>NC_032014.1:12328113-12356131 GCF_001865875.1 Lupinus angustifolius | reverse complement strand
ATACATATATATATATATATACATATATATATATATACATATATACACATATATATATATATACACATATATATATATATACACACATATATATATATATATATTTTCAAGTTGTTTTATGACTAGTTTTAACTTCTTCTGTTAAGTTAAAACTTCTCTTAAACCAGTTCTAATTCTAAAATCATAGAAGTTCAAAATTATCTTTGCAGCATGTACCTAAATGGCTAAATTTGAATCTTGACATAGAAACAACTTGTGACTGAGAAAGGATGATATAGGAGGAGAGAGAATCCACAAAACATTGAATTAGGAAAAAATCAAGAGCCATTTTTTAAAGAACCAGTTCTATTCCAAATCAAGTTCAGATATGAACCAGCTTTTCAAAATTATAGTAATAACCAAACAAGAAGGTGTGCCTCGTCTCAATGGTAGGATTGTTGCCTTGTGACTTAGAGTTCTTAGGTTCAATTCCTTGAAACAACATCTCCGTCTGTGCAGCAAGGCCTACGTACATTACACTCCCAAACCCTATTAGATGGGAGTCTGGTCTCTGGTGTTTTAGGCTGCTCTTTAGAAATAGTCAAAGAACAATTATCTATAAATTGTATTTAGCTTTTCTAAAGTGAGAAGTGCACCTTAGAGGATAAAGTACAAAATTAAGACAATGGATCATAAAATCAATGGTTGAGAAACTTGAGATTTTACCAACTCAAAAATTTAATACATATCTGCATGTCCATTATCATATCTCAACCAATGATTTTCCGATCAATGATTATATTTGCATTTTATCCTCTAAAGTGCATCCAAGCTCTTCAGAGGAGCCAATCCCAAAAAACCAGCCCTATTGTATACGTAGTTTTTGAATGTTGAAGAACATCCCCTAAGAATCCTAACTAGTATAGCACAGTTCAATAGTATTAGTAACTCATGTAATGAGCAAGTATGATCTTATCCCTTTGTCAGACCATATATGCATTTTGATAGTAGCAAAAAGTAACAAGTGTAATCAACAAATGCAAATGACACAGCCAGGAAATTTGTACATACCAAAATTGCCTCGATCTCCTCATTAGACACGGGAGTTCTTTTGGGCTGGAGAGAGGCCTTCCCTCCCACACTTTGTGTAGCTTTTGAATTTGAAAAGAATGATAATACAGCATCATTTGCTGAAGACGAAGCTTGAGTCCCAGATGTAGAACCTGCAATGTTAATACAATTGACATTTGAAAATTAACTTCAGTGGAAACAATTAAGATACCACTCAGCATGAAGATACAACTATTATCAATCACAACAAAAACAGCCAATCCTTTTCTGTTAAAAACCAAAATTTCAATGATCTATTTCGTAGTAATACTATTTATCAATCGCAACATAATTAAATTGAAAATTTAGAGGAATAAAGATCCAAAAAAGAAGAAGAAAAAGTAAATTCCCATATACTCTCGAGTCTTAGCATACGGTTCCTTCCATGTATTAAACCTTACAGTGTTAATTAGGCTTCTTCAATCTTAACCTACTAAAAATTGGGACTATTAGAGTCTTCTTCAATGGCATGTGAGATGCTTTACTACCATTGTTATCAGTGGGGAAGGAAGCATGAACACTTCAAAATAGTCTCTGTATCTGCATTAGACTCTACACTAGTGCTTTTTGAATTTTTATACCAATGCATGAGACAAAATAATTAGATAAATGAATAAATAATAGTATTTTACTATGTCTACAATGACTCATGCTAACTTTTAAACAATAATTCTCACTTTTGATTTTAGATTGTGTTTTATGTCAATTTTATATCCACCGTAAACTTATCATACCCGAAAATTTTAAAAATTTGTCATACTCATCGTACAAGTGCTACATAGGTACTGACATGAAATGATTAACTGGAACAGATACTGACATGTGATGTGATGATTAAAGATATCTGAGGTCAAAGAATCACTAGCACAGAAAAAAATTTAGCATGAATATGTACGATTATTTATCAGTAATTTTAAACACCTTGTAGCAATACCAGGAAACAAATAGTAAGGCAGTTTCTGGAATTTGGTAATTAGTGGTGCACCTATCATCCATATATGCCTCCTAGATATCTAAGAGTAGTGATGTGAAAGGATTGAACGTGTAAACTTAAAACTATCAAGCTTGTGGATCTTAAATAACCTCCAAAAGTTCAGCACAAACCAAGCATATAAAAGTTAGACGACAACGACCAAACCTTTTCACACTAGGGGGTTAAGTAAAAGGATAGCATAATAACTTTTCATAAATTATGTTTATAGTCAAAACATTTATATATAAATTATTCTTAATGCTTTCACAGTTTCACCTATAACTTTCTAAATCTCCCTCCATTTTATTTGTTCTCCTTATCATACCTTCTACCCGTCTTCTCCACACACACCACCACACATGCCTGAACTACTAAGGCAAGACTCTACTCATCTGTACAATAGGTTATACATTAACTTTCTGCATAACAAATTTATTCATTCCGAATCCTAAAAGCTAAAAGCTAGAGAAAAGCAACAATTTCCAAAGATGCTTTACAAGTCTCAAATTAATCCAACCAATAAATCCTCATAACAAAAAACATATCAAATCCTACCATGTAGCAATTAATCAATTTTGGCACTACATTATATTTCAATCAATGTTTTAAATTGCGGTAGCTGTTAAACGCCGCGATTGGGTCAGGACGCCATTGTGGAGCCCAAAAAATATAACATTAAAGCCGCAATTGCGATTATGGAGTGCAATTTAAAACAGCAATTCCAAATAATCATAGATATTAATGTTACAAAAAATGATTGTGGTAACAAAAAAAGGGTACCAGAGGATTTGGGATGTCTCTGGGGAAACTTGATGCGAGGGATTCTTTTCAACGCTTGAGCTCCTCCTCCACCCATAACCTTTTCTTATCGTTATTCACAAATCAACCAAGTCGTCTCGTCTTTGATGATTTGATTCTGAATCTAAAAGTCTCTCGTTATTGTCCTAAGCCACCATTGCCTATGTATCACGCCACACGTGTAAACTATTGTACTCGTATGGGCCCAACAGAAAACGTTGGACTACTTCAATGCTCTTTTTTATTATACTGGAGATTGTTGGGCCGTATGGACATTTAGGTCCAATTGTAGGTCTCCATGATTTTTTTTTTTTTGTTATCAAGGATATTCACTCACATTTTTTGATAAAGAAATAATGTATTTTGAGATACATAGCCGCTCTTAGGAATTGAATATTAACCTTTTGGTCATCCAGGGACTAGCGGACTCTTACACTACTAGACCATTCCATTAAATTCTAACATAATAAATTAATATAACTATCTCAATCATTTATAATACATGCTAGAGCAATCCATGATAAGAAGTGTATAATATGAGAATAATGTATCTCCTTATATAAGGAGATAACCTATCTCCTCTAGCCAGTAAAAATGTGATATGTGTGCTATTTTGTTTATTTTTTAAAATATTTTTATTGAAAATGATAAAATATGACACATGTCATGATTTCACTGGTAGGAGGAGATAACTTATCTCCTTATACAAGGAGATACTCCATTCCCTATTTACTATCTCACGTTTTTTCTATAATTCCATCTTTTACGTTTACTATGTTGGTTTGTGACCTCGGTATTAAGAAATAACAGTGGGTTTCAACCCCAAATAGAACTAAATAACGTATTTAAAGGGCTAAAGCTCTTGTCTAATTTTTAGAACAAATTATACTCAAAGGATTAAGGATTAAGGAAAAATATATAAATAGCTCTTCCATTTTTTAATCTATTTAAATTACGGCTAATTTATATATATACAGTATATTGAGTACTTCAATAAGGAAGTAAATATTATATTTTATAAAAAAAATAGATAATTAATATAATTAAGCAAAATTTAAAGAGAAAAAGATGTAATTTACTACTAATTAACTACCGTTAAATTGACATTTAGTAAATTTAGAGTTAGAATTCGACAATAAATTTAATATTATTTTGTATACTTAATATAAAAAATATATTGTTCTTACATCAATTACAATATAACATGTTGTTTTTTATATTAAATATTAAGTTTTTATTTGATTTTGAGTTCCCTATCTCATGTTTTACAATATCTAATAAGTCTTAAAATAATTATAATAAAGAGATGAATCATGCATTATTGTTTTGTTTAAGTCACTTATTGATTTCAGTCTTATATAGTCAACAACAACCAATTATACTTTGTTATTATTAGACTAAGATTATCCCAAGCGTATTCCTTATCTTTTTTGATAAGAAACTAATCTATTTTGGGTTTATGGTTACCCCTTATAATAAGTATTGCTCCCAAAAATTGAATCATCAACATTGAAACTTTATACCACTAGATGAACACATTTTTGGTCATCATTCATTTATTTGAAAGATTACACTTACAATCCTAAAGATGTACTTAGTGTAATATATATATTAGAGTGATTTGTGCAAATATAAAAAAAACATGATACTTTATATAATTTTACTAAATATTTAAAAATGTTAGTATAACTTACTCTTTTTTTTATTATCAATTACTTATAAAAATGGAATTAAAGACTTGTCTTGTTTAACATGAAGTCAAACTTCTTCCCGGTTGATTACAAACATTTGTTTTATTAGTCTTTATATAGTATTTGACATCTATCGCTAGTATTTTCAAATAAAAACTTTTAAGGGATGATTATTAACCATCAAAATACTAAAATTGTTAACTTGCTCTTAGTTAATTTGTTTCTCATTTTGATCTCTTAACTTTTTTATATTATTTTAGTCCAGCAACTTTTACTAAACGTTGTTTTCTACTGTTAGTTATGTCATATATTTCAACACGTGGCTCAATTACGAAGAAAGAAAAGTATATTATTTTAATCATTTTAGCGAAATATTCTAACACTTGGGTAAAAATTAACATTAGAAGTTTAGAACTAACAACACAAATAAAAGTAAAGTTGAGTGGGTAACAAGCATGAGACAAAAAAATAAGATAAGTGTACAAAATAATATTGTTATCATTAAAAATTGGATGCAAAAGGTACTAACAATATCATATATATCCAACATGTTAAATTCTAATTTTTAAAATAAAAATATGACCTATAATTGAGGTGAGGACTTGACTTCGAAAAGGGAGAATAGAGAATGCCATAGGAGAGGAAACACGAAATCTTATATTCAAAATAAGAATAAAATACATTCCGTACCGTATATAAATTTATTTCCTTAAATTTATTTAATATATGTTTTTTTCCTTATAATATATTTTAAAATGTAAAATAAATTTTTTTAATAGAAAGGAAATAAAAACCGTCTAAAAGACGAGTGGATTTAAAGAAACAAAATATCTATTAAGTTGGAGTCATTCAGAATGGGAATCACCTGTCCCAACTTGGTGTCCTTAATCCTGTGTCACTTCACTTATTGGTCCAGAACATGAGACATGAACTTTCTACGGATAGAGGATCCCATTCCTAACGATTCAGTCATTTATAATTTCTTTTTCCTTTTCTTTTTCCTTTCCCACCATTCCGTCATTCCTCAGTCAACAAGCAATTTTCTCTCCTTTAATTCTAATGATGGCTTCAAAACTTAATCATGTTGACTTAGTCTCCTTAACCCAATTTCAACCCTATTCGCCTTGCATGATATTCTCTACGACCCATTCTTAGTATTACTTTCTAAGCTTTCATGATTAAATATTCAACAGAGACATATTAAGAAAGCCAAGAAAATATGTATAATCAATATGGTGACTTTTTTTATTATCTAAAAGGGAAACACAACTTAAACCACATATAAAATGAATTCATCATAACACGTTTTAATTCTAAAGAATTCTTGATTGAATTGTTTTCCAACTTGAAGTCATGAACGCTAACTGCATGTGTGTCTTGGGTTTTCTACCGTTACTACGATTCGACAGTGCAGTGGTTGCGAAATACAATAAGTTATAACCTTACAAATTACATTTTTCTTAGAAAATAATGGGGCAAAGAGGAAATAGTATAAAATATAACTTTAATAGTTACATTTTTCTTAAAATGTATAGTCAGGGGCGGAATTTGGCTGAGGCAGGTGGGGTAACTGCCCTGGATTTTTATTTCAATTTGTTTAAATATCTTTTTACTTATTTAATTTTTTTACCTTATGCAAATTATATGGTACTTTTGAAAATTATAGATAATAAATAAACTTCTCTTACATATATAAATATTGATATTACTTATAATACTATTATTTTATTTTATTTCATTATGATTTTGTATTTATGAAATATATTATGAGATTATATATTGCCTTTGTCAAACTTTGCACCAAAAGTCTTAAGATTCTAATCATTTTTATAAAATATTTAATATTGAGAAGTTGTATATTTTTTGCAAAACTTCTATACCATGATTTTCAATGCGAGTAAGATACAATTTGCTAGAGATGTCAATTTAATGTTTTATTTAGAGATGGCAAAATGGGTCGTCCGACCCGTTTATCCCGCGCCCGCAAATGCCCGCAAAAATTTAAGCAGGCGCGAACATGCCTGCATTGGTTAATGGACAAAATTCAATGCACTGCCCGTTTTAAAATGGGCTAACGGGCTTGCGGGCGGCCTGCAGGCATTGTTGAATAATTAAAAAAAATAAAAAAATCATATAATAAATGAATTAAATTAAATAAAGTAGTTGAAGATAAAAAATTAACAAAATTTTTGATATTTTAAATGAAGTTTAACAAATTACATTAGATTGCAATTTTTTAGGGATTAAAAATCACATTACATCATAACTAATCTAAAATTTTCTTACTTTTTTCCTTAAATTATGTTTATAGGTCGCCCGCATGCCCAACGGAAATGCCCGAAAACTTGGCGGACAAAACGGGCCGGGCGAAACGAGAAATGGACAAAAAATTTATGCCATGCCCGCAAAAAATGCGGGCTATACGGGCGTGCCCACGGGCAATGCCCGTTTTGCCATCTCTAGTTTTATTATTGATATTGTTATTCATTATTGTTTGAAAAACTCTCAACCATATCTGAATTAAGTGGAACTATGACGATACGGGAAAAGTGAATGCATATTATTTGTTTGATCGAATTATTCGTCTTATCTTAACTATCATAGTTTAGTTATTATAAAAAGATCATTTTCATCAACAAAGACAACCAAACAAAACTATGTAGTAAAATAAAATAAAATATTGTACACAACATGGTGATTTATATTGAAAAATAAAAAACTGAAAATTGTATTCTTAATTTAATCATCGATGAGTCGAAGTCTTAATGAAAAGCGATATTTTAAATGAATGCACATTTTTATTTAATATCTTTAATTGTTAATTCTTATTGTTATTTAAAATTAATATATTATTTTGAAAACATATAGAATAATGTTGTGATTGTGTATAAATTTTTGTATTAATTGTAGGATAAATATTACATTCAATTTAAAATGGATATTGCTTGAAGTAGGTTCCCAAATTAATCTTTATACTGGTACCACTAGTTTTATAAGATAAATTTGGGAGAGGTGAAATATAATATTCTGCTTTAACATCACACTCTAACATTTATTGGGAGATAAAATAAAGACACTAATGTTGTCTCTGATATAGACACAAGTCATTTTCTTGAACTGGCAAACTTGAGAGGTGGCCTAGATGTTATATTCACCTGGGATTTAAGATGACCAAAAAGCCCTCAACCCAAAGGGATATTGACCATTTCAACAATGACAAAATAGTCTTTCAAATATTGGCACGTAGAGATGTATGGTCACAAAAGAAGTCCTAGTTTTCATGAAAAAACAAAAATTGATGGTCCATGCAATTTGAGTCGATCATTTTTTATAGTCCTAACAGTATGTCCTAATCTTTTAGATAATGAATTAATTACTTTTAAGATGCATGTATGTCTCTCACAACGAGTAACACTTTTAGGAATAAGAATTAAACATTTAACCTTTTGGTCAACCTAAAAATCTGAAAAAATTTTATCACCACTAAACCTGTACATTGGTATTTGAGTCGATCATTTATGCATGACTAAAATATTAGATTCTAGACATGATTAGCTTGATGTCAAGGTCACCGGTTGGCTAAAACAAATTTCTAGATAACTTAATCAAAATAATTTATTATCATTTTTTTCTCTTGTGCCCCAGTGTACACTTCAAGTTTATGTATATCTTCATTACTATAAATTTCACTCTTCTCTCTCCATTTTGAATCAACACTAACCACTCTTCCAAATTTCCAATTCTACCTCCCTTCCTTAAGAAAAATCTCAGTACCCTTTCTGGTGAAGAATGATTAGCACCATGTTTTCTTACCTTAATAGAAAAATTTCACATAAAAAAGTTACACAAGAGCCACTTAAAATCACAAAAGCTGTATACAGAGATGAGTTAACAACCAAAAAACAAACACCAAAGAAGAGAGTGAAGAAATGTGTCAGGTTTTCAGATTCAGAACCAACCATTTTGGGAGAAGACAATAGTGAAAAGGAGTTTGAGAAAAGAAATTGTGCTAGTAATGAAATAAGAGAAAGAGAGGGAATTAGGGTGAAGATAAAGTTGACAAAGGAAGAAGCGGTTCGGTTTCTATCAAAATGTAATGAAGGAGTTCTTGAATTTAAGGATGTTGCTCATGAACTTGTGTCTATTCCAGTGAACCGAGTTAGCTTTGGATCAACCATCAAGATTATAAACAATTTGTAGTAGTGAGAAGTTATTGCAAATGTTTTGGTTTGTTATTACTATATGCTACTATCTGAACATAGTGACAGATCATTTATATTAGGATTGCTAGTTATTGTTGGAACTTGCCTCCATGAATGACACATGAGGTGAGGGGATTTGGTGTCAATTGCAATTGTTACATGCCACATAAACAATAGTTATTATTATGTTAGACTTCTAATTTTTTTTATGAGTCTTTAATGGTTTATAAAAACTTCTTAATTTATGACCTTAACATTATAACATTCACATGCAATAAAAAAAATAGAGTAAGGAATATTTGATTCCATTTATGTTTCCCTTTATGCACTTTTGGTTGTCTTTGTTCTCAACTCTCCGCATCCCCTTTATGTATTCCTTGACGATTAGGAACTCAGTTTCCTTCATTCTCTATATGGCACTACACTTTCTTTACTTAGCCACTAATACTCCTTTAATTCTCACTTAGTATTTGTATTCATGAGATAGCAAATGATGTCATGGAATAAAATGTTTTTCCAATGCATGAGTACCTTTATTTATAGAATGGTTTAGGAGGAGTTATTGGAGAAAATAATTCCTCCACTTTCACGGAAACTACCCATGAAGTGAGAGGGGAGGGAGTTAACAACACCCCCTAGTTTGATCCATTAATTGTCAACCATCATCACATTAGACACTTTCATTCAAACTAATAACTTCCAAGAACATGAACCACTAATTAGAATTAATCTAACAATCTCTCACTTGGTCCATGTGATGACTTGAAGATTTCATGACTTTAATTGACCCTTAAAAACCATCATCCTTAATTGAATTGAAATGGTTGAATCATAGCAGTCACAAATTATATGAGGCAATCTGTAATTCTGGAATTCACATTGGGTTGCTACGAAGCGATTGGATAGAAAGATCCAAGTAAAGGATTTGATTGATAATCATAACACGAGAGTAAGTGCAACTTCAATTGAGTACACGTGTCGGAGCTCGAGAGATGATGACACATATCAAAGAGCAATTCACCATCACAACTTAAAGTTCATGAAAAGGAGCAAAACACCGATTTGTGAGTGTAAATGCGGTAACCCTTATCCTGAGAACTCTTCCTAAATTAGATTTCAATCCCTTTTAATTATTTTCATAATTATTCTTGACAATTGTTCTAAATTCAATTTTATTCCTTATTTGAGTTAGGTATAAAAGAAATTGTTATAACTAAAGGAGTTTTCCAGTCCTCGTGGGATCAATATTTTATTACTTGACGACATAATCGTGCACTTGCGATTTTCCCTATCAAGTTTTTGGCGCCGCTGCCGGGGATTGTGTCAAAATTTCTTTAATTCTCAATTAATTCATTACTTTACTCTAGTGTACATTTTCCTTTTTCTTGGTACCTCTGCAGGTTGCACATTTGGTTTATGCAAAGTTCAAATTATTATTAAGAGCCAAAAAGAACTTTTCGTAGAGGAAGAAGGCAACAAAGAGAAAGAGCAAAAGAAAGACGTGCATGTGTACAAACCATGACTGAACGAGATGAAAAACCACTTCGTGACTACGCAACCCCTAATGCTCGTAGTTCACGTCCTGGAATAATTCGCCCAGCTATTGAGGCAAAGAAATTTTCTTTGCCATCCGCTCTGATCCAAATGGTGATGCAAAACCAATTTGGAGGTGGAGCTCATGAAGATCCTAATGCCCATATTGATCAGTTCTTGGAATTCTGTGAGATAGTGAGGATTCACGGGGCTTCTGAAGATGCTATTCGTCTCTACATGTTTCCATATTCCCTTAGAGACAAAGCTAAGACATGGCTAAGGAATCAAAATGCTGAAATTCAAGCAACATAGCGAACTTCGGAGGAGGCTTTTCTCAACAAATACTTTCCTCCTTCCAAAATTGTGACTATAGGCACCTCATCCAGAACTTCAGTCAAAAGGATGGGAGTCAATTGCTGAAGCTTAAGAAAGATTAAATGAGTTGACTGAAGCTTACCCTCATCATGGTATTCCACCTTGGATGTTGGTTTAAAACTTATACAGTGGGCTAGACTTTCCATCACAATAACTATTGGACTCTTCAAAAGGTGATGCCTTTATGTGCAAATGAATTGATGCTGCTTCAAATATCATAGAGAATGTGATTTTTAATCATCACCAATGGGCGAATGAGAGGAGACACCATCCAAGTAGAGACTCTGGTGCACAATATTCGGGCAATCAGATGGAGAAGGTAATTTCCACGTTGGAGAACCTTTCTCAAAGGTTTGGAAAGCTAGAAAAGTATCATGCTAATGATATTGAGTCTACTACAACATATAATGGGTGTGGAGCAAAAGGACATGAGTGGTATGAATGCAAACACTTCACTGAACCTGAACATGGAGCATTGACTAATGAACAATCTGAATCATGCAACTATTATGACTACAAGGAGAGGAGCAAACAACAATTCAACCCACCATACAGGTGGAACAATCCCAATCTTTCTTGGAGGAGCAACAACACTCTGAATTATCAATACCAGGATGGACCAGGTAACAGGAAACCTCCAACAAGGTTTCCACAGGTACAATCTTCTCCTATTGATCCCACTCTTAAAACATTAATGGAAGGTTAGGAAAAATTGCTTGCTAACCAAATTAAATTTCATGAAGATCAATTCATGATTAATAAAAGTTTTTCAAACATGCTCAATGACTTGAATTCTAAAATAGAAAACCTGACCATCCATGGTAAAATGTTGGAAACACAAATTGCCCAACAAACTATTAATCCTAATAGACAAATATGGATGTTTCCAAGACAGCCAGAAAAAATCCAAATAATGAACATTGTAAAGTTGTCAAATTAAGGAGGGGAAAAGAACTAAGTGATATTCCTCAAATTAGGAAAAATGCACAAGTGGAAGAGGAACATACTGAGACACAACCCCCCTGAAGGGGAGCAAAATTTTGGAAAGATGTCTAAGTGTGTAGGTCCACCACCATGTACTATCAGTTCCTTTTCCCCAAAGATTAGCAAATGCAAAATTAGAAAGAAATTTGGGAAATTTTTGAATATTCTTATGAAATTATATATCAGCTTACCCTTCACTGAAGCACTACAAGAGATGCCTGCATACACAAAATTTCTTAAGGATATTTTATCTAAAAAAAGAAGACTAGAGGATTATGAAACAATTACTTTAATTGAAGAGTGTAGTGCTTTAATTCAAAATAAATTACCTCCTAAATTTAAAGATCCTGATAGTTTTTCTATCCCATGTTTAATTGGAAATACTAGTTGTGATAACGCCTTATGTGACTTAGGGGCAAGTGTGAGTCTCATGCCCTTATCTGTGTGCAAAAAGTTGGAAGTGGTTGAACTAAAACCCACTACTATATCACTTCAATTAGCACATAGGTCAGTTAAATTCCCTATAGGCATCTTGGAGGATGTTCCTATCAAAGTTTGGAAAATTTTCATTCCAGAAGATTTTGTAATACTAGAGATGGAAGAGGATTCACAAATCCCAATTATATTAGGTAGACCCTTTTTGGCTACTGCTGGTACTATAATTGATGTAAAGAATGGAAAACTTTCCCTAAGCATAGAGAATGAAAAAATTGAATTTGATATTGCTAAATCTATTAAACAACCTCTTGAGGATTCATGTTTCAGGGTTGATATGCTGAACCAAGTTGTGAAAGAGGAAGCAACTAGAGTGCAATCTAAGGATCCCTTAGAGAGATGCATAGTAGATGGTAACACTTTGGACGTTGATGAGGAAGTGGCTGAGGTTATTGAATTTCTGAATGCAAGCACAACACTTCCTCACAACTCGCAAGATGACACCTGGAAGGTAATGCCCAAATCTAAAGATTGGGAGGAGAGGAAAACACCTAAAATTGAATTAAAAACACTCCCCTCCACCCCCAAGTATGAATTTCTTGGACCTAATTCATCTTATCTAGTTGTTGTTAATGCTAAATTAAATAAATTGGAAACTGAAAAATTGCTAAGAGTCCTGAGAATGCACAGGAAGATAATAAGATACACATTGGATGATATAAAAGGTATAAACCCTTCTTTTTGCATGCATAGAATTTTCATGGAACCTAACCATAAAATTTCAATTGAAAACTAGAGGAGACTAAATCATAATATGAAAGAAGTGGTTAGGAAAGAAGTGCTAAAACTTTTAGATGTTGGGGTAATATATCCTATATCTAATAGTGAATGGGTGAGCCTAGTTCATGTGGTTCCTAAAAAGGGAGGATTGATTGTTGTGAAAAATGAGATAAATAAATTAATACCAACTAGAACAGTCACAGGTTGGAGAATGTATATTGATTATAGAAAATTAAACACAACCACTAGGAAATATCACTTCCCTCTCCCATTCATTGATCAAATGCTTGAAAGACTTGCTACACATAAATATTTCTGCTATGTAGATGGATACTCGGGATTTCATCAAATCCCATTCACCCTGAAGACCAATAAAACACTACTTTTACATGTCCTTATGGCACATTTGCCTATAGGAGAATGCCTTTTGGGCTATGCAATGCCCCAACCACTTTTCAAAGATGCATGACTGCAATATTTTCTGATTTTATAGAAAATATAATGGAAGTTTTTATGGATGACTTTTCTATTTATGGACTTTCATTTGATGACTGCTTAACAAATTTGACAAAAATATTGCAGAGATGTGAGGAAGTGAATCTTGTATTAAATTGGGAAAAATGTCACTTCATGGTGCGCGAGGATATTGTGTTGGGGCATTTAATTACAATAAAAAGGATAGAGTTGAACATGGCAAAAATTGTAGTAATAGAAAATATGCCACCACAAATTAACATAAAAGGTGTTAGAAGTTTCTTAGGCCATGCAAGATTTTACCGCAGATTGATAAAAGATTTTTCTAAAATTGTGAGACCCCCTTTCTAACCTTTTAATGAAAGATACTGCATTTGATTTTAGTGCTGCTTGTCTAGAATCGTTTTGCAGGTTGAAGGAGGCATTGGTTACTGCACGAATATTGCAATCACCAGACTGTAATCTTCCATTTGAAGTGATGTGTGATGCTAGTGACTATACTGTGGGAGTAATGTTGGTCCAAAAGAAGGACAAAAAGATGCATGCAATCTACTATGCAAGTAAAACACTTGATGTAGCTCAAGCCAACTATGCCACCACAGAGAAGGAGCTACAAACTGTTGTGTTTGCCTTCAAAAAATTTAGTACCTACCTAGTAGGTTCTAAAGTTATAGCCCATACTGATCACTCAGCCCTGAGATACTTGATGAGTAAGAAAGAAGCCAAGCCACGTCTCATCTGATGGATTCTCCTTCTGCAAAAATTTGATATGGAGATTGTTGATAGAAAGGGAACAGATAATCCAGTTGCAAATCACTTATCTCGGCTTGAACATCCAAGTGGAGGGGAGGAGGACATACCTATTGATGATTCCTTTCCTGATGAGCAACTCCTCCTCCTCGACACTATAGAGGCACCTTGGTATGCTGACTTTGTAAACTATTTGGTCAGCAAGATTCTTCCACCTGAAATGACACCGCAACAAAAAAAGAAATTCTTCTAAGATCTAAAGAACTATATCTGGGATGATCCTTACCTCTATCGACTTTGTGCTGATGGTATTTACAAAAGATGTGTTCCAAAAGAAGAAGTGTCAAAGATCCTGAGTTGTTGCCACTCTGCCTCTTATGGAGGCCATGCTAGTACTTCAAAAACAATAGCAAATGTATTCCAATGTGGTTTCTTTTGGCCACACATATTCAGAGATGCAAGGAATTTTGTTCTAACACGTGATTCTTGCCAAAGGGTGGGGAACATATCAAAAAGGCATGAAATACCAATGAACCTCATCCTTAAGGTGAAGATATTTGATGTATGAGGAGTTGACTATATGGGACCTTTTCCTACTTCAAACAACAACAAATATATCTTGGTGGTAGTCGATTATGTTTCTAAGTGGGTAGAGGCAATTTCATCTCCATACAATGATGCTAAAATGGTCATCAAATTGTTTACCAATATCATATTTCCTAGGTTTGGGGTCCCGAGGTTGGTTATTAGTGATGGAGGTTCACACTTCATTGAAAGACATTTTGAAAACCTCTTGAAGAAGTATGGTGTTTCTCATCGAGTTGGTACCCCTTACCACCCTCAAACAAGTGGTCAAGTGGAAGTATCAAATTGTAAGATTAAGAGTATATTGGAGAAGACAATATCTAGGAGCAGGAAAGATTGGTCCTCAAATCTTGATGATGCTTTATGGGCTTACCGTACTGCATATAAAACACCTATTTGTATGTCACCATTCAGGTTGATTTATGGTAAGCCTTGCCACCTTCCAGTGGAACTAGAGCATAAGGCGTATTGGGCAGTCAAATTGCTAAACTTTGAACTGAAAGTTGTTGGAGAAAAGAGGAAATTCCAATTGCAAGAGTTGGAAGAACTGCGGTTGGATGCTTATAAGAATGCTCGTACTTACAAAGAAAGAACAAAAAGATGGCATGACAAACACATACTCCGCAGAGATTCCAAGTAGGGGAAATAGTTCTCTTATTCAACTCCAGATTGAGGCTCTTTCCAGGGAAGCTAAAGTCTATATGGTCAGGTCCGTTCAGAGTCAACAAGATTTACCCTTATGGAACAATTGAGATATGGAATGAGGAAAGGGGAAACTTCAAGGTGATTGGTCAACGTTTGAAGCATTATCTAGTAGATGAGCGACTAGAGAGATAAACAAACATAACCCTCTTGGATCCTACATGAGCTACAAAGATTAAACGTCAAGCTAATGACGTTAAACGAGCGCTTCATGGGAGACAACCCACGCTAGAAGTACATTATTAAATTCATTAATTTTAGTGTTTTAGTGTCGACTTTAGTGCCTCCCTGAGTTCGGAGCCTTTGTAGGGGGGTGTATATAGTGCCAACCACACAAAAAAATGGTGTTGCTGCCCAGGATATTTGCACCTAGTCCATCTAGGACATGGCCATTTGGGAAATTTTTCTATTCTTTTGCAGGTATTTCCACTATACTCAATGAAGCCAACCACTTATAATTGGCACATGAGTTAAGGACATTTCATACCTAACCCGTGAGTTTTCTTTTTCTTTCTCTTATTGTTTAGATTTTTACATTAAGGACAATGTACATTTCTAAGCTTGAGGAGGTTTTGCATTTAGATAGTTCATTCATTTCATGTATACCATATAGATTTTAAATTTTTTAGGTTGAATATTAATATTATCATGCATTATCATATGTTTCATATATCATCTATCCTCTGGTTTGTTCTATGTATTATCTATATGCTTTAAATGAAAAAATATGCATGAATGATGATTGATGATCTATGACCCTCATTGAAGAAAATTTTTGCTGATAGAATAATAACATGAAAGACATTAAATTTGACAATTGCTGATAGAATTTGGGATTCTCTTCTACATCATGAGTGAGTAATTCCCTATGTTTCTAGGTGGGGCTATGCCCTTTTACATTCAATAAATACTTGTTCTTACTTCTATTTCATTGAGAGTTGTGATTTGAATCATTAAACTGGGTTTTATTCGTGTGAGTTGTATGGTCAACAAATTACACCTCTTAGATACATTGGGGAAGGACCAAGATATGAACCCAACTATCCGACCATTCAGTTATTCAAACTATATCCTAATTTACGAGAGTAGTATTAGGATTCTCGGGTTTTTTTTTTAAATTCACATTGGGTTGCTATGAAGCGATTGGATAGAAAGATCTAAGTAAAGGATTTGATTGATAATCATACCACGAGAGTAAGTGCAACTTCAATTGAGTACACTTGCCAGAGCTCGAGAGAGGATGACACATATCAAAGAGTATTTCACCCTCACAACTTAAAGTTCATGAAAAGGAGCAAAACAAGGATTTACGAGTGTAAAGGCGGTAACGCTTATCCTAGGAACTCTTCCTAAATTAGACCCTTTTGATTATTTTCATAATTATTCTAAATTCAATTTTATTCTTTATTTGAGTTAAGTATAAATTAATTGTTATAATTAAAGGAGGTTTCCCGTCCTCGTGGGATCGATATTTTATTACTTGGCAACATAATCGTGCACTTGCAATTTGTCCTATCACTTGTTTCAGTCCTTATATTGGCTTATTTAATTTACATACTAGATTTTCATTTCCTGTGGTCACAATCCCTTCAGATTGGTTCATATAAACTTTCTCATTTAAGTCATCATTTAGAAAAGCGGTCTTTACGTCCATTTGGTGAAGCTCTAAATCATAATGAACCACCAAAGCCATAACAATTCTCAAAGAATCCTTCTTAGATACTGGATAGAAAGTTTCTTTATAATCAATGCCCTCTTTTTGAGTGAAACGTTTGGCAACAAGTCTAGTCTTATATCTTTCAATGTTGCCTCTCGAGCGCTTCATGGGAGGCAACCCACCTTTCGTGATTTGCCACTCTCACTAGTTTGACCATTCTCAATGAACCTATCATTTCTAGACTTAACCATCGTACTATGGTTAGGATAATAAAATGTGTACCCCTTTGACTTTTCCGGATAGCCGATGAAGAAACCACTAATGGTTCTTACATCAAGCTTCTTTTCATGTGGGTTGTACACTTTTACTTATGTTGGACAACCCCATACATGGATATGTCTCAAACTGGGTTTTCTACTAGTCCTTAACTCATAGGGAGTTTTAGGAACTGCCTTACTGGGAATCCTATTTAGAAGATATGCAACAGTCCTTAATGCATACATCCACAACAATAAAGATACATCACAATGACACAACATTGACCTAACCATTTCCATTAGAGTACGATTCCGCTTTTCAGCCACACCATTTTGTTGCGGTGTGTAAGGCATAGTGTATTGAGCACATATGCCTCAACTTTTCAGAGACTTTGCAAATGGTCCTAGATATTGTCCATTCTCATTATATTTTTCATAATATTCACCACCTCTATCAGACCTCACAACCTTAACCTTCTTTTTAATTTGCCTTTCAACCTCATCAAAGACTACCATTAGGGCATCCAATGATTGAGATTTTTCATGCAACAAATATAGGTAGCAATAACGTGAGTAATCATCTATAAAAGTGATGAAATACTTTTCACCACCCCAAGATGGAACATCAAAAAGAGCACATATATATGTATGTATCAATTCAAGAAGTTTGCTACTTCTTGCGGTTGTGTTCTTTGATATGTGTTTAGTTTGTTTTCCTTTAATACAATATAAACAAACATCCCAATTGCCAAAATCCAAAAGAGGTAAAATATCAGTTTTTGTTAACCTCGTTATCCTTTCTTTGGTTATATGACCTAATCTTTTATGCCACAAGTAAGCAGAATTCTTATCAAAATCTTTAAGCTTGCTACCAACATCATGTTCAACATTAAATAAACATTCCTTAAATTTAAAATCAAGATTAAAGCCATATAAACCATTCATTAATGTACTAGAACTGAAATAGTTCGAATGTTTACATAATTTAAAACAAGAATGTTCAATCTTAAAATTAAAACCTATACAATTCAGCCTAGCAACAGAAACCAAGTTCCTAGAACATTTAGGAACATAAAGACAATTTTCTATATCTAAATAGTTTCCACTATCTAGGATCAATCTGTATGTCCCAATTCCATGAACTTGTGCCTTCATTTTGTTCCCCATGTAAAGAAACTTCTCAGTTTCATGGGTCCGGATTGAAAGGAATCACTACACAATATGTGACACATGAGTTGTTGCACCAGAGTCGAACCACCAAGTATTATTAGGAACCTCAATAAGAAATGATTCATCTATAACAGAAACAAAATGTTTACCCTTCTTTTCGAACCATTTCTTCCTTTTAGGACAATCCTTCTTATAGTGCTCATTCTTCTTACAAAAGAAGCACTTCCTTTTTTATGGATTTTCCTTTCTTTAATGAGGATTTTTTCATTCCCCTCCTTCTGAACGAGCATGACCTTTACTTCTTGAAAATTCCAGTTTTCCTTTATGGTGTTATATTTCACTTGGAATTAGTCAAACTCAACATGAAGGGAGTTAATGATGAATTATACCAAGAATGCTTATGTCACCCCATCCTCATTCCTTTCATTTTCGCATCTAGGTTTGTCATGTTAGTTACATGAACATGAATAGACTACGACAAGTCAAACTTCTTGGTCGTCAACTCTGTCATGAGATTTCCCACTACAAACTTATCAATAATATCTGATTGAGAGTACTCCTTCATCATTCTCATAAATTCCCTTGCATTATTCATCTTAGGCATAAACGGCTTGACATTGTTAGAGATTGACATTTTCATGAAGCTAAGACTCAACCTGTTTGACATCTTCCAAGCCTCATATAGAGTCTTGTCTGCCTCCGAGCTTTTCCCAGTTATGGTTGGTACATTATCTATAATGATCGCCAAGTCCAACTCCATAACACCTAGTGAGAACTGCATCTATTCGGACCAATTAGCATAGTTCAGTCCATTTAACTTGACACATCTGTTGCCAAAGGTCATTAATTTTAGTGTTTTAGTGTCGACTTTAGTGCCTCCCTGAGTTCGGAGCCTTTGTAGGGGGGTGTATATAGTGCCAACCACACAAAAAAATGGTGTTGCTGCCCAGGATATTTGCACCTAGTCCATCTAGGACATGGCCATTTGGGAAATTTTTCTATTCTTTTGCAGGTATTTCCACTATACTCTGAAATAAGACATATTCACACTTTAATGCTTTGAATAAACCTTTATAGATTCAAACAAACTTTTATTCATGCACTTAATTTATCTTTGGATAAAATTTAAATGCATTAAATCTTCATTAATTATGCCCAATATTATTCTTTAATGAGTAATTAATCACCTTTTTAAACATGCATGTTATCTTTGGATAAACGAGCACAAACAAGTATATTTAAAACTTTAATATCATTAAATACATGCACTGATCCACCTTTGGATGATCAAAATATGCATTATAATTAATGAACAAACCCAATTTATTATCTTTATGACATCATAATCTTAATTACATGCAATGATCAACCTTTGGGTGATCAAAATATGTATCATAACTTTAATTGTAATTAATTTCAAATTCAACAATTAATTTTTCATACAATGATAATTATTTCACATTTCCAGACAAATAGTAACATTATGAAAAACAGGAAAGTGTTGCAACTTTTATTAAAATAATTAACTCCAGATTGAATCAAAAGAGAACAATTCACAATAACTTTTCGTAACAATAAGTTTTTTTGGTTACATTTTAATGTATTCATGATTCAATTCTAGAAATACAAGGAATGTCATAATATCCCTAACCCGATGAATCTTACTTCTATTTCATTGAGAGTTGTGATTTGAATCATTAAACTGGGTTTTATTCGTGTGAGTTGTATGGTCAACAAATTACACCTCTTAGATACATTGGGGAAGGACCAAGATATGAACCCAACTATCCGACCATTCAGTTATTCAAACTATATCCTAATTTACGAGAGTAGTATTAGGATTCTCGGGTTTTTTTTTTAAATTCACATTGGGTTGCTATAATTTAGGACCTTAACATTATGATATTCACATGTGATAAAAGAATAGAGTAAGGAATATCTGATTCCATTTATGTATCCCTTTATGGACTTTCTAGTTGCCTTTCTAGTTGTCTTTGTTCTAACCTTTCCACCTCCCCTTTATACGTTTATTGATGATTAGGAACTCGATTTCCTTCATTCTCTATATGACACTACACTTTCTTTACTTAGCCACTAAAGCTCCTTTAATTCTCACTTTGTGTTTCCATTCATAAGATAGCAAATGATGGTATATAATAGAATGTTTTCCAATGCATGAATGCCTCTATTTATAGAAGGGTTTGGGATGAGTTATTGGAGAAAGTAACTCCCCCACTTTCACGAAAACTACCCATGAAGTGAGAGGTGAGAGAGTTAACAACACCCCCACTAGTTTGATCCATTAATTGCCAACCATTATCATTTTCTTTAGGCAAGAAGCGATTGGATAGAAAGATCTAAGTAAAGGATTTGATTGATAATCATACCACGAGAGTAAGTGCAACTTCAATTGAGTACACTTGCCAGAGCTCGAGAGAGGATGACACATATCAAAGAGTATTTCACCCTCACAACTTAAAGTTCATGAAAAGGAGCAAAACAAGGATTTACGAGTGTAAAGGCGGTAACGCTTATCCTAGGAACTCTTCCTAAATTAGACCCTTTTGATTATTTTCATAATTATTCTAAATTCAATTTTATTCTTTATTTGAGTTAAGTATAAATTAATTGTTATAATTAAAGGAGGTTTCCCGTCCTCGTGGGATCGATATTTTATTACTTGGCAACATAATCGTGCACTTGCAATTTGTCCTATCACTTGTTTCAGTCCTTATATTGGCTTATTTAATTTACATACTAGATTTTCATTTCCTGTGGTCACAATCCCTTCAGATTGGTTCATATAAACTTTCTCATTTAAGTCATCATTTAGAAAAGCGGTCTTTACGTCCATTTGGTGAAGCTCTAAATCATAATGAACCACCAAAGCCATAACAATTCTCAAAGAATCCTTCTTAGATACTGGATAGAAAGTTTCTTTATAATCAATGCCCTCTTTTTGAGTGAAACGTTTGGCAACAAGTCTAGTCTTATATCTTTCAATGTTGCCTCTCGAGCGCTTCATGGGAGGCAACCCACCTTTCGTGATTTGCCACTCTCACTAGTTTGACCATTCTCAATGAACCTATCATTTCTAGACTTAACCATCGTACTATGGTTAGGATAATAAAATGTGTACCCCTTTGACTTTTCCGGATAGCCGATGAAGAAACCACTAATGGTTCTTACATCAAGCTTCTTTTCATGTGGGTTGTACACTTTTACTTATGTTGGACAACCCCATACATGGATATGTCTCAAACTGGGTTTTCTACTAGTCCTTAACTCATAGGGAGTTTTAGGAACTGCCTTACTGGGAATCCTATTTAGAAGATATGCAACAGTCCTTAATGCATACATCCACAACAATAAAGATACATCACAATGACAAGATTTCCCACTACAAACTTATCAATAATATCTGATTGAGAGTACTCCTTCATCATTCTCATAAATTCCCTTGCATTATTCATCTTAGGCATAAACGGCTTGACATTGTTAGAGATTGACATTTTCATGAAGCTAAGACTCAACCTGTTTGACATCTTCCAAGCCTCATATAGAGTCTTGTCTGCCTCCGAGCTTTTCCCAGTTATGGTTGGTACATTATCTATAATGATCGCCAAGTCCAACTCCATAACACCTAGTGAGAACTGCATCTATTCGGACCAATTAGCATAGTTCAGTCCATTTAACTTGACACATCTGTTGCCAAAGGTGAATGCATTGAATGAAGCTGAAATAAGACATATTCACACTTTAATGCTTTGAATAAACCTTTATAGATTCAAACAAACTTTTATTCATGCACTTAATTTATCTTTGGATAAAATTTAAATGCATTAAATCTTCATTAATTATGCCCAATATTATTCTTTAATGAGTAATTAATCACCTTTTTAAACATGCATGTTATCTTTGGATAAACGAGCACAAACAAGTATATTTAAAACTTTAATATCATTAAATACATGCACTGATCCACCTTTGGATGATCAAAATATGCATTATAATTAATGAACAAACCCAATTTATTATCTTTATGACATCATAATCTTAATTACATGCAATGATCAACCTTTGGGTGATCAAAATATGTATCATAACTTTAATTGTAATTAATTTCAAATTCAACAATTAATTTTTCATACAATGATAATTATTTCACATTTCCAGACAAATAGTAACATTATGAAAAACAGGAAAGTGTTGCAACTTTTATTAAAATAATTAACTCCAGATTGAATCAAAAGAGAACAATTCACAATAACTTTTCGTAACAATAAGTTTTTTTGGTTACATTTTAATGTATTCATGATTCAATTCTAGAAATACAAGGAATGTCATAATATCCCTAACCCGATGAACTGATACCAATTGTTAGACTTTTAAAAAACTTTTATGAGTCTTTAATGGTTAATAAGAACCCCTTAATTTAGGACCTTAACATTATGATATTCACATGTGATAAAAGAATAGAGTAAGGAATATCTGATTCCATTTATGTATCCCTTTATGGACTTTCTAGTTGCCTTTCTAGTTGTCTTTGTTCTAACCTTTCCACCTCCCCTTTATACGTTTATTGATGATTAGGAACTCGATTTCCTTCATTCTCTATATGACACTACACTTTCTTTACTTAGCCACTAAAGCTCCTTTAATTCTCACTTTGTGTTTCCATTCATAAGATAGCAAATGATGGTATATAATAGAATGTTTTCCAATGCATGAATGCCTCTATTTATAGAAGGGTTTGGGATGAGTTATTGGAGAAAGTAACTCCCCCACTTTCACGAAAACTACCCATGAAGTGAGAGGTGAGAGAGTTAACAACACCCCCACTAGTTTGATCCATTAATTGCCAACCATTATCATTTTCTTTAGGCAATTCATTCAAACTAGTAACTTCCAAGAACATGAACCACTAATTAGAATTAATCTCCAAGATGTCTAGGAAAAAAGCATGTCATCCCAAATTAGATAAGAAGAGTTTCGTTTACACATAATATCAATATTAATGTCTTGGGCCCTTGAATCTCTTCAATCATGTTATGAATACTTTTCAACACTTTCAAAAGTTTACATAAAAAATCCTCCAGTAGACCTAAGAAGAAGAGGGGTGATTTTTTTCTTCATGGTATAGGAATTACAGGAGAATATAATTAGGAAGAACACCACCTTTTCTGACGAGTAATTGTGCAAGAATTCTTAATTTGATATAAGAACAAACACATAAGCTATGAAACTAAGAAGAGATCTAGAATCAATATAAACATGTGAAATAGAAGAATGACACGATTTTGATCAATGAAACATGGAACTTAAAAGTCTATGTAGCATAGAAAGAATAGAAACCCTAATATGGGGAAAGATTTGGGGTCTTTTGTTCAAAATTTTCATTATAAATAACCAAAATGTTACTTATGGAAATCTTTAGAACTAAAATGAATGTTTTTTAGAGATGGCGGGAAGGGAAGAAGATGACGCAATACAACATTGCTTTATGTTATAATTTAAAAAAAAAATAGTTTGAAATAACATCATATTTTATTAAGTTGACAAAATTTTCCAAACCAGTCACGTTATCAATTCGGTTAAATTAACATGCAAGTTAACATAGGACTAACGTTTTTGTTGCGGTGTGTAAGGCATAGTGTATTGAGCACATATGCCTCAACTTTTCAGAGACTTTGCAAATGGTCCTAGATATTGTCCATTCTCATTATATTTTTCATAATATTCACCACCTCTATCAGACCTCACAACCTTAACCTTCTTTTTAATTTGCCTTTCAACCTCATCAAAGACTACCATTAGGGCATCCAATGATTGAGATTTTTCATGCAACAAATATAGGTAGCAATAACTTGAGTAATCATCTATAAAAGTGATGAAATACTTTTCACCACCCCAAGATGGAACATCAAAAAGAGCACATATATATGTATGTATCAATTCAAGAAGTTTGCTACTTCTTGCGGTTGTGTTCTTTGATATGTGTTTAGTTTGTTTTCCTTTAATACAATATAAACAAACATCCCAATTGCCAAAATCCAAAAGAGGTAAAATATCAGTTTTTGTTAACCTCGTTATCCTTTCTTTGGTTATATGACCTAATCTTTTATGCCACAAGTAAGCAGAATTCTTATCAAAATCTTTAAGCTTGCTACCAACATCATGTTCAACATTAAATAAACATTCCTTAAATTTAAAATCAAGATTAAAGCCATATAAACCATTCATTAATGTACTAGAACTGAAATAGTTCGAATGTTTACATAATTTAAAACAAGAATGTTCAATCTTAAAATTAAAACCTATACAATTCAGCCTAGCAACAGAAACCAAGTTCCTAGAACATTTAGGAACATAAAGACAATTTTCTATATCTAAATAGTTTCCACTATCTAGGATCAATCTGTATGTCCCAATTCCATGAACTTGTGCCTTCATTTTGTTCCCCATGTAAAGAAACTTCTCAGTTTCATGGGTCCGGATTGAAAGGAATCACTACACAATATGTGACACATGAGTTGTTGCACCAGAGTCGAACCACCAAGTATTATTAGGAACCTCAATAAGAAATGATTCATCTATAACAGAAACAAAATGTTTACCCTTCTTTTCGAACCATTTCTTCCTTTTAGGACAATCCTTCTTATAGTGCTCATTCTTCTTACAAAAGAAGCACTTCCTTTTTTATGGATTTTCCTTTCTTTAATGAGGATTTTTTCATTCCCCTCCTTCTGAACGAGCATGACCTTTACTTCTTGAAAATTCCAGTTTTCCTTTATGGTGTTATATTTCACTTGGAATTAGTCAAACTCAACATGAAGGGAGTTAATGATGAATTATACCAAGAATGCTTATGTCACCCCATCCTCATTCCTTTCATTTTCGCATCTAGGTTTGTCATGTTAGTTACATGAACATGAATAGACTACGACAAGTCAAACTTCTTGGTCGTCAACTCTGTCATGAGATTTCCCACTACAAACTTATCAATAATATCTGATTGAGAGTACTCCTTCATCATTCTCATAAATTCCCTTGCATTATTCATCTTAGGCATAAACGGCTTGACATTGTTAGAGATTGACATTTTCATGAAGCTAAGACTCAACCTGTTTGACATCTTCCAAGCCTCATATAGAGTCTTGTCTGCCTCCGAGCTTTTCCCAGTTATGGTTGGTACATTATCTATAATGATCGCCAAGTCCAACTCCATAACACCTAGTGAGAACTGCATCTATTCGGACCAATTAGCATAGTTCAGTCCATTTAACTTGACACATCTGTTGCCAAAGGTGAATGCATTGAATGAAGCTGAAATAAGACATATTCACACTTTAATGCTTTGAATAAACCTTTATAGATTCAAACAAACTTTTATTCATGCACTTAATTTATCTTTGGATAAAATTTAAATGCATTAAATCTTCATTAATTATGCCCAATATTATTCTTTAATGAGTAATTAATCACCTTTTTAAACATGCATGTTATCTTTGGATAAACGAGCACAAACAAGTATATTTAAAACTTTAATATCATTAAATACATGCACTGATCCACCTTTGGATGATCAAAATATGCATTATAATTAATGAACAAACCCAATTTATTATCTTTATGACATCATAATCTTAATTACATGCAATGATCAACCTTTGGGTGATCAAAATATGTATCATAACTTTAATTGTAATTAATTTCAAATTCAACAATTAATTTTTCATACAATGATAATTATTTCACATTTCCAGACAAATAGTAACATTATGAAAAACAGGAAAGTGTTGCAACTTTTATTAAAATAATTAACTCCAGATTGAATCAAAAGAGAACAATTCACAATAACTTTTCGTAACAATAAGTTTTTTTGGTTACATTTTAATGTATTCATGATTCAATTCTAGAAATACAAGGAATGTCATAATATCCCTAACCCGATGAACTGATACCAATTGTTAGACTTTTAAAAAACTTTTATGAGTCTTTAATGGTTAATAAGAACCCCTTAATTTAGGACCTTAACATTATGATATTCACATGTGATAAAAGAATAGAGTAAGGAATATCTGATTCCATTTATGTATCCCTTTATGGACTTTCTAGTTGCCTTTCTAGTTGTCTTTGTTCTAACCTTTCCACCTCCCCTTTATACGTTTATTGATGATTAGGAACTCGATTTCCTTCATTCTCTATATGACACTACACTTTCTTTACTTAGCCACTAAAGCTCCTTTAATTCTCACTTTGTGTTTCCATTCATAAGATAGCAAATGATGGTATATAATAGAATGTTTTCCAATGCATGAATGCCTCTATTTATAGAAGGGTTTGGGATGAGTTATTGGAGAAAGTAACTCCCCCACTTTCACGAAAACTACCCATGAAGTGAGAGGTGAGAGAGTTAACAACACCCCCACTAGTTTGATCCATTAATTGCCAACCATTATCATTTTCTTTAGGCAATTCATTCAAACTAGTAACTTCCAAGAACATGAACCACTAATTAGAATTAATCTCCAAGATGTCTAGGAAAAAAGCATGTCATCCCAAATTAGATAAGAAGAGTTTCGTTTACACATAATATCAATATTAATGTCTTGGGCCCTTGAATCTCTTCAATCATGTTATGAATACTTTTCAACACTTTCAAAAGTTTACATAAAAAATCCTCCAGTAGACCTAAGAAGAAGAGGGGTGATTTTTTTCTTCATGGTATAGGAATTACAGGAGAATATAATTAGGAAGAACACCACCTTTTCTGACGAGTAATTGTGCAAGAATTCTTAATTTGATATAAGAACAAACACATAAGCTATGAAACTAAGAAGAGATCTAGAATCAATATAAACATGTGAAATAGAAGAATGACACGATTTTGATCAATGAAACATGGAACTTAAAAGTCTATGTAGCATAGAAAGAATAGAAACCCTAATATGGGGAAAGATTTGGGGTCTTTTGTTCAAAATTTTCATTATAAATAACCAAAATGTTACTTATGGAAATCTTTAGAACTAAAATGAATGTTTTTTAGAGATGGCGGGAAGGGAAGAAGATGACGCAATACAACATTGCTTTATGTTATAATTTAAAAAAAAAATAGTTTGAAATAACATCATATTTTATTAAGTTGACAAAATTTTCCAAACCAGTCACGTTATCAATTCGGTTAAATTAACATGCAAGTTAACATAGGACTAACGTGGGGAAATTTACTCAGTTGGTGCACTTTGACCGAAAAATTACGGTCTTGGTGCACCTTTTGAAAATATTACGAAGATGGTGTAGTTTTCACCTAAATCGGCAACCCTGTTGCCGATTTCAAATAAATTAATTTTTTTTATTCGACTCCCCCCTAAATCGGCAATGGGGGGGGGGAGTTTTACCTATATATATATTTTTTTTAAAATTAACCCCCCTAACTCGGCAATGGGGGGAGTTTTACAAATTATATTTTTTTTTTAATTTCTCCCCCCTAAATCGGCAATGGGGGGAGAGTTTTACCTATATTTTTTTTTTTTAAATTTAACCCCCCTAACTCGGCAATG
>NC_032014.1:12264943-12328013 GCF_001865875.1 Lupinus angustifolius | reverse complement strand
TAGCCAAGTGAGTTTAACCCTCTGCCCCATTAATTCGTTTCCAGCTGGAACAGCACCCAACAACTGCATGCAAATGTCTTCCCAATCCATACTTGTCACTCCGGTAATAACTTCTCCTTCTATCGGAATGCCAAGTTGGTAAGCCACATCTTCAAGAGTGATGGTGGCCTCTCCACATGTAAAGTGGAAAGTATGTGTTTCCGGCCTCCATCTCTCGATCAATGCTAGTAGTAAATGGTTGTTGATTTCTGCTGGTCCAAGTGTCAACAAGTTACCAAAAGCAGTGGTGCGAATAACTTGTAACACCGGCTCGGAAGGTAGTGATTGCCAAAAACAATATCTTGGCCGAAAACTACATTCAATGCCATTCCATACATCATTTGATATATGTTCATTTTGCATTGTAAGTAGTGATGTGTCAATTGGCCCAGGGTTAAGATACTCCATTTGTGAAGAAAATATGAGAAGAAAATAGAAGAATTTGTGAATAAGTGATTGAAGTGAAAGAAGGTAATGTAAGGAAGTGAGGAGGTATAAGGAGATATTTATAGGAGAAAATTATTTGGGTGAGTGTATTACTTCGGTAGAAAAATTTAATTGAGGGTAGTTGGCAATAGAGTCTGGTGGGGAATTAATTTGCCCTAATTAATTTCCCAGGCCTAAATCGTCAATGGCAGTGACGATTTCAACATTTCTCTGTAGAACTCGGCATCATGGTTGCCGAGTTTCGTTGGTAAATTTTCAACTACCAACTTAAATTACATACTCCACTTGAATTCTGATACACTTTGGTCAAATATTACTGAATACATTTAATGCAATAAATGAATTCTGATACACTTTGGTCAAATATTGCTGAATTCGAATTAAATGCAATAAATTGTCCAACTAATTATCAACTACCAAATTAAAATAAATTCTGCCAATTCAGTAAAAATATCTTACACTTCATATTCAATAATTAATTTAGCCTAAATCGGCAGTGTCAATGCCGATTTGCATTTAATTACTTTTGACCTAGCCTAAATCGGCAGTGCCAATGTCGATTTCCATTCAATTTTTTTTTGCCCTAGCCTAAATCGGCAGTGCCAATGCCGATTTCCATAAAAATTATTCATGAACTCGGCACCCTGGATGCCGAGTTTGGTCAATATATATACGTAATTAAATTAAATTCTCCAACTCAGCTACCGGATTAAATTAAATTTAATGGCATTAATATTTGTAACCAATTTTATTTTTACAAACAATCATTCAACTCTCCAAAGAATCAACTCTGCAAAGATTTATAGTACATTCAATAAACGAATCTCTGCAACAAGCAAAGAACCTCTGCAAAGATGTGTAGTAGATTCAAGAAAAGAATCTCTGCAATGATGTGCACTAGATGTAAACCAACAACAAAAGAATCTCTGCAAAGATGTGTAGTCATTCAACTCCTACACACTAAAATCTTCTACACACTCCCACATTTATTTTAAAGTCCCTTGCACATTGGACAGTGACGTTATAGTTTCTAGTTATATTTGTATCATATAATTATATTTGTAGCATATAATTATATTTATAGTTATAGTATATAGTTATATTTATAATATATAGTTATAGTATTTTTATAGTATACAGTTATAATATATTTATTTAGTATATTTATAGTATAAATTTAAAGTATATTCACTGCACATATTTCATAAAAGAATTTTATATCAATGTAAATACATTACAAAGGTATTGAGTAACAATTAAACTAGTCTTACGAATGTTGCCTAGAACTCTCCCCTAATTCTCTAGATCGCAATGGACATGTCTTCCTGTTATGACCTACTGTTCTACACCATCCACATTTTTTAAGTTGTTCACTTTCAACCTCATCCATCTCATTGTGAATGCGTGAAGTCTTTGGTCTTCCACTTCTTTTCCTACGCATAACAGGATTGGGAATGAATGTCGGACCTGAATAAGGAGGCCAATATTCTTCATTACCAAGTGGTTGAAACTCATATCCATAAACCTTCTGAAGATTATCGAGGCGGTAAATTGTTGAGATAAATTGGCTGCAATCTAAATTCAAAGAAGCGCACGTTGCGATAGCATGAGAGCATGGCAATCGTAATGATTGAAATTCTCCACAGTCACACCAATTCTCAGCAAGTTTTACTGTATACAGCCTCACTTGCCGACCAGCAGACCTAGATACAACTTCAACTTCAGAGACTCCAGTCTCTCGTGAAAAATTACGAACTAGTTGACATGTAGATTTACGTTGATTTTCTTTGATAACCTTTGTCAATTCTTCGCAATATACATGTCCTGCCATAACCATGTTAGAGGCTTCATTTCGATGTTCATTGAACCATTCGTTAAGCCTATAATATGTTGCTCTAACAAGTGCAGTGATAGGAAGAGCTCTTGATCCTTTCAAAACACCGTTAATGCATTCAGCAAGATTGGTAGTCATGTGGCCATATCGTCTCCCTCCATCATATGCCTGACTCCATTTCTCTTTTGGAATCTGGTCCAACCATGCAGCAGCCCTTGAATTTTTTTGACGCAACGAATTCAACATTCGCTCGAACCGTGGTCGCATCAACTCATAACCTAGTAAATAAATACAAACATATTAATATCCATAATATAACAATATTAATAAAATAAAAATATAAATAGGACATACCCATTTCTACAACTTTGTCTTTTAGATCAGAATCACGGAATTCCTTATTGAAATTACTAGCTACATGACGAATACAATAAACTGATTGTGCACTAGACCATCCTGTCAACTCACTTCGCAATGCAGCTAATAAACCTGTCCCCCTATCTGATATGATACACAGGTTTTCTTGTGGGGTAACATAGGTCTTCAGATTGAAAAAAAACCATTCCCAAGCTTCTTTTGTCTCTCCTTCGACAATGGCAAATGCAACTGGAAATACACGTCTATTTCCATCTTGTGAACTTGCTATTAGCAATGTTCCAGTATATTTCCCAGTCAAAAATGTACCATCCACTTGTAGGATTGGTTTACAATAACCAAACCCTTCAATACATGGTTTGAAAGCCCAAAATATTCTATCGAGAATGATTCGACTTGGATCTTCCATGCCATCTACAACTTCGTGATGTGCTTGATATTTTACAATTGTGTCCGGACAAAAATATTGTAGAGCATTCATCCAACGTGGTAACTCATTATAAGATCCTTCCCAATCACCATAAATTTTGGCCATTGCCATTTGTTTTGCAGTCCACGCCTTTCTATACGTGACTGTATAACCAAAACGACTAACCACCCATTTCACTAGTGCCTTAACTGGTATACTCGGATCTGCAGATACCAAATTAACAATAAGGTCTGCAATGAATGACGAATTTAATTTACTATGATCTTGAGAAACTACCATAGACACACAACTATGTGTTCCACTAATTTTTCTAATCTCCCAATAATCGCGTTTAACGTTATAACAAGCGCGAATTCGCCACTCACATCCTGCACCAAAATGTTTACATTTGGCAACGTATCTGTCCGGTCTCGACTCTACAACAATATAATCAAATGAATTTTTTATATGAAATTCTCTAATTGCATTTATTGTGGCTTCTTTAGATTCAAATTGCAAGCCGATAAACAAATCATTATCAACAACATTCGTTAAACCGGTTACGTGCCCAATATCACGACCAGCTTGAGAATTTGTGTTCAAGAAAAATGGTGACGGAGTAGTATATGTAATACTACGAGATGAACTACTACCAAACTGAACCTCTTCCTCATCACTACATATTTCAATCTCCTCTTCATCACTAAAGTCGCTAACAATATCTCTCACAATAGCCATCTACAATAAAAAATTAAAAACATTAAAACATATAAACTTATAGAAATGAAATAAAATGGAGCAACTAAATAATATACTAACCTCTACAATAAAAGCTTACTGGAAGAAAGTGATTAACAAGCTCCTCTATTTCACAGAATTGAAAGAATGAAGAGAAATTGTTGTGAAGGTGTAATTTACATAGCACTAGTTGGTAAATTTATAGACTTTCAAAAACTCCTTCCTGATTGCCGATTTAGGTGAGGATGGGTAAAAAAAAAATTACATGTAAAACTCCCCCCCATTGCCGATTTAGGGGGGAGAAATAAAAAAAAAAATTAAATTTGTAAAACTCCCCCCCCCCATTGCCGAGTTAGGGGGGTTAAATTTAAAAAAAAAAAATATAGGTAAAACTCTCCCCCCATTGCCGATTTAGGGGGGAGAAATTAAAAAAAAAATATAATTTGTAAAACTCCCCCCATTGCCGAGTTAGGGGGGTTAATTTTAAAAAAAATATATATATAGGTAAAACTCCCCCCCCCCATTGCCGATTTAGGGGGGAGTCGAATAAAAAAAATTAATTTATTTGAAATCGGCAACAGGGTTGCCGATTTAGGTGAAAACTACACCATCTTCGTAATATTTTCAAAAGGTGCACCAAGACCGTAATTTTTCGGTCAAAGTGCACCAACTGAGTAAATTTCCCGACTGACTAACGTGTGTCATGTTTTTGAAAGTTAGGAATCAAAATGATAATTTATATTTATTAGGAACAACAACATAAGTACAAAATGTGTGTTTACTCTATTTAAAATTAAGTAAAAAATACACTAAATGTCTAAATTAATAAGCAAAACGTAAGAACGACCAATGCAAAATGTAAATATTAGGTTATATAGTTAAATTATTTTGTAGGGCATAAAGCATAACGATCCCACACTTACACACATCAATCATTCATCTGCATCGCATTATCAAGGAATGTAATGATACATGATAAGCCAAAAATGAGAGCATTTCGGAGAGTTTCCCCACGTGCTCCGAGGAGAGTTTTCCCGATAGACCCTAGGCCTCACGCCAACCAAATTTACCCAGTTATTGCTCAGCCATTGTCACGCCCTAGTAGTTCTCACGTCCATAAGTCTCACAGTGTTCCTCCTCTAAGAGGCTCTATCGGTTCCTCTAGGGGGGTCCTATTGTAGTTCCAAATGATGCGTGTTGTCGTCGTGATCCTGAGAGAGGTCGAATTCTAGGTAATCATTAGAGTGATAATGGAGAATTCAGTTCGTTTTACGTTACTAACTTCCTAGACGACTTTGGCACCAAGGACCTGTGGAGATTTTTTTTCAGAAATGGGGGAGAGTTAGGGATGTTTATATAGAGGTAAAGAGGAATTGGTTTCTTTAGAGGGTTGCTTTTCTCAGGTTTGATAAATTTAAAGTTGAAAGGAAGCTTGCTCAGGAGTTGGATAATTTGTGGATTGGAAATTTGAAAATATTTGCCAATATCCCGAGATTCAAGAGGAATCCCGGCCGTTTCGTTAGTGGTAATGACCTTCAACCCAGTATCAGAGTGGGTTAAACTATGTGTCGTAGAGACAATAGAAGCTATGTGGAAGCAGTTAGGGGCACTGAACAAGTGGGTTCTAAAGAAGTGATTCCTTGTGGTTCTATGTTGTTGTCGGAGGAAGTGATGAGTCTGCAGTTTTCTGTTGCTAAAGAGGACTTGGAGTGGTCGCTTAAGTGCTTGGTTGGGAGAACTGTGGATTCAGTGTCCCCAAGTTTGGTGCCTGAATTGCTGAAGGTGGAAGGAATCCTTACTATTTCAGCCCATCTTCTAGGGGGAGACCTGGTCCTTCTTTCTCCTATTGACGGTGAGAACGTCCAAGAGGTTCTGAAGGACTCGAAGGACTAGTTATCCTCCCTATTCTTATTCGTCTCTTCTTGGAGTGTTGATACTCTAGTGGAGTATAGGGATGTATGGAGTCAGTGTTTCAGAATTCTGGTTCATGCGTGGTTGTGGGATTCTTTGAGTTAATTGCAAAGGAGTTTGGCTCCTTAATTTCAGTGGACGAAGCTTCAAGTCAGAAGGTGAGCTTCAAATTCTGCAGACTCCAGGTTAGAACTCCAGTGGAAAACAAAATTGAGAAATCGGTTGTAGTATGTATTAATGGCAAGGAGTCCGATATTATTGTGTGGGAGGAAACATGAGGAGTTTAGCCCTTCCGAGGAGACCAGGTGGACAATAGTTCTCATTCCTTTGCGTTAGATTCTTTCGACTCGGAGGATGAAGGGTGCTAAGAGAAATCCTCGGCTTGGATATCTGACACGGCGAAGATTGGTGACCATCATCTAGTATGTGAAGAAGATGGTAGGGATGTCATGGAGGAGAGAGGTGCAGTTTGTGGAGTTAATGCTTAACCCTTCCTAATGCTTATTTTTTTTTGAACCCGGTTGCTAAATGAGTTATTGAAATCAGTGGAGACCAGGAAGGGAGTGAAGGATTTGCGGCATACCTTAATCCAATCATTGGGAAGAACTTAATTCTCTCTCGGGTAAATGGTGAGAAGGATGTGCTTTTTGAAAATGAATTTATTGGCATTAATAGTGATGTGGAGGCCCCCGTTTTTAAAACCCGCGACATTCATAAAGTGGTCCCCCTGGCCCCACAAATGTTTGACTCAATTATAAAGTTGACTCTCACTGAGGGTATTTTCGGAATCGCTGGACGAATCTCTTCTCTAGGAAACGTTTGTTTTGGGAGGAAGCTAAGATTTATAGGTTGTGTCATTTGGAGGAGATGTGGTGTGTGGTGGGGGATTTCAATGCAGTTCTGCATCAGGATGAAAGAAAGGGCTCTGGTTCTCTTGTTGTTAGTAGTGACTGTGTGGAGTTCTCTTAGTTCGTTGACGATATGGATCTATTCGATCTTCCTCTTGGTGGTTCGAAATTCACTTGGTTTTTGTCTAATGGCTCAGCGATGAGTAGGCTTGATAGGTTCCTTGTCAATGATAGTTGCCTCAACAGTTGGGATAGACTTGTCCAATTATGTCTGAATAGGACTTTCTTTGATCACTATCCTATTATGCTAAAAAATGATGTTCCTGATTGGGGTCCTTCTCCATTCAGAAGTAATAATTGCTGATTTTCATATACTCGATTTGGTAAGTTTGTTGAAGTCGAATGGAATAAATTGGAGGTTCATGGTAGGGGTTCTTTTGTTCTCAAAGAAAAATTGAAATGTCTTAAGAGATCGCTGAAGATTTGGAACAACGATAACTTTGGATTACTGGATAGGCAAGTTGTTGAGAAAGCAACCTTTAATAACTCTATTGACGAAAAAAAGTGTGATGTTCGTTTATCTGATGTAGGTATATCAGCTAGGAGATCTCCTACTGTTGATCTTTGACGCCTTTCAAGCAAAAAAGACAACCTTCTCCTTCAGAAATCCAGACAGAGGTGGCTTCGTGAGGGTGACTCTAATTCTAAATTCTAACATGCTTCTATCAATAGAAGGAGAAGATCCAATGAGGTTCTTGGTTTGTTAATTGATGGGGAATGGTTTGAGGATCTGTTAGGGTTAAAGATCATATCTGCTCGTTTTTTCTTGAGTGTTTTGCTGAGCATAATTGGAATATGCTTTCTCTTGTTGGGATTGAATTCAAGTGCATCTCTGAAGCGGATAACAGCTTTTTTACTGCTCGTTTTGAGGAAGCTGAGATTAAATAAGTTGTATGGAGTTGTGATGGTAATAAAAGTCCTGGGTCGAATGGGTATAATTTCAATTTTATTAAAAAGTATTGGGATTGTGTTAAATCTGATGTTGTGCCTATGATGGATGACTTCTTTTGCTCTGGTAACCTTGCGAAAGGCTGCAAAGCTTCCTTTATTTTTCCTGATTCCGAAGTCAAGTAGCCCGCAAGGTTTTGGTGATTATAGATCTATATCCCTTGTTGGTTGTATCCATAAGATTATTTCCAAACTTCTGGTTGGGCGTCTTAAAAAGGTTCTGCATTTGGTCACCTCGGAATGCCAAACTGCCTTTCTCAAAGGAAAATACATCATGGATGGGGTTGTCATTGTTAATGAGATCATCGATTAGGCTAAAAAGAACAATGTTGATTGTTTTATTTTTAAGGTGGACTTTGAAAAAGCTTATGACTCAGTTAATTGGAGCTCCCTCCTCTATATGTTGGAAAGATTAGGTTTTTGCTTCAAATGGAGAAATTGGATTAAGAGTTGCCTGTAGTCAAACTCTGTATCTATCTTGGTTAATGGGAGTCCAACCATGGAGTTTAATGTGGCCCGAGGTCTGAGGCAAGGTGATCCGGTCGCTCCTTTTGTTTTCCTTATTGTTGCTGAGGGCCTGGCTGGAATTATGAGATCGACAATGTCGAAGAGAATCTTCAAAGGCTATGTGGTCGGTAGAGATGAGGTAAGTATTTCTCATCTACAATATTTTGATGATACCATTTTGATGGGGGAGAACTCTGTTGATAATGTTGTGGTTCTTAAGAGCATTCTGAATTGTTATGAGTTGGCTTCTGGGTTGAGAATTAACTACCAGAAGAGTAGTTTTATTGGCATTAAGTCCAGTCCTGGGTTTGTTCAGTTGGCAGTGGATAAGTTGTTATGTAAGGTTGGCTCTATTCCTTTCAAGTTCTTAGGAATCCTTGTTAGTGCTAATCCTAGAAAAATTTCTACTTGGGCTCCAGTTATTGACTCGTTTAAAAAGAAGCTCTCTCTCTAGCAACAAAAGTTTCTTTCTTTCGTTGGTCGTGTAACTCTCATCAAGTCGGTTCTCTCTTCCTTAACTATTTATTTCTTCCCCTTCTACAAAGCTTTTGTGTCTATTATCTATAAGCTTGATAAAATCCAGAGAAAGTTTCTTTGGGGTAGGGGTGAGGTCAGTAAAGGGGTTCATTGGGTGTGTTGGAAAATGGTTTGTAGGTCGAAAGAGGGAGGAGGTCTTGGGATTAAAAACTTGTGTTTGTTTAACCTAGCCTTATTAGGTAAGTGGAGGTGGAGACTTCTCCTTGAGAGTGATTCTCTTTGGGTGAAAGTTTTGAGGTCTAGATATGGGGTGGGTGTGGGGGTTGTGGGAGGGCTTTATGGTGGGGGGTGTTTTAAAAATAGGTCGTTGTGGTGGAGAGATCTAGAGTGCCTTCATAGTAGAGTGAATGAGATTCACAATGGGTGATTTTTGGAGGGAGTGAATAGGAGAGTCGACTCTGGTGACTATGTTTTATTTTAGAAAGATCTTTGGGTTTGGGAGGCTCATCTTAACATTTGTTTTCAAAGATTGTTTCAGGTTTCTCTAGACAAAGATGTTTGTATTAGCTCTTTGGGAGGGTGGAGGAATGGTGTTTGGTGTTGGAATCTAAAGTGGTGCAGGAACTTATTCTTATGGGAACAAGAAGAAGTTGGTACTCAACTTAAGTCACTGGAGGATGCCCGACCTATATATGACTATGTTGACGGGTGGCTTTGGGTGAATGGCAAGGCTAGTCTTTACTCAGTCAGCAATGTTTACACGGTACTCTTGAATGAAGGTTCCTCTATCACTCTGGTTTCTATAAAAGACTTTGGGCTTGCAATGTTCCTTCTAAATTGAGATGCATAGTTTGGAGATTGTCTCTAGATGGAGTCCCGACTCTTTCCAACCTAGCTAGGCGTGGAGTTACAGCTGACGTTTCTCAAATAGGATGTGTTTTCTATGGTGAGTTGGAAGAATATATTGATCATTTATTCTTTTCTTATCCATTCTCTTATGGTGTTTGGCAAATTATCCTTTTTTGGTTTGGCCTCTGTTCTGTTATACCGTTGGGGTCAAGTGTAATTTCCTTTTTCACTAGTCATCTGTGATGTTGGGGAAAATGGCTCACTCTCGGTGGATGTCTCTCTAGTTTGTAACTATTTGGTCCATATGGCTGGCTAGAAATAAGGTACTCTTTGAGCATTCTTCTGTTAATCTAGATGAGGTATTGTTCTCTATTCAGCTTCACTCTTTGAACCTACTTACTGCTTGTTTTTTCTTCTTTCTCTTTCCCTTTTATGGATTGGGTTTGGATCCCTTCTTCTTGTCTAAGTTGTATTGTCTAATAACTTTGTGGATATGAGTATCACTTATTCTCCTAACTCTGTTTTTGTCTTAATATTATTATTTGCCGATAAAAAAGAATGTTATTATCAGTGAGGGCATAATGTGTTCCCTTCTCTGCTAATTATTCTAAGGTTATATAGTTAAATACTTAAATTACTTATTATTATTTAAAACTCACATACAAGTCATATACGTTTGAAAACTCATCATGTTTTGATGGAAAAATAAAATCACCGCCACGACCACGTGGTTAAAAGCCACGCGCTCTACCACTGAGCTAAGACGGCTTGTTGATCTTAAGCCATATATATAATCATTAATATATAACTTAGTCTTGAATTTATTGATGTGTAAGCGGTTCCAGTTTAAACCGCGAAACCAATGGAACCGAACCAAACCAAATCGCAAAATGTGGTTTGGTTCGATTTCGCGATTTGGTTCGGTTATTTTTTAATGCACCGTTTATGTTCGGTTCGGTTTATGGTTTTAGAAATTTAGGAACTATTGGAACTGAACCGCATATTATATTAAAGAAATATATACTAGGGATTAAGAAATAATATTTTTATTATTGTTTAAATTCTTCAACCAATTTTCTAGCTTAAATTATCAATTTTTGTGTGAATTGTAGTGTTACATATGTTACTAAATTGTTATTAAGTTAGTATTATATATGTTATTAGTTACTAAATTGTTTCCTAATGTCTTATGATTTGGAACATATTTTCCAACTTTTATGATATTGAGTTTGAAACCAACATATATCATATATTGTTATACATGTGTTACTAATTATGAAATGTAAGGTTATAAATGTAACTATTATATATTTTATTAATTGATATATATGTTAGTAATTATGAATTGTATTGTTATATATGATTCATATTTTTTTATAATGATAGTAGTATAGTTTATCCTTTTATGATAAACAATATCTCTTATAATACATTTTGAATTTTCAATTGATGAAATATTTTTTTTATAAAAAGTAAATGTAAAAACCGTGGAACCGAACCGAACCATTCAAGAGCGGTTCGGTTCGGTTCTTATAGTTAAAGTTGCGGTTAATTGAGCGGAACCGAACCATATTTTTTGATCGGTTCGGTCACTAAAATGCACCAAAACCCAACCAAACTGAATTTTTACACCCCTACTTAGAGGACGCTTTACCATAATAGAAACTTAAAGAAAATATAATGAATTATTTACCTTATAACTTGACTTTACAAGCTTAAAAAAGAATTTGACTATCCAAATTAAAAACTAACTTTATTGTATTTTTTATTCAAAAGTATCCCTTCCCTTATATATAAAAAAAACTTACTCATTTTAAAGTATATGTGGCCATTGTTATGAGCAAATGTCATTCTCATAGATCCAAAACTTGATTGTAAATTGACTTGAACTAGTTAGATTGGTTTAAAAAAATAAGAAACATTTCAAGTTATTAGAACTTAGTATTTTTTTTTAGCTCATGAAAATCCTAATAACAACTTAGGAAACTTCTTGATTATACTTAAACGTGATTAGTTAAAATTAAAAATTATTGTTTTGTGGGATTTGACTTTAGTTTGTTAAAATGGCAGGAGGCATGCTTGAATCTTTTTGATGAAACAAGAATGATGAGAAAAGAGAATGAGAAAGAAAGCATAAAGAATTGATATTTCTCATTACTAAAAAATGAATTGAATTACAATGAATAAGAGAATCATCATTTATATATTAACTAGTTAATCGATTAATTGAACTCTTAATCGACTAACGAAAACAATATTACAACTAACAAACCAAAATCAACTAACAACTTTAACACCCCCTAAAGCTGGAATGTGTCAAGCATTCCAAGCTTGAAATGATTGTGTTGAACACTACACATACTCTAATACATCCTCTTGCTGGTGAGCGAATATTCATCTCCCAGTCTTGAAATCTGAACGTGAAGCAATATTGACGCTTAACCACCATTTGGCAGAAGCAATTTCATCCAACGCTTAGCTATCTTTTTGACAGAAGCAAACCAATCATAACAGATAAAAGAGAGAAATGAGATGAACCTTAATCTTGATGGTTACATGTTGCTTCAATGAGGAAAAATTACACACTAATGTTGTGTGTTTAATGAGAGATGGAGGTAAAGAAACTTGAGTAATAAAGAATATAAATAATTGAGGGTAGTTGATGAAGAATAAGAAAAAGAAATGTGAAGTGACCAAGAATCTCAAGAACTCTGAAAGATCTCAAAGAGGAACATGCATATTGCTTGATAATATTCATATACCAAATTACCAGTTTGATCAACATAATTGAATGAAACTTTTCTCACCCTTCTTTTCTTCTGAGTGTTGTTACTTGTTACAGAATTGAGAGCAAGAAGATGGTAGAAACTTTTGAGAAGAAGATATGCACTAATCTTTTATTACTTTGCAAGAAATGAAATGAACATGTCTCTTTGATTAGTAAACAACACAAAGGTCCATACAAAGCTCTTGGCATGAATTTTCTCGGGAATCTTGAAATGGAAGAATGCTTGATATAGAAATGGCACAATCATCAGGTGTCTCAACCAAAGACTCTATATGATCAAAGAAAATGATGATGAGACTGTTGTAACTCTGGTAGACACTCTCCATTCTTGCTCTTTTGTAATAAGGTGAGTTGGAAGTTCTTCATAGAAACATAAACGCGAAAGCTAACAAAAGATTAATTACGTTTTGATACCATGTTAAAATGGTAAGAGGCAAGCTTGAATCTTCTTGATAAAACAAGAAAGATGAGAAAAGAGAATGAGAAAGAAAACTTAAAGAATTGATATTTTTTCATTACTGAAAAATGAATGAATTGAATTACAATGAATAAGGAAATCACCATTTATATACTAAATAGTTAATCGATTAATTAAACTCTTAATCGATTAATGAAAACAATATAATAACTAATGAACCGAAATCAACTAACAACCGACGATCTAGTGGTATATGGTCTCACTAGATCCCAATGTCGATTGTTTGATTCCTGTGAGTGACATTTATTGGGATGAGCAACCACAAACCCTAAAATATATTAGTTTCTTACCAAAAAATATGGGGATATACCCTTAATAGCACCCAAAAAAACAAAATAGTAATACATCATATATAAAAATACTAGAAATTATTTAACATTCACGAAACTATTACGTATACACATCCTTAGGAACACATGCTACTTCATTATAAAATTATTTAAAATAATAAATATATCAAAAGGTCAAGTTTAAGGAAGTGTTTGTCAAGTTAGTTTGCACAAATGTGCATTACCTTGCGTAAGCGTCCCTTTAGGCTTTTGCTAACAAATCCACTGAACATTAAGATACAAGATATGGTCACGAAAAATCGGAGATAGTGGAGCAATGCAAATTCCTTGCGACGGAAATGTAATCCATGAATCCAGTTAATATATAAATTATCCCATGGTTCTTGGCAAAGTGATATTTATCATTTATTAATCAATTAAGTACCATGTAACACGTGTTATTTTTTGTGTCAGTGGAATATTTGTAAATTAATATTACAGAACTATATGTATTTTCCACAGCACATGGATAGTATGGCAAAAGCTAACATGCAAACTATGAGATAGTTCGCATGGATGCAAACTGGTTACCAACAGTTAGATCATATGCCTAGAAATATCAGCCATTATTTTTTAACCGATATAATTGAGTAGAAATCTGATACATGAAACTCGTGAAAGATATCCACAACTTCTGTGTTATATAAATGTTCATGCCCAGAAGACGTTTACCTCTTTATGACTTCTGAGTGATTTTTTTGATATACAGAAGTCGTATTTCCATATTACGACTTTTGAGTAAGTTAATTAAACAAAATACCTTATAAATTGTTTGGCAAATAGCAATGTTTTTATGTGTCTGACTGTGGGTTTGAGCAACCAAACACTTAAAAACTTTGATGTTTACCAAATAACATGCAACATATTTTGTTTATTAAAAATATTACTCAGAAGTTGTAAAAGTGGTAAACGAATTTTTGGTTTAGAAGTCGTTAAAATGTTCCATGATTTCTGTATGTAAAATTAGTAATGCACAGAAGTCGTATAATGGCACTAAAACTTCTAAAAATTCTAAAAATTCTCATTGAGTATCTAGTTACCAATTCTTTAAATATGCATAATAATTCAGACCATCTTTTATGAAGAGATTATATTATTTGGGAGTTTTTGAAATATATTACTGCATCAAAAGTCTTATATTGCTTAATATTATTAACAATATATTTAACCCCATACACGAGCCTTTTGAGTAATTGGGTGTGTCATTTTCAAGATGGGTCTGATACTCTTCTAGCACACATACCAATTTGTGTCATCTTCAATATGGCTACAACATTGTTTGAAAGAATTTATATGTAAATATCATTTTTGTTAAGTATCAATGTGATCTATATTTTACATTTATTTTAGACACTTTTATAATTAATCAACTCAAATAATTAAAAATATACATACATATGATTAAGAACTCATTTGATTGGCCAAGTAGTACCCTAAGTGGTTTTATAGGTTTCATCCAGACAAAAGAGCAAAAAATTCTAAGTATATAGGCAAAACTTGACTAAGTTTAGCACAAAGATCATGCTTAGTGAAATTGATAATTTCTGGTAACTGTGCTCAACACCAATTCCACATTCAGTGAAAGAAAAACAACGCTCAACACATATCCTACCCTAAGCATCTAAATTAAAAGAATTAAAGTCAAACTCATTGTCTAGATTACGCTCAACATGCCTTATCATGCTAAGCACAATGGGTAGTGTGCGCGCACCGCTGAAAGTCATGCTCAACGCAACCTGGTGTGTCCAAGAGTCGTGTCCAACCAGCTAGATCCCACGCTCAACGCACAGACACTACGTTGAGCACAGAAACCAACATCAAAATACTATTTAAAGGCTTCAAAACCACTTCATTAAACACACTCTTACTTCCATCATTTTGTAATTTACTTTTGTTAAGTTTTATAGAGCTTAGCTCACTTAGTTCATTGAAACTAAGTGTAAGCATCATAGGTGATAATCATTACTCGATTGTGTGTGGTTCTATCGCCCCATGAGTGTACTATCTTTATCATACTTACATTGTGTGGATATGAGTAGTTAAGTACTCCATAGTTGGGGTTGAATATAACATGATTTTAATGTGTACACCTTGATTCAAAATTAATCTATGAAGTTAGGTTCTATTTGAGTTTTGTATTTATTTTTTGCTTCGATTGTGTGTGTTTCTACTGCCCCATGAGTGTATGATCCATGTCATACTTACATTATGTGAATATGAGTAGCTAAGTACTCCATAGATGGGGTTGAATGTAACATGATTTTAATGTGTATACATTGATTCAAAATTAATCTATGAAATTCGTTTCTATTTGAGTTTTGTATTACTTTTTGCTTGCTTTTAGTTTGATAAACTTTTAGCATGATACTTGAATAATTGTTTAAGATATGTTCTATATTATTTTGAGTTTGCATAACCCAACAAGTAGTAAATTTGTTAGATTAGACTTATATGATTTGTCATTTCATGCACTTCACTTTTTGATATCCAAATATAGAACTAATATTTTGATTTTATAACTCTCAAACTAAATAGCATATTTTACCAGACATAGAAATATACTTGAAGATTCATAAAACTGAATTTTATCATTGTAGTTACTATACATAGAACTATTTTTGGTGAAGAACTAGTATAAATCAAGACATTGGTGACTAGGACAGTTGAGGTGTTGCATTTTACTAATATTGCATGCATGAATCACTAGACATAGTGACATGATTTTGCAAGTCATACTTATTCTTATGTATTAAAATTGCTAGACGTGGAGCTTTCTTGCATAAGTTGTTAATTGACTAAGACATTAGCGGTTAATAATATTGCACACATGATTGTTGTGAAGAAGATCTTTGCTCCTCACCTTGGCACGGTAAGACATCAACATCACCAAAAAGAAGAAAAAGAAGAATACTTATGAAGACAAAGAAGGCAAAGCTTCAAGACAAATTAGTCTAAGTCTAAATAGGTACTTCTATCCTATACTCTCAAATATACAATAGTAGTAATGCTCAAACTATTTTTAAAAAAAAAATTGAAACACTTCAAGTATAAATCAAACAATTTTCAAAAATAGTGTGTAACAAGTTATTATATCTAAGTAACATGTTACATAAGTGAGAAAACCAATTACCCAACAAAAACTGTGTAGGGTAATCGATTACCCAAATGAAGTAATCGATTACTCCAATTAAAATTTAATTGACAGTTGGACAGCGTGTTTGAGTAATCGATTACTGAGAGTTGTTGCACTAGTTTCAGATTTCAAAATGAATGGTTTTCATCCCAAACGAAATGGTTTCATTCCAATCAATTCCTACCCTTTCAAATATGTGTTATGACTGGTTGGAAAGTCTATTTAAAGGTATTGAAACTCATAATCAAAAGAAGAACTCTTGCACAAACTTTCAAACATAAATTCTGAAAATTCTTTGAAATATTTTTCTGCACTTTTGCAACTTGTTCTTAAACTTTCAAAGTGAATTTTCTGAGTTGCTTGAAGTAAAGTGTTTCAAAGTTTTACAAACCTATAAGAGCATTATTACTTATTATACAAAAGAGTTATCAGATTGCAAGTGATATTACATTTCAAACTTGTAAAGACAATCCTTCAAGAGTGTGATAAGAAAAGGGATAGAGTCACTTGAAAAAGTATTTTTCAAGAGTGGCATAAGTATTAGTGAGTGTGTAAGGTACAACTCATAATATTAGTGAGAAAATCTCTTGTGTTGCAAGAGTACTGGACATAGCCTTCGGTGGACAAGAAGGTGAACCAGAATAAAATTTCGGTGTACTCTCTCCTCCTTTATCTCTTGATTTTTTATCCATTAATTTTTTGCAGAATTTCTCCGCTGCACTTAACTCTTGATTTTTCAGAAAAAGTTGTCATAATTTTAAGTCAACTAATTCACCTCCCCCCTCTTAGTTTCAATCTTAGTCTTACAATTGGCACCAGAGCTATTTTTGAGTATGTTATTCTCAAATCTGATCCTATATCGAAGATCCCCCTCTTAGTTTCAATATTAGTCTTACAATTGGCACCAGAGCTATTTTTGAGTATGTTATTCTCAAATCTGATCCTATATCGAAGATGGCCTCAAGGTCATTTCTAGGAGAAGGTTCCAACATCAACCGCCCTCCAAGCTTTGTTAGAGAGTGCTATGACTTTTGGAAAATCAGAATGAGAATCTTCATAGAGTCTCAAGATCTACATATTTGGAATGCAATTGAGGAATGACCCTATGAACTCTTCAAAGTTATCAACAAGGTAAGGGAAGTGAAGCCAATAACATTTTGTGTCGGCTCTAGAAGAAAAAGAATTCCTTAGAGTGTCAAGTTGCAAAATATCGAAAGAAATTTGGGACACTTTAGAAAGGATACATGGCGCCAAAGAAGTACAAAGGTCTACAACGAATAGTAAAGCATCAACATCAAAGCAAAAATCTACATGCTCTATATGCAGAAAACCAGATCATCTTGAATGTGCTTGTCCAGCCCTACAAAAACATCATACTTTCAAAAGAAAGAAGGACAAGAAGCATAGAAGAATAAATGTTATATCAGAAGATAAAGATGATGGTTTAAATGCAGAACTCAAAATTAAGGAGCAATCACATATTTCCTTGATGACTTCACACAATTCAAATGATGATTATGAGGTTAGTAACTCTGAACCAAATGATATTTTTTTCATATGATGAGTTACAAAATGCTTTCAATGATTTACATCAAGAATATATTAAGCTTTCCAAAGACATAAAAATGAAATTTTTATTTTGGAAAGCCATAACAAAGTTCTAAAGAAAGATATTGAAAAACTCACTTCTTCCTCATGTCAAAAATGTGTTGCTCTTGAAACTAAAGTTTCAGCATTAAATCTTGAACTTAATAAACTCAACAAGAGCAGTCACAATTTAGAAAAGATCATAAAAGTCCAAAGACATTCAACAAGCCATAAAGGTATTGACTATGCAAATAGTCGTGTGGCTAAAAATGAGAATGTCTTAGGAAAAACAATCGTGGGAAGCACTATAAAGTTTTATAAAGAAAGTATCCATACTAATCCTATTTTTAAAATAAAATCTTGGACACATAAACATCTATCCACTTGTTCTTACTATGATAAAATTGGTCACACACCTAACAATTATCATATTAGAAAATATGGTATGTCATCTGGCCAACACAAATAGATAGAAAAAGGTGCTAACCTCGCAGGACCCAAATCATATTGGGTACCTAGAAAATATTTTTAATTTGTTTTGCATGAGTGCTTGAAAGTCATAAGCATAAATGTATTATCATGACAACGGCTGTTCAAAGCACACAGCACGTGGAGATTCAAAATTATCATTTATTCAAGTAATAAGGCCTTGCTAACAAATTTTCTACTTTAAACGGGATTTACCAAAGGAAAGGTCGACACTACACTCTTTATAAAGAAAATAAATCATCATACTCTTATTGTTCAAATTTATATATATATGATATTATTTTTTGTTCTACTAATGAGTTTTTGTATAGTGATTTTGGAAAATGATGCAATGAGAGCTTGAAATGTCCATGATGAGGAAGTTGAATTATTTCCTTGGATTACAAATCAAACAACTTGATAATGGAATTTTTGTAAGTGAATCCAAGTATTGCAGAGATTTGCTGAAAAGATTTGATATGGATGACTGCAAGCCAATAGCTACTCCTATGGGATCTGATACTTACATTGATACAGATGAAGCTGGAAAATGCATTAAAATATCAAAGTATCAAGGTATGATTCAATCTCTTTTATATTTAACTGTCAGTAGACTTGATATCATGTTTAGTGTATGTCTATGTGCATGCTATCAATCTAAACCAAAAGAATCACACTTAGTTGTTGTTAAGATAATCATGAAATATCTTAAAGGCACAATTGAAGTTGGATTGTGGTATCCAAAAGGAAGTATATATGATTTGGTTGGTTATTCAGATTCAGATTTTGATGGATGCAAAACTGAGAGGAAAAGTACAAGTGGTGCTTGTCATATTTTCGGAAATGCTTTAGTCTCTTGGTCTTGCAAGAAACAAGCATGTGTTGTCCTAAGCACTGCTGAAGCTGAATATATAGCAGCATGTAGTTGATGTGCCCAAGTGTTGTGGCTTAAACAACAATTATGAGATTATGGCTTAGATTGTGGCATAAACAACAAATATCCTCTAAAATGTGACAATACTAGTGCTATAAACCTCACAAAGAATCCAATTATGCATTCTAGAACCAAATATATAGATATAAGGCATCACTTCCTTATGGACCATGTCCAAAAGAAAGATGTGACTATAGAATTCGTTGATGCTCATAACCAACTAGAAGATATTTTCACTAAGCCATTGGCTAAAGAACTTTTTTTTTATAAAATTAGACGTGAATTAAGCATTCTTGATGAAGCTTACTTATCTTAACATGATTATATGATTATATGTGTGCTTCATTATGTTTATCTCATGCCTACTTGTACTTAAATATGTTCATTTATGTTTAAAACTTTTAAATTTTGGGTCATAGCATAAATATGCCTAAAATTAATTTTTTCTGGGGCCAGTAATCTATTACACTGGAGAGTAATCAATGACAGAGTTGAACAGAGAGTTTCACTAACCGATTACTCAAATGCTGTAATCGATTACTCAAAGCTGTTGTTCGAAATTTTAAAAAATTTAAAACTGAGTAACTGATTACTTTGTCCATGTATATATATGATTTTCTGCAATTTTTTCAAACTCATCTTCTTCCTCCTTATCTCTCACTCGTGTAAACCCCCTCAAAACTCTAAAATCTTCATTTTTCATCTGTTTTGAGTGATTTTTTGTGTCCAATCATATCACATTTTCAATTCTAAACACTTCTATACCATCATTTTCGTGATTAGTGGACCAAATCAAAAAATCCCAAATCTCTCAAACCCAAAAACCTAAAACTTTCAAGAACCCAAACCATGGCATCTTTTTCAAGAACAAAGAAGCAACGCACTAATGTGACTCAAAAGAAGCAAAGAACTTCATCTTTGGAGTCTAACCCTCTGGACTTAGCAAGGCTTCTTGAAAACGATGAGCAACACAAAGTCTTCAGAGAGCACTTCCATGGACGAACCATATTTACTCCAAAATACGGTAATGTCGGGAACTTTGAGTTTGAAGATTTTCTATTCTCTTATCTTTTAAGACAACAAAACCTTTTCGATTTTTGTTGTGAATCAAATGATATTTATCATGAACTTGTTAGACTATTTTACTGCAACTTGAACTTTCGGAAAAACCGTCTTACTTCCTATGTGAAAGGAAAAGACATTGTTTTGGATTTGAACACTTTTAGTTCATTGTGTTGTAACATACCCACTCAACGTAGCACAACGGGTTTCTGTCTTGTTTGTTAATGGGATAACTACAATCAAAAATATTTTTACTATTCTCTGTGTAGAATTTCAAAAGGGGAAATAGAAATGCGTAAGCAACAAGGCTTTAGTAAGACTGTTAAGAATAGAGATATTCTATCTACTAGACATCTTAAAATTGAGGACCATGTGCTTCATTATTTTCTGAGCTATGTCATTTTGCCTAAATTTTCAAACCATTCTCAAATTAGTGACATAAAACTTTAATTGATGTATGTTATGAAGTATAACATTAAAATCAATTGGGCTCAGATGATAATGAGACAAATGTGGACTGTTCGAGGAACTCAAAGCCCCTTGCCCTATGCAATCTTCATAACCAAAATTCTTGAACATTTCGGTGTTTCTACTGCTCGTGAAACCAAGGTCTCTCTAAATCTTCGTGAAAGCCATATTGATGGGGACGTGATCCACAAAATGAGCTTCTCTTTCAATCCTAATGACTGCATCTATAAGCATAGAACTAATAGACCGACTACTCTTGCTGAACAATCAGAACCTGCCCCTCCTAACCCTCCTGAATCTCAACATTTTGAGTTTCATGCTCAATCTTCCTCATCTGTTGTCATGCCTTCTAATCAGATGATTATGAATGAGTTGTTTTCTCTTCGAGGCTACATCACTAATCGGATGGATGCTCTTGATGCTCAAAATCAACAAATCCAATTTGAACTTCATCGTTTCTCTTCTAAGATGAGTGACATGGACATTGATGAAGACAACTTTGAGCCTGAGTCTTAGACTATCTTTAGTGTTAGGATTTTCTGGTTGTAATTTTTTCCTGACTTTGGATAATTTGCTTTTATTTTGTTGTTTTTCTTGGTATGGTTTGAAGAGTGTTTTAACTTTCTATTATGCGATATCCTTTTATGATTACTTTTATGCTTGTCATATACATATGAATACATATATATATGTATATATATATATATGTATATATATATATATGTATATATATATATATATTATGCCGGAAACGTTTGGGTTTTCTACTTTTTGATGAAGTCAAAAGGGGAGAAAAGTCGGGAGAAGTGTATTTTCTATCAAAATTCTTTCAGGCACATAACTCCATATGAAATGGGGAGCATACTCAAGTCATCTTAACATATCTCAAAATATGTTGCTCTCATAAAACTACACTATTAAAGAAGATATTGGTTTGTCATCATCAAACTACACTATTAACGCATCTGCACGTCGCCCCCAGCCAACTGACTCCAAACTCATTGGGGTTTATTCGGGCTTTTGAGATCATGTGCCAGGCGGTGGACATCCCGTGCACATTGAAGTTGTTCTTCTGGATGTTCCGTGTTGGTCATTGCACCAATACCGATGAGGATAAGGAAGGTCGTCATGGGTGGACGTCTCTTCAATGTCGGCCCAGGCGGGGGCTATTCACGCCGTTTTCGTCAAATGAGAAAAATTGGAAAGGCGGCTATTTCAGGGTGAATGTCAGGAAGGCACGGAACGACTGGTGTCTTAGCAAATCCGGCGAGCCGCAATTTCCCTTTGCCTAGAGAGGGGATATCCATCAACGCCCTTCCAAGAGCTATTTAGTGGAGACTGAAGATTTATCTCCGGAAGAGACAGAAGCTGCCAAGACCATGACTTACTGGATAGACGAGGGGGGAATTCTTCCTTGTTCGGCCATCCGTGACGGGGGCGGGGCTTTAGTGGACTTTGTTGGTGGGTGGGTCGGATGCTGACTTCTTTTATTGCCTTGTTTTATGTATCTGCTTAACCTATCACTGATGGTTTTCTTCCTTTTTGTGCAGTCGAACTAAAAGCCAAGATGAGTGAGAAGCTGAGGAAAAACATGCTTTTGAAAAGGGTCGCCGCCCTGGTTAAGAAAGATGCTGCTGTTTCCAAGCGCCAGAGAACGTAGTCCCCCGTGTCCTGCCCTACTGAGGGGTCTCCCAACCAAACAACTGTGCCGCCATCTTCAGTGAGTAGGGTGCATTCCGAGGACTTGGTGGATCAGGAGTTGGTCCAAAGGGCTGCTGATTCGCCCCTTGCTGTGTCTACTGAGACGGTTCCTCCCGCTGATCCTACTAGAAACCCTCCGTCTGCATCAATGAGGGTAGAAGAGAGGGTCGGCACATCGGCGATCCCCTCCTCTAGGCAGGCAGCTGGAATTGACGTCGGTCGCTCCTCTGAGCCAAGCATGAAGAAAGGTTCTAGGGGGAATCAAGATCGCATTTCTCCTGTTAGCGTCCCCAGAGTGATTGATCTGGTGCTCCTGAATGCCCATGCCAAGGAGACCTTTGACAAGTTACCCTTGTCCGTCCTGCTACAAAACGTGAAGGGAAGTGTTGTCCTCATTGCCTCCATCCAGAAGTACCTGGAGACGGATGGGGTTTTAGAATCGCGGATGGCGGACGACGCGATGGCGAAAATTCGGGCTCTGCATGAGGTGGAGAAGCAGAAGATGGTTGATCTTCATGCCGCAGAGAAGGAGGAGTTGGTCAGGCTGGGCGAGGTCGCCAGGGCTCAGGTAGCGGATTTGTCGACCCGTGTCGGTTTTCTTGAAAGTGACAAGTTGAAGCTTACCGCCCAGGTGATGGAATCCGAAGGGGCGGTCTGTGCCAAAGATGAAGCGCTTCATCAGCGGAAAGAGAAGGTTTCAACTTGGAAAGCTCGTGCTAAGGCTGCCGAGCAAGAAAAGGCTGCACTTCTGGGGCAGGTGCAGGCATTAGGGGGGATGACAACGGCGATCCAGTCTTGATGCCTCTTCCTGGTCAGGGTGGGGGAACTTTGTAATTTTGCCTTTAAGTATCTTGTAACATGTTTCTTTTTAATGAATGAACAATTTTGTGATATTCCCTTTGTTTAAATTCTGTACGCAAATTGACTTTATACAACTACTGGACGATTTTGTGTTTGTGAACAACTTTGAGTGTGATGGATCTAATTCTGAATTTAAACGCTTTTAGCCAGGCGAATGTAAGTGCAAAACGGCCCCTTGGGTGATTGTAGAAGGCCACTTGGTGAGATTGCATCAGGCAAGGGGGGCGAAGACCGGTCCCTTGGTGAACGTAACGAACCATTAAGTGAGATGGCACCAGGCAAGGGAGGCGAAGACTGGCCCATTGGGTGAATGTAAAGAACCATTAGGCGAGATGGCACCAGGTAAGGGGGGCGAAGACCGGCCCCTTGGTGAATGAAAAGAAACATTAAGTGAGACAGCACCAGGCAAGGGGGGCGAAGACCAGCCCCTTAGGCGAATGTAAAGAAACAATTAAGTGAGATAGCACCAGGCAAGGGGGCGAAGACCGACCTCTTGGGTGTATGTAAAGAACCATTAGGTGAGATGGCACCGGGCAAGGGGGGCGAAGATCGGCCCCTTGGGTGAATGTAAAGAACCATTAAGTGAGATAGCATCAGGCAAGGGGGGCGAAGACCGGCCCCTTGGGTGAATGTAAAAAACCCAGGGTGGGAAATGATCCTTCAAAACAATCACAGAATATAATATCTCATTTATCATATATAAGTGGAAAAGATTACAAAAGAACGACCAACCGCGCATGGGGTTGTCGGTTAGGCATAAAATATCTAGAGGATAGCGGCGTTCTAAGTCCTGGGGATGTTTTTTCCTGTCAAATCTTGAAGCTTGTATGCTCCTTTGTCGATCTTGCTGATTACGCGGTAGGGCCCTTCCCAGTTAGGTCCTAGCTTGTCTTTCACCCGTCCTATGTCTGCTCTCCTAAATACTAGAGTTCCTTCGGGAAATTGGCGGGGAACGACTGAAGAGTTGAATTTCGCCGCGGTTTTCTTTATGATGATTTCTTCCCTAAACGGGCTCTTTCTCGGATTTCTTCTACTTCATCAAGATTGTTTCTTAGGAGAGATTGGTTGTCGCCCTCGTTGAACTGAAGTATTCGCCAGGTAGGTTCTCCTATCTCGACCGGGATCATGGCCTCCGCGCTGTATGTTAAGTTGGATGGCGACTCGCCGGTCGTAGAGTGGGGAGTGGTTCGGTATGCCCATAGTACGTGATGGAGTTGATCTGGCCAATTCGCCTTTGACTCGTCCAACCTCTTTTTTATCCCTTTCAGGATGACCTTGTTCGCTGCTTCGGCCAACCCATTAGTCTGTGGATGCTCCACTGAAGTGAAATGTTGTTTGATGTGGAGGCCTGATAACAATTCTTGGAATCTTCGATCGGCAAATTGAGTGCCGTTATCCGTTACTATGGCGGATGGGATGCCAAAACGAGTGATTATGCTTCGCCAAGTGAATTTTTAGATATTTGCTGAGGTGATGGTGGCTAATGCTTCTGCTTCTATCCATTTGGTGAAGTAATCTATGGCGACTATCAAAAAATTTAGTTGTCTCGTTGCTTGAGGGAAAGGCCCCAGAATGTCCATACCCCACCTACAAAAAGGCCAGGGCGCTTGTGTTGTTGTTAATTCTTCTGGTGGGGCTTTGTGGAAATCAGCGAAAACTTGGCAACGAGTGCATTTTCGAGTGAGGTTTGTTGCGTCCTTTTCCATTGTGGGCCAGTGGTACCCAGCACGTAAAACCTTCTTGGCGAGTGAGGCGGCGCCCAAATGGTGCCCACAACTTCCCTCATGAACTTCTCTGAGGACGTAGTCCGCCCGATCCGGACCAAGACATTTGAGCAAGGGGGCGGTGAATCCTCGTCGGTACAGTGTCCCTCGGATCAGGGTGTACCAAGAGGAACACCTGAGCAACCGTTGCTTTTCGTTCAAGTCGGAGGGTAGGGTGCCATGGAGGATATATTGGATGAAAGGGCCCATCCAGTTGTCTGGGATCTCCACTTGTTCCACCGCCATGACACTTGGGTGTTAGACTGTTCCCTGGACGACGGACCGATTATTCCCGATGCATTTGGTACTGGCGAGCTTGGACAAGATATCGGCCCGGGCGTTACTTTCATGGGGCACATGTTGAATGGTCGCTTCATCGAAGTCGGGCCATGAGCTCTTTTACTTTGAGCAGATATTTCCCGAGGAGGGTATCCTTGGTTTGATATGCACCTGTAATTTGAGACACAGCTAATTGGGAATCACTGCAAATTAATACCTTATGGGCGCCCACTTCTTTTGTTAGCTGTAGTCCGACGATGCAAGCCTCATACTCTGCCTGACTATTGGATGTTGGAAATGTGAAGGTGAGGGAATGCTCAATGGTTACTCCTTGTCCATCTTCCAGTAGAATTCCAGCCCCGCTGCCTCTCGGGTTAGAAGATCCATCAACGAAGATAGTCCATACCTGCTCTGGATCACCCTCTAGTGCGGTCAGCTCGACCACGAAGTCATATAGGACCTGGCTCTTGATGGTCGTGCGAGGTTCGAAACATATGACAAATTGAGAGAGTTCTATAGACCACGTGATCATCCGTTCAGCCAACTCCGGCTTATGCAAAATTTGCCTGATTAGCTGGTTGGTTCTTACAATCGTTGCATGAGATTGGAAGTACTGGTGCAACCTTCGGGTAGCGATCAACAATGCATAAACCACTTTCTCCAGCTTCTGATACCTCAGTTTCGGGCCTTGCAGGGCCTTGCTTGTGAAATAGATCGGGTTTTGACCTTTTGCCGTTTCTCGAATCAGCACGGTCGCTACTACTCCGTCGGACATGGCCAGATATACATACAGGAGTTCGACGTAATGGTTTGGAGAGAATAGGTGGGGCGGCCAAATATTGTTTGAAAGTGTTGAATGCCACTTCGCAACTCTCAGACCATTCAAACTTCTTGCTTTTCTTCAGTAACTGAAATAAGGGGAGTGAATGCTTGACGGCGGATGGGAAAAACCTGGACAACGCAGTTAGTCGCCCATTTTATTGTTTGACCTCCTTGACCATTCGGGGACTCCTCATGTCGATGATTGCTTGGCATTTGGATGGATTTGCCTCAATCCCTCGGCTAGTCAGAAGAAAACCGAGGAATTTGCCCGCCTCTACTCCGAAAGTACATTTCTCCGGATTGAGCCGCATGTTGTACTTGCGGAGTTGTTGAAAAATATTTTCCAAAATGGATACATGATCTTCGTCGGGGAGGCTTTTGGCGATTATATCATCCATGTAAACTTCCATGTGTTCTCCGGTCTGGCCGGCGAACACCTTGCTCATCATCCTCTGATAAGTCGCCCCAGCATTTTTCAACCCAAAAGGCATGACAGTGTAGCAGTAGGCGGCCTGATCAGTGATGAACGATGTTTTCTCCTAATCGGGAGGGTACATCGGAATCTGATTGTATCTGGAATATGCGTCCATGAAGGACAGGTACTGATAGCTTGAAGAATTATCCACCAAATGGTCAATGTTTGGAATAGGATAAGGGTCTTTAGGGCATACATTATTGAGATCCGTGTAGTCCACGCACATCCGCCACTTCCGTGATGGTTTCTTCACTAGCACAACATTTGCCAACCACGTGGTGTAGGTGATTTTGTGGATGAAACCCGCCTCTAGCAACTCGGCTACCTTCAAAGCGACCTCCTTGGTCTTGTCAGCCCCCATTTTGCGCCTTCTTTGCGCCACCGGTTTAGCACCTTGTTTTGTCGTTAGCCGGTGGCAGGCAAAGGAAGGATCTATACCAGGCATATCTGCTGCTGACCAGTCGAAGAGGTCCTGGTTTGCCTTCAAAGATGTCTCCAGCCGCAACCTTTGGCTTGGCGGAAGGGAACTGCCAAGGTACACTACCTGTCCTGGGGATTGGTCCAACTGTAGAGTTGTTTTTCCCCCTCTGGTTGTGGTCGAAAGTCTCCTTCGTCCGCCAGGACATCCAATTCTACCATATGCACGCCCCGAGATCTTTTGGAGGGGGGGGGGCGTGCTGTTTGCTGAAGTGGGGACGGAGACTCATCTGGTAGCAACTGCGAGCCGAGTGCTGGTCTCCTTTTACTGTGCAGACTTGGAGGTTGATTGAGAGGAACTTTATGCATAGATGGGGCGTAGAGACGATCGCTTCAAGCCTGTTCAAAGTTGGCAGGTCGATAATGGCGTTGTATGCTGAATCACACTGGACAACCAAGAACTTTGTTTGGACAGTCCTACTCATAGGGTGGTCGCCGATTGTTAGCCAAATCTCTACATATCCCCTGGGGTGATTCCCTGACTGGAAAATCCACCCAGCTTCCCATTATATGGTAGGAGGTCGCGGTCACGGAGCTCCATTTTTTCGAATAAATCTTGAAAAATAATGTCAGCCGAGCTACCCTGATCAATGAATAGGCGACCAACCTTCTTGTTATTGAGTTTGGCGGTCATGACGAGGGGGTCATCATGCCCTCGGACGACACCTTCATAATTGCGGTCGTCGAAGGTAATAGGGGGAGCTGATCTGTAACTCTGTCTCTGCTGGGAGTTTCTGGCAGCGAAGTGCATTACCTCCCGCACATATTTTTTCTGGGCGGTCCTGGAGGTACCCCGACAGCAAAACCTCCTGAAATAGTGTTGATATCAACTGGGCTCCTTGGCCTTTGGTTGTCTGTTCGATGCCTATCCGCCTGAGGCCGTGGGGTAGGGCGTCGTTGTTGAAATTGTGGAGGGGACCGCCTTCTTGGAGGCTCTGGTCGACGATGTTGTGGCGATCGCCGATGTTGCTCCAACCCCGCAATGAATCGCTATAAATGACCAGCCTGGATGAGATCTTCGATGGTATCCTGGAGCTGTGTGCAGTCATTGGTCAAGTGGCCGAACATACTGTGATAGTCGCACTATTTGGATCGGTCTTGCGGGCCTGGCTTGGTAGGGCGTGGGCGTGGAAGTTGGACGAGGTGAGTGGAGAGGAGCTCTTGCAGAATCGTGAACGGCTGGCGTTTAGGGGGGTATAGGTGGAGTATTTGGCCTTTTTGGTTAGTGAGGGTAGGTCGCGGGGTAGGTCGTGGAGTCTTGGCCGTTTGGTTTCCCGTGAGGGGTGATGTGTTTGGGGCTCGGTGTGGGCGTCGATATGGTGGGTTTCTTCTAGATTGATGAATTGTTGGGCTTTGGAGCGGAGGTCCTCCATGGTAAGATCGGTGTATTTGGCCAATTCCGTGCGGAAAAGACCTTCTTGAAGTCCCATAACGAGGACGTGCACTACTACTTCGGGGCTTAGAGTGTGCACCTTCATGGCCTCGGTATTAAACTGATCTAGATATGCCCGGATGGATTCATTGGATCCTTGGCGAATGCCAGAAAGTGTGTATGATGACCTGGGTTGCTCCTTGCTTGCCGTGAACCTGGTGTTGAAGGCCAAAGCTAGAGTTCCCCAAGTGTTGATGTTGTTCGGAGCCAGGCGGGTGAACCATTGGAGGGCCGCCTTTTTAAGAGTCAGGGGGAAGGCCCTGCACATGATGGGGTCGGTCGCCCCATGGAATAACATAGAAGCCTCGAAGGCGTCAAGGTGATCTTGTGGGTCCACTGTTCCATCATACTGGTCCATGTTTGTGGGGCGATTGAAGTGAGAGACTCCTATTTATAGAGAGGTCCATGTTTGTTACTTCCTGTTGGTAGAGACTCCTATTTATAGAGAGGAGAGCTGACTTTTGGGCTCTTGGCAGGTAGTGCAACACGTGGCCGACCAAGGGTATTGTCGGGGGTTGCTTTTCCCGTGTCAAGCGGTCTGCCAGGACCGTACTCTGTGCCACTCTTGTCTTTTAGCCTGTGGCTGGTTCGGTATCCGTTCTATAGTCTGTCTATCGTGCTGGCAGGTGGGTTGGTGAGGTACAGAAGGCATGCCAGGCATGCGGGACCTACCTCAGCGACCAAGCATGCGTCTCTTTGGTTCGCCGGGTAGGAACACTAATGTAGTAAAGTAAAGGATGAGATGAATATTATAAAAAAAGAGTAAATTACACTGACACCCCTAAGTTTTAGTGAAATTACATAAAATATCCCTCGTTTTTTTACACTTATATAAACATCCCCTAGTTTTTGTACTTTCGTTACACTGATCACTCATACATAAGAAATAAGTATAATTTTTAAACAAAAAATATGATAAATGCAATTAAGTTAAACAAAACATATATATTGTGGAGACAAGTACAAATAATAGATGAGTCAATATTTCTTTATTATTTTTGGTTTGTTACACTATATTATAAGAGCGATTTAAACAATATTTCTTTAGAAATGTTGATGCATTATGTAACCAAAAATAATAAAGATACATTGATTTGTATATAATTTGGACTTGTCTACACAATATATCAAGTTTTGTTTAATTTAATTGCATTTATCAAAAAATTTGTTTAAAAGATTACACTTATTTCTTATGCAGGGGTGGTCAATGTAACGAAAGTATAAAAACTATGGGAGGTTTGTGTATGTGTAGAAAAGTGAGGGATAGTTTATGTAATTTCACTAAAATTTAGGGGGTGTCAGTATAATTTACTCTATAAAAAAAGGAATGTAATTTTGTTAAAAGCTAAAAAAACTATTGGGAGATCTTCCTCCATTGACTATAACATTCCTCCATGAGTTAAGTGAAAGAAGCATATAAGTGAGCTTGATATCACATCTTGACCCAAAACACTAAGGCATTATGTCTATGGGTCCATCCACTTATATGTTCTATAACTCATCCATTTTTGTTCAAGTGTGAGTTCCCCTTCGAGTATTGGATACACTAGAGCTCAGCTCTCTATCAACTTGCACCGCCGTTGGTTTATCCTTTCATCATGGAACACGCCGCCTTGACCTCTCGTCAGGATGACTTTCGAAACAAGGATCCCTCATAGATCTACCGACCACTTGTCACTTCAATACTCCATTGAGTCATCGAACCATCAGCTCTGATACCACTTGTTATGAGATCTTCATTCATGAGTTACAACAATCTTCAATAAGCTAAGTGAAAGAAGCATATAAATAGATGGAAAGATGAAAACAATAAATTTTCAGTTTAGGTAAAAGAATGACATGACATTTACAAATTATTTGGTTGGAATTATCCAGTACATTATTTATAATTTATTTGTATTTTTTTATAAAATATTAAAAATGAATGATAAATAAAAGATTAATAATATATAAAAAAAATTATATTATTAGTACATACATTTTTTTCTTTTACAAATAAAGTGAATAAGGGGAGCATTGAATTTTAAAATTCAGTTCCAGCCTTACATGTCAAATAGCTTATAATAGATACAAACAACATACAATAACATGTATATTGTTGTGTATGACTGTATGAGTGTGGGGTACATTGCTTACCCCAAATGATTTGTCATAAAAATATCACCTACTATATAATCATTATTCAACAATATAGTAAGAGTATTTTATCTATTTGTAAAAAAAAATAATTTTTCCATCCATTTATAAAAACTTCAAAATAAACTTATAGTAAATGAGACTCAAACTATTAATATTATTCTAATTCATTTTCTTAAATTCTTCATCCTACCACTTGATCATTTTATATATAATTCATCGGAAAAAAAATTTTCCCTATTTGTAGACTCTTAAAATTCATCATATTTCTCATTTTTTTTTTTCTACTCATGCTCTTATTTACCTTTTTTCTTGTGTGAACCAGACAATACATCATATAGAGTGTTGAGGAATAATAGTTAAAATGATTTAATATGTATACATCGTGTAACTAGTAATTATTTTTTATACCATTGACACATTATTCATTATTTATATGTTAATCATCATTGACTCTTAAACAAAAGTATTATAAATCAACGGCAGATGATGTGTTCTAAGTGTAAAAAACTTTATACTGATAATATATATATATTAAACTCATAGAAAAATAGCATTATTAGGGGGATACGGGGTGAGCATGGGCCAGGTTGGGACGAGGTGAGATTTTTCCCTTACCCAACCCTGAATGTTGATCGAGTCATTTTTTGAGCTCGTATTTAGGTCTGAAGTTAACCCGACCCTAAATATTGTATGAGTTAGTCTTTAAACTCAACTCGATCCTAGAATTGATTAAATATCATGTATACTCATTTTAGATAAAGTCTTTTCAATATTACTTATTATCATGAATATGTAATTTGACATATAAAATAATATATGTTATTAACCGTGTATATATATGATAAAAAATTAAGTCTAATTCAAATGAGAAGAGACTCTATGCTTGAGTCACGCCATATGAGCATGTAGTGTATAGCATAAGTAAGGGTGAAAAGAAAAAACAGAAGCATACACACAGGAAATCATCGTGGGTGACCTGTAGTTTCCTTCTATAATAATATAAAGTACAAAAACATATTCATATATTCTAGAGAAAAAAATAATAAAAGTAGAAAACACCACATTAATTCAATTTAATTCCAATAAATAAAATGGCAAGAAAAGCGTTTTTAGTATTATTATGAATTTATTAACGTGTCACAACATTCTCGCCTTCTCCAATAAAACCTCTTTCCCCGGCGCGTAACAAACTCTGCCACCTATCTCTATATATAACAAACTTCTTCCTTTTTCTCTCTCTATTCTGTTTCCACTTCACTCTTCCTAAACCCTTTTCGATTCAATTATGGCTGTCAAAACCGTTTTGGTTACCGGCGGAGCCGGTTACATCGGCAGCCACACCGTCCTTCAGCTTCTCCTCGGCGGCTACAAGGTTGTTGTCGTTGATAACCTTGACAATTCTTCTGAAACCGCCATCAAGAGAGTTAAGGAACTCGCTGGAAAATCCAAAAGCAACATTTCGTTTTATAAGGTGTGGGGCCATTCTCTATCGTTTTATTTATTGAGGAAAAGAAGAATAGAATATTCTGTTCCTGCATGGTATCAGAATATGATTTTTTTACCTTGATTTGGGTTAATAATTGTTTTTATTTGAATTGCAATTTGAGTAGTAATTTTCTTTAATTGTATTATATATTTTTTTACCTGGTGGGTCCGATAGGTTAAGCTGTTAAGGTAAATGTTTTGTGCTTTATTCCGTATCGTTGTAAATTAATAGAACTGCGACAAACCGACGGGTTTCAACCAATATGATGTTACCGTTAGATACCCGGAACACCAGAAGGTCAATGAATTGATTCCGGAGGGAAACACTTATTATGATGGACAATTATACACTTTGAAGGAATTATTTCCTTAAAAATTGTGAGATATTGTTGATAGTATAAAAAAAATCGACAGGCTTCAAATAATTTGGTCATTTGGTACTCTGTCTGTTTCAAAGCTAACCCCGCAAGGAGTGTACTTCGTGACTGATGTAAATTAATTATGATTTCCAGAAAATAAACTTTCCCATTTCTTTAACTCCTTGTACTCTGTTAAACATTTCACTGGACTCTCATATGATATGGTCTTATCCCACAAGCGCCATTATTTTGAACCCTCGACTTCTTATTCACTACTGCCAATCCTTTACGGTTGGCTAGCCCTTTATACAGTAAAAGTAAATGCTAGATCAAAATATATTTATTACGTGATTTCAAATTCAGTGTTGAAAGTTTATGTTACAATCGCTTCTCACCTTAATATATCAAGGTTTTGGGGGTAGTCCAAACCGTGTCGTAGCCACAATTGTGGCCGCAGTGACCGTGCACACAAATTTGTTGGTTATGGAAATCTAGAGGATCTTGTCATTGGACCCACCTGGAACACGAGGCTAATTTTGTCACCTCAACCTCACTACGTGAGGTGATATGAGTTAAGGGGCTATGTATCAATCATTTTCCTTTCTGTTGTGGGTCCAATCTTGCATAGTTGCTTTCTAAGATGGCTAATTTGATTTACAATTTAGAGCTGTTTTTTTCTAATGATTGCTCTGTATCTAGTGTGCATGTCTTAAATTACAAAGATTCCAACCGTCACAAAAATTGATACAAGTACTGCAATTACTTATTTTTACATTTTGTTGCCGACAAGAAGTTGAGAAATATTACAGTTACTTTATTATGGTGATAACCAACTGTTTGCATTGATTTTTTACCATTGCAGTTAGATCTCAGGGACAGAGCTGCACTTGAGAAAGTTTTTTCTTCTAAGAAGTAAGGACTATGCATACAAGTTTCTGTATTAATAAAAATAAAAGGATTTATACATCCCTTTAAGTGCTTCATTTTCTCTTACACGTATATTTGATCAATTCACTAATCTTGCAAGTTATATATTGTTTCTCATATCTTGTCCTTTTCCGTCTAGATTTGATGCTGTCATACATTTTGCTGGGCTGAAAGCAGTAGGTGAAAGTGTTCACAAACCACTAGTCTACTATGACAACAATTTGATTGGGACAATCATTCTATTTGAAGTAATGGCTGCTCATGGATGCAAAAAGGTACATTCATTTTAGTTTTTGAATTCCTGCATGATTGGCTTCAATTATGTTGGAGGAATATCATTAATATTGTCACACTTTCACTTCATACCACTATTAGACCGGAATTTGGGGCACTGCCGCCTTCTGTCTCAATATGAAGTCCAGTTGTCTTCATTGTTTTTTATACATCTAGTACTGTTAGTAGGTGAAGCTATAAGTTACAGCTTGTGAAAGAAATAAATAGAGGCTATATGATTGAGTTATGTTAAGTTGAATTATAGATCTTTCTTCTTTTCATCCCTGTTAATATTGCTACCTCGAAGTCTCTTATGGGATTGGCTGCATATTATATCGTCTCGACGCTGCATTCTGATTATTTGACTGATTTTTGTATTTCTTTAATGATTCCAGCTTGTGTTCTCATCTTCAGCAACTGTATATGGTTGGCCAAAGGAGGTCCCATGTACTGAAGAGTTCCCTTTGTCAGCAGCAAACCCTTATGGACGAACCAAGGTATGACTAGAAATCTATTATGGGTTTTTGTCGGATAGTGAATCTCCAGATGGCAGGAGTTTGGAAAAGGAATTGGTTTTTATATTAATTTTATGTTTTAGGTAATGATGATGTTTTTGGGTCTTGTACAGAACAATTTGTTTAGTATTATTGATCGCAATGTTTGTCTTGGATTCTAAAATTGATATCTTATAAGAGGTTTCTATTTTCAGCTTATCATTGAAGAAATTTGCCGCGACATCTACAATGCAGAATCTGAATGGAAAATAATATTGTTGAGATACTTCAATCCCGTTGGTGCACATCCTAGTGGTTCTATTGGTGAGGATCCTCGTGGAATTCCGAACAACCTGATGCCGTTTGTTCAGCAAGTAGCAGTTGGCAGACTCCCTACACTGAAAGTTTTTGGAACTGATTATAAGACAAGGGATGGCACTGGAGTATGTTCTAATTGTTTCTGACTCGTGTTGTCGTTTTAGTGAATTTATTATTTCTTCAGGTGATCTTCTTACAGGATGAAGTTATTCTTATGTTATCCGGGTCTTTGCAGATTCGCGATTACATTCATGTTGTTGATTTAGCAGACGGGCACATTGCTGCATTGAATAAACTGGATGATCCTAATATAGGTATTATTCAAAATTATCAATTTTCTGAGAGTTCACTGTGTTGTGAACTTATGCAGTTATGCTTGATTAATCTAATCCAATTATTTTTTATTTTTGAGGGAGAGGTGATGGATTTTGTTCTTATGCAATGTTATTGTGGCAAAATTTTGCATTGTTGGTATACAGGATGTGAGGTTTATAACTTGGGAACAGGAAAGGGAACATCAGTTTTGGAGATGGTTAAAGCTTTTGAACAGGCCTCTGAAAAGGTAAACACGCCGATAGTTCTATTTCTGCTCTTGTATGTTACTATAACCCTTGCTGTCAACTTTAGTGCCATTTTTAAATGCAACTTGTTGGCCATTTCCTTCTGCTTTTTCCCTTCTCACTGAGTTTGAATTTTGATAATGTTTATGTAAGTGTAACCATTCAAGTGATATGCTCAGTGTAGTTGAGCAGTGAGTGCTCAATTATCCAGACATTTCGCACTTAATGAATTTGTAACAAAGTAAGTTGAATTGTGATATGATGTAAAGGAAATGGAAGATATGTGAAGCAAGCTAAAACTTGGTACATTGGATTGTCATCCATATTTTGACCTCAATTACACCTCTGGCCCCTTTGAATGTAATAGAGACAACATGAAAGTTGGCAAAATAATGTTTTTGGAAGCAAAAATATCTTTCAATCTTTCTATGCAACTGATCTTTAGACTTCAACTCAATTATAATTTGTGGATTGAGTACATTTTCACTACATGAGTAATTGACTTTTACAATATTTTATCATTCAGAAAATTCCACTGGTTATGGTTGGTCGAAGACCTGGAGATGCTGAAATTGTTTATGCGTCAACAGGGAAAGCGGCAAAAGAGCTTAATTGGAAGTAAGTCTGAAATTGCTTTCAAGTGAACAAGTAAATGATGTTTAACTGATCTTAAGGCTCCCCTTTCTGATTTTTACTCGACATTTATGATCATGTTTTATCATACCAGTCTCTTCAAATTTGTGCCTACTATATATGTTGGGAAAAAATTTCATTGTATTTGTTTTGGGTACTAAAGGTATTTCTTACCTTTTTGGGTAAGGAAGCTAATCACATTCGAGGTTCTGTGACTGTCCCTCCCAACAAGTGTCGCTTCCAATAATTGAACCTTCAACCTTGGGGATATAGTAAAGTTTTATACCGTAGACCAACGCTTTGTTGGTATTTTCATTGTATTGAAAATAAATCAGCAAGTTTTACTCTTAATCTTAATTTTTCATGCAGGGCAAAATATGGCATTGATGAGATGTGCAGGGATCAGTGGAATTGGGCTAGCAAAAACCCTTATGGCTATGGATCTGCAGAAAACTCAAGCAAAAAACGTTAATAATTGTTAAATAAAGTATATTTTCTCTTATGAACCTTGTCATGCCATAGGCCATTGCTATTCTAAGATAAAGTACTTAGTATTTATGATTTGTAGGTTACGTGGTAAATTAGTAGTGATTTACTTTACTGTAATTCAAAGGTTCCGGGCTTACAGGTTATTTGAATGAAGATTCTATCACGTTCTGTAAGAACATGCTGCATCCTATTTTGTAAATCTAATAATAAACCACACATCTTGGAGTATCACTAACATCTTCATAATAATTTTTTAGTCAGCATTATTATAAGCATGATTTCATTAAGCCATAATTTTACCAGCCATTAATTTTAATAAACAAATCATTGAATGTGGAAGCCGTAATACACGTCAATGTGCTTCATTTAACGTATGGATCACTCACTTGTCAGCTCCTATAGCGTGACTAAGGGGGCAAATATAAATACCTTACATAAATGCCATATTTGTTAAAGTGATATTCCAACCTCGAACTTAATATTATTTATAATGATAAATATATTATATGTATTATAATATATATAAATTAAGATTATATATATAATAACAATAAACCTCGAAAGAGATTAACTCCTTACACAAACTCCTTAATTTATTTACATATATTACGCTAACTCCGATACGAATTATTTTTTTAGTTCCAATTCGGCTCGATTAAAGTTTGTAAATTGTCCGATTCAGTTCGAATGGTATATTTAGACAACTCAAATAATTAATTAAATTTTGAAAAGGTTATATATATAAATATAATTGTGTTTATATATATAATAATAATAATAAATATAAAGAATAATGTATAGGTCAAAATAAACATAAAAATTAGTTTATATATATATATATATATATATCGAGTGAGCTCATGAACTTATCGAGTCGGACTATATCTAACTCAAGTTCGACTCGTTTATTTAACGAGCTCAATTTCTAGGTTAATTTCAGCTCATTTGGTTCATGAACCAAATTTATTGAGCTAAATAACGAATTGAGTTTCGAACTAATACCAAGTTGGTTCGATTCATTGTAATAAGTCTAAGTTTTTAAACTAAAAATTGTAATAAGCATAATAAAGTTAAACAAAATATGTTATATTGTAAAGATAAATCCTTATAAAATATGAATCAATATAGATTCATTATTTTTAGTTCATTACAATATTATATAAGAGTGATTTAAACAATATCTCTTTAGAACTATTGATGCATTTTTAACGAGGCAAAAATAATTAATGAACATAAATATAATGTGTTAAAATATCATCAGTTTTTTTGTTAAAATATCACACTTTTTTTTTAAAGAAGCAAAAACAATATTAGAAAAAGTATATTCTTATATCAAGAAGTAACTTATCTCCCCGGCCAGCAAAAATAAGACACATGTAACTTTTTATAGAAAATGATTAACCATGACACATATCATAATTTTAGTAACTGAATAATATAACTTATATCTTATACGAGGAGATATTTTATTCTCAAACAATATCTTCTCATCACTCTTTTTGCTAAGATACCACACTTATGTCTTTTATATAAGTAGTTAATATAATGTGTGAACATAAATAAATAAATAGAAGCATGATTTATATAATTTTACTTGTAATTTAACCTTTAATTAATGAAGAACACTGATTCAAACATTATGTTAGTAGTTTGAGGGATGTGTTAAATCTAACTCCCATAAGGTTTTTACACCATCTCATTTACTATTCACATCACCCTCTTTTTGTTTCTCAAAATGCCTTTTGCAAATTTATTCTTGAATGACGTATTTCAAACTTTAAATGTTTCAGAATAAAATTTCCAAAATTGCAAAAAACATTTGTTTTGGAAATTTTAAGAAGATGTTATTTTTTAATTATGAAAATGTTGCGATGTGTGTTTCCAAAACAAGTTTCTAGAATTGGAAAAGGCTGTCAAGAAAATAATTTTGAAATAAACATTTTTCGGCCCAACGCCTTATTTGCCATGCTACTAGAACCTTGTACAAAATGGATGACAAGGAAATCAATACATGAGGATGGTTTCACTTAGATATTATCATCTTTGAGTACCACTATAAAATATATGGATTACTTTACTAGCCATTTCTGAGAAGGTTATACAATTTACTTGTCAAATATATAGCCCACAAATTGCTTGGTGTAATCACACTTTCACATTTTTTGGTAAAACACTTTCACATTTAATTAGGACCAAAGCTAATATGCAAACAACAAGTTCTCTTAGAAACAAAATATTTTATAATCTTTAGATGAAAAAAATTGATTCTTGGTTACCGTTTGTGCACTTTTTAGAAGTTGTGTTGGCATGATATGACCCAAGTGTAGAAGTCATGATGGTATAATACAACTTATGTCGAGAGTTAATTCAGTTTAAGTGAATACGACTTCAATGTAGAAGTCATGACGACATATCACGACTCCAGTGTAGAAGTCGTGATGATCTATAACGACTTTTTAACTAAATAGAAGTTGTATTATTCTATTACGACTTCTGACCTAAATATAACTTGTATGGGTTATCAGACTTCTAGACAAAAATAGTGTCTAGTCATGAATTTAACAAATAAGATTAAAAACTATTTGATCCAACGACTAGAAAAAAGTTTGCTTATAAGAGAACTAACTTGTAGTTCACAAGTTAGTTACATTATTTGTTGGGTTTACTCAAGTGTGAAGTCGCACATTAGATATGCGGGGAGGAGTGAAAGACTTTACAAGTATAAAAGACTCATGGAACTAATGCCTTAAGGTTTTGGTTCAAGACATGGTGTCTCACTTATGGCTCTCCGTTCTTCCCATACTCCGGTAACAATGGAACTCCCCAGTGATTGGAGGCTCCCCGGTCGTAGTCTGGTTCAACAAGTGGTATCAGAGATGATGGTTCGGCTGAGACATGGTGGACTTAAGGGGGAGCGAACCGGAAAGTGTGTGGTACCCACACTTGAGAGGGAAATTGTTGGGTTTATTCAAGTGTGAAGTCCCGTATTGGATATGTGGAGAGGAGTGAAATACTTTATAAGTAGAAAATGTTCATGAAACTAATATCTTAAAGTTTTGGGTCAAGATGTGGTGTCTCACTTGTGGTTCTTCACTCTTCTCATGTCTCGATAACAATAAAACTCCTTAGTAGTTGGAAGCTCCCAGGAAGTTTGGTCCAAGACCCTTTAATTAGTCCATGCTGGATTTTCACCTCTTTTATTTTTCCTATGAATTCCTAGATTGTAGAGTTTGTGCATTTTAAGATGGTTAAACATTTGTAGCTACTACCTAGTCTTTAAGAATTGCCATTGATGTTTTGTTTCTACTAAGTGATTAAGCATAGCTTGTAGCTTTGGATGGGGATCACCTGTCCCAACTTGGTGTCCCCAATCCTGTCCCGGCCAATTATATTCTGCCACATCATTTAAAAAATCCACCTCATTTTTTCACTAAAAATATTTGTTATTCTCATGTGACTTTTCTTTACCCATCACACTATTCCTTTCTTCCGGTCATATTCCCTTCCTCTCAATTGAACGTGCCACTCTGTCCATTTCTTTCTCTCACCAAGTTCCTCTATGCCCTGTACTCCCTTCATTTCTTCACATGTCCTTCCTCTCAATTCTCCATTTTCTTTTCTCTCTCTCCTTTTATCTTCACTGTCTTCACTTCTTTTCTTTCTCCCACCAAGTACTTTTTCTCTTATATTCTCCTTCTACACAGTAACAATTTAAAAGAAGAAATAACGATAAAATTATACTCTCCATTCTCCCCACATGACAGATGTAAGTTTTTTTTTTCTTTCTTTTATTCTAGTTTTAATGTAAAGCCCACCCACATGAGTTTTATTGTTGTATAATTTTTATAATATATGATGCCTAGAACAAGTCATTTCAACTTTGGACCATTAAGTCTTTGTTTTCAAAACTGGAACAATAATAGAAGAAATGTACTGTAAATTTAGCATTAGCAAAATATGTAATAGAGTGAACAAATGAAATAGAGTGAGAAAATGAAATAGAGTGAGCCAATGAAGTAGCAATTTATATATCATTTGAAATCCAGAACAAAACATCAAAAGTATTTGGCAATCAACATAAACATTTTTACAAGAATTCAAACGACTTTAGCTTGCCAAATGACTGCAGGATTTTCAATTTGATATAGTAAGTCTGCATATAATTCTTCTTGATATATTAAGTATACATTTTTGTTATAACTTTTGTTATTATGTGATGTTTGATATATTAAGTATATAATTCTTGTTGATATATTATGTTTACAGTTTAGCTTGCCAAATGATGTTTGCTGGGTATGTTAGTTACATATAGATTTAAGAGGAAATGTGAGTGAGTGAGTCATTTTGGTTAATTTTTTACAAAATAGAACTAATTTTATTTTTTGTTTAATCGAAGGTAATGTCAAATTTAGAGGCTATGACATAAGATTATCAACAGATACAAGTGATGGTAGTGGTGAATTAGAGAAAAATAAAATTAACGAGATACATGATAAAATTTCAGATGAAATTATACCAAAGCTTGGGTTAGAATTTGAAACTTAAGATGCAGCTTACGATTTTTATAACTCTTATGCTTATAGAGTTGGTTTTAGTGTGAGGAAAAGTAAAGCACACAACAACGCTAATGGTCACATAATCAATAGAGTATTTTGTTGTTCATGTGAAGGTTATCCTCGTGAGAAGGATAAACGTAGCACTAGTGTGAATAATCCTCGTGCTCAATCAAGGTTTGGATGTTTGGCAAGAATGAAAGTAGATTGTCGTTCAACAGGAAAGTTTCGTATTGTTCAATTTATTGCTGAACATAAGCATGAGTCTTCTAGCCCTAGCAAGACTCATCTTCATAGATCTCATAGGAAAATAACACCCCCTCTAGCATATGAGATTGACTTAGCTGAAAGTTCTGGTATTGCTCCAAAAGCAAGTTGTGAATTAATGGGAAGAAGAGTTGGTGGACGTGAAAATTTGGGATTCATTCGTGATGACTATAAAAATTATTTACGCTCAAAGCGAACAATTCAAATGAGATTAGGAGATACAGGTGGTCTACTTGAGTATATACAACAAATGAAAGTAGAAGATCCTAATTTTTTCTATGCCATACAAGTTGATGATGATGATTTAATAACCAATATATTTTGGAGAGATGCAAAAATGATGGTTGATTATTCATATTTTGAGGATGTTGTTTGTTTTGATACCACATATAGAAAAAATAAAGAAGGTGGTCCATTTGCCATGTTTATTGGAGTGGATCATCATAAACTTAACACTATCTTTGGTGCAGCGTTGTTATATGATGAAACTGAAGAAACATTTGTTTGGTTGTTTGAAACTTTAGCTAAATCAATGTCAGTAAAAAAGCCACAAACAATACTTACTGACCAAGATGCAGCAATGGCGAAGGCTCTAAGCTTGACATGGCCAGAGACAGGTTCATATGTGAACACAATGATGCAATGCAAATCTTGAGGAAAAAGTTACATAACATTTGTGCTGAGTACTAATCAACAGGTTTTGCTGCAAAACCTTTTTTACAATAAAGAACAAGTCAAGCTAAGGAGTGTTCTAAAGTTGATTCTGGATTCATATCTTGGAGGATCAGTGACTTCAATACACACTCATTTATCAATTTCTAGCCTCATTCATCTCTGGAACATGTCAATATTTGCATTCCATAGAATTAAAGTTGATTTTGGATTCATGATATCCACTGCACAACAAAAAAGCCAAAGTAAATAACCAAGCAATGCTATAATAAATTACCAAATTAAGAGCTTATATCTTTTTTTGCATATAGAAAGATCATAAAAAATAAATAAGAGATTTTCTTTCAATACAGGAAACTTGATTTATTATTAACAAACATTTACTACCAAGTCTGTCATGGTAAAATGATTTATGTGTTATCATACCTTTAAAATAGGCTTAAATCCACACAAAATGTCAACAAGACATGTATTCTAGATTGCTTCAGGTGTTTCAGTTCCTCTATGCCCAATCTGGAGAGGCCCTTACCCAACAGCCATCTAAAGTCAACGGTGGAAAAATTAATACTTTATGCAAGATATAAGAAAATGCTTAAGTGTAAGAATGAATATATTCTGAAACAAAGTATGGTTTATGCATAAATCTTTTTTATCTCAATTTTTCTTCTGCCCAACTTTCTTTTTTCTTCTGCCCAACTTTCTTTTTTCTTCTGGAAACCAAAAACCTTTTGAGAAATAAGTGTAAAGATTGGTCTTTTGTTGTTGTAAACTCTATTGTAGAGAGTTTTGAGAAAAATGATGATACTGGAAATAGAAGTGAAGATAAAAGGAGAGAGAAAAGAAAATGGAGAATTGAGAGGAAGGACATGTGAAGAAATGAATGGTGTTGTGGGCATAGAGGAACTTGGTGAGAGAAAGAGAGAAAAAAATGGACAGAGTGACACGTTCAATTGAGAGGAAGGGAATGTGACTGGAAGAAAGGAATAGTGTGGTGGGTAAGGAAAAGTCACATGAGAATAACAAATATTTATAGTGAAAAAAATGAGGTGGATTTTTTAAATGATATGGCAGAATATATTTGGCCGGGACAGGATTGGGGACACCAAGTTGAGACAGGTGATCCCCATCCTGTAGCTTTTGCTTGAGTTGTTAAGCTTTCATTGCTTGATGAGTTTGTAGAAATTGTTATTCTTTTTTGTTTATTTTCTTCTCAATTTCCCAACAATGTTTGCAAATTATTATTTTTTTCAATAATTTTTTTCTTTTGTCAATTTTTGATATATTCTCCATTTTGATCCACAAAACATAATTTTCTTCCAAATCTTGGAAGTATGTTAATGGTTCAAAAAAAAATCTTAATTACTCATATATGTCATTGATGAATCGCACCCCCACCTTGTAACTTCTATAAATATTAAACTGGTTAAGACAATGATATAATAGTATAGTTATTTAATTGATAGTTTACTTATTAAACCACATACAAGTGAAATTTGATATACATATATTTTATACTAACATTAATGTTAAAAAATCAATAAAAAGATAAAACAATTTTTATTTATTAAGTTTGTTAAGACAAAAATGTATATAGTAGAACATGTTTTAGAAGTACAAAAAATGTACTAGGTATGTGTTTCATCTCTCATCCTAACATTTTGGTAAAAATAAGTCATTTTTATTAAAAAATTAATTTTAAATAAAACTAACTGATATGATTTGTATGGTTCAATTGAAAACTGACCGATATAACAGATTTTACTGATTCTGATCTGTTTTGACCGGTATGATTGCATCAATATAAGTGTTATACCGTACCAATATTAAGACCGGTTCATTGGTTTACCGGTAGAACCGGCTTGCATGAACCGGTTTTGTTAACATTGGCCTGTATCACACCAAAAGAAAAATCACATGTATGATAAATTATAATTTGTTTATTAATTGTTTATTTGCAAATTATCATTCAATAAAATTTGTCTTAGTGCTGCTGTTAGGACCATAGATGTGAAAACCATTATGCCACCATCCCATTACCCTATCCACTTTCATAACCCATACGATATTAATAAGATTGATTAGGACCTTTTCCCCATATAATAAAGTTGAACTTACAAGCGTTCTTTTAATAAGAAAATGATGAGTGTATATTTTTCTTTTGGAGAACAGACTAAATTTCTAAAGATGCAAATAGCTTTTGTCTTGGTTTTGGTGCTACAACTTCAAATATGTTGGTTCCAATTGTTGATTCTGATCTTGGATATTGGTCCCAAGTTCCGGCTTTTGACTCTAGAAAATTTGATTGTAAACATTTTGTTAGGTTCTGCTATTTGATTAATTTGGTTAGTTAATACTGAATGGATGAGGTGTTTGTTTTAAGTCACATTTGAAGACAAATTTACCTTCTATTAGATTGTAGAGTTTTAAACATTTGTAGCTACTACCTATTCGTTAAGCATTGTGATTGATTTTTTGTTTCTACCAAGTGATTAAGCATAACTTGTAGCTTTCGCTTGAGATGTTAAGCTTTGCCTAATGTGATGTTGATGTTTGTTACTATTTGGTCTTTGACTTATAATTGATGTTATTTCTGCTACTCAATTAATTTCAGATTTAGATTAATATTTAGACTAGATTCAAAGACCCATAAAAAATAGAGTCATTAACTTGCCCATTATCAACACTTCGCTTTTTTAGAATTTTATTCTTTGTACTTTCCTTTTATTTTCTTCTTATCTATTTTAATATTATTTTTTCCACTATGGAAGTTCTTAAAATGTACATTTCTACTTGTAAAGGGGCTCTTAATTAGAAACATGTAATAATTATTGTATATTTAAAGTTAATTATAAGTTATCACCTATATAAGCTACATACATATATTTATATTCTGGGTAAATTTGAGGGAAAGACTTACTATTTTGGGTAAATTTTGTAATTTCCAGTTTTTAGCTACATAAATTTTCTCTTTAGCTAGATTAAGCTTAAGTTGTTCATGTTAATTAAAGAGCATATGTCTTATATTTTCTTCAATATTTTTTGGTTGTCCACGTGTATCCGAGCCGAAAGCATTATGTGAGGTTAACTCTCTCGGCACATATTTTTTCATTCACAATATTCGAACCCGAAACATTGCTTAAGGGAATCAAGCATGTAGGAACCAACTCCGGTTGAAAATATAGGTGTGTCTGAGTTGAGTTACTGAGTTACTGCGAGCAACAACAAGTAGTTCAAAAAGGTTGATATTACTTTTCTTCTTCTTTCCATTTCACCTCATTTTCAAAACATATTCTACACGCTCTTACAAAACCAATACGCGCTTTCTTCTCCTTCTCTCTCTACTCTGTCCACCAAGCTCTCTGTAACCGTCTCCGACCACCAGATCTATAATCGGAACTCTGAACCAAATCGATCGAACTATATGGAGAACTTAATCTCTTTGGTTAACAAAATCCAAAGAGCTTGCACCGCCTTAGGTGACCACGGCGAAGCCAGCGCTCTTCCTACACTCTGGGACTCCCTTCCTGCTATCGCCGTCGTGGGTGGCCAGGTACATCTCCGATCCACCGCTTTTTCTCTTCCGATCTCACCTCATTTTACTTGATAACGTTACTTTTGTTTTCTTCTTCTTTTAGAGCTCTGGAAAGTCTTCGGTGTTGGAAAGCGTTGTCGGCAAAGATTTCTTACCTCGTGGATCAGGTCATTATTATTATTTTCATTTGTTAGTTTATTTTAATTTTGATTTAATTGAAATCAGTGATTGTGATTGTTTTTAAATGTATTGATGCGTGATGTGTGAATTGTGAAACGTGTTTTCAGGGATTGTGACTCGGCGACCTCTTGTGTTGCAGCTTCACAAAATTGATGAGGGAAGCAGAGAGTATGCTGAGTTCCTTCACCTACCGAGGAAAAGGTTCACTGATTTCGGTAATTGTTTCGATTCGCAATCTCAATTTTAACTGCGTCTCGTTGTCTAAGGTTTTTGATTACAAGATGCATGAAATAAGTTAATAACATTGATTAGTAATGGAAAGTCATATCATCTGACTGAATTTTCCTAATTGAGAACTATAATTTCCTCAAATATTGAAGTTGCTGTGTCATAACTGCTTAAGTGTATAGTTGGAAAAAATGTTAATGTTGGTCAAGATTAGAGTCGAACATTTAGGAACAAAGGGAGTATATCATTCCTTGGGGTAAAAATTTGAATGTGTGTATTTTTTGCTGATTTGAATGCTTATTGACCATTTTCAATTTATTTCCATGTCATGTCAACCTTGACTGATTTAAATGGTTGTTTTACTATCTGGAACTGCCTGTCATATTTATTGAAATTTTTCATTCTATCAATTTATTTAGCTTTCCTAAGTGTATATCTTATTTTTGTGTAGTTGCTGTGAGGAAGGAGATTTCAGATGAAACTGATAGGGAGACAGGACGTACCAAACAGATTTCAACTGTCCCAATTCATCTTAGTATATATTCTCCCAACGGTATGTTTTAATTTTTGTTCCATTGTGAATTTTTATCTGTCATGTAATATGTAGATCTTCCGGAACAATATCCAGTGACAATGTGTCATAATCTGTTTGTTTTTTAAATTCAAATTTCCAATTTTGGTTGACCTCTTGGACCTATGCAGTTGTTAACTTGACGCTCGTTGATCTTCCTGGACTTACAAAGATAGCAGTAGGTAAGCAACAAGTTGACATGTCTTGTTTATCCATGATTTTAAGACGTCCCACTGGGAATTCTTGAATTTTGCGATGAGCAATGAGTTTCTAAGAGATTGTTTACAATATACAGATGGTCAATCGGACAGTATTGTGCAAGACATTGAGAATATGGTTCGGTCCTACATTGAGAAGGTAGTGTTCATTCAAGTGCTAAGCTTCTAATAGGAAATAATGTGATTAAGGAACAAACTTCACCAGCTAACATTAAACTTTTTATCCCTTAGAAAAATGGTATTATATAATTTAAAATCTCAATTTGCACTGCTAGAAAATTTATATTCCATAGTTGGCTGATTGAGCAAAACTCTAGCTTTTTTGGTTTTTTTTACATAGGGAAATACGTAATGGAACTTTGTTGAAAAAATTGTTTCCATACTAAAAAAATTGTCCATGTGGGAATGTGTGATGTGCTAAATTTGATTTGTTTGCAGCCGAACTGTATAATTTTGGCTATTTCACCAGCCAATCAAGATCTTGCAACATCTGACGCAATTAAAATTTCCCGTGAAGTGGACCCCACTGGTAATGTCAATATTTATTTTTCAGGTTGCATGCAGTTAATGAAGTTTTTCGTTGTTTCTCAAGAATCAGTTCGTACAATGCAAATATTTGCCATGTTGCTGACAGTTTGTATTGCTTATTTGTTGAGAACAAGTTGATTGGATTGGACAGCTTAAAAAATAGCCTTTTTGTGTTTTAATTCTTGGTTTATTGATTTCAACTTTTCAGGGGAGAGGACCATTGGCGTTTTGACAAAGATTGATCTTATGGACAAGGGCACTGATGCTGTTGAAGTAAGTTGAACAATTTGTACTTCTAATAGAACAACATGCAATGAAATATAAAAAATTGAAATTCTTTTATGTTTGTAGTATTATCATCCATGAAATATGAAAATTAGATACTTACCTCCTGAAGGCTGTTATGGGTCGGCATACTCAACAGTAGCAGTTTGTACTTATATATTAAAATAGTATAATGATTCACATAGTTTGGTGATAATTGCTTTATAAACACTCTTGACCCTACCCTTCATCCATTTGCACAAATATATTTTATAAGGATGAGATGGCTGAGAATATATACTGGACTTATTTGCTATTTAATTTGTTTTTATTTGTCGAAAGGGGAGAACTTTTAAGCAACAAGAACTGATTCTTGGAAAGAAAATTTCAATATATTTCAGAATATGATCTTGATTTCAATTGATGCAAAAATCTTGTTTGTTTTTTCGAGAAAATTATCTGATTTCAATGGACTCTAGTCATAGTACCATATTGATAAGGAGGTGGATGAAGTATCTATACTATAATGCTCAACATTTCTTGTGTTATATTCTTTCTGCTTCTTAACTGTGCCTAGTCTGTTTAATCATCAGTATTCATCACTCACCTCCCTTCCAGTTTACATAATCTGGAGAATAGACAGATAATTCACTCTAACAAGCAAAATAATAGATACTTAATTCAGTTCTGATCTGTATGATATATCCTTTTGCTTGCTCAGATATTGGAAGGGAGAGCTTTTAAGTTAAAGTTTCCATGGATTGGTGTCGTGAATAGATCACAACAAGACATAAACAAGAATGTTGACATGATTGCTGCCAGGCGTAGAGAACGTGAGTACTTTGCTAGTACCCCTGAATATAGACACCTTGCTCACAGAATGGGTTCTGAGCATCTAGCTAAGATGCTCTCAAAGGTAAAGATAGAGTTTCGTTGCATCATTTGACTAAAGTGTTCCATTTCCGTTTTTATATAATTCTATGGCTAAATCTTAATGCTTTTTATGTCTCAGCATTTGGAGACAGTAATCAAGTCCAAAATTCCAGGCATTCAGTCTCTTATTAGCAAAACAATTGCTGAACTTGAATCTGAACTGACTCGTTTAGGAAAGCCTGTGGCAGCTGATGCTGGGGTAAGATTGCTCTTCATTTCTCAACCAGATTGAATTATCAACTCTAAAATATTTGGTTATTTATTTAAGCTCAATGCTGAAAAAACTGTTTTTCATTCCATCCTTCTGCTATATTGTGTGTCTTTGAGAATATCCATGACCACAGTCTACCCATAGGTTTAGATGAGCTCATTTATCGGTAGTTGAGATAATGAAGATATAGCATGGGATCAAATTTTCTGGATCCTACTTAGTGTATTATATTAGAATTTTCTAATGATTGATTATCAATTGCATGCAGGGCAAGTTGTATGCAATCATGGAAATATGTCGCACATTTGACCAAATATTTAAAGAACATCTTGATGGCATGTAGGTGTTAAACTTTTGTGATTTATCTTAATAATTTGTTGCCCTTTTCCTTTTGTTTCACAATTTTCTTTATCCTCCATCCATTGTTTCAAACTAACATCAATAATTTGCAAATCTCCTACAGACGACCTGGAGGTGATAAAATCTATAATGTCTTTGACAATCAGCTCCCAGCTGCTTTGAAACGGTTGCAGTTTGATAAGCAGCTTTCAATGGAAAATATAAGGAAACTTATTACAGAAGCTGATGGGTATCAACCTCATCTAATAGCTCCAGAACAAGGATACCGTCGTCTCATTGAATCTTCTTTAACTACTGTCAGGGGCCCTGCTGATGCAGCTGTTGATGCGGTACGTATGACAAATTTCTGTAAAATAATTATCGAACGCAATTGGAAGTTCTCGACTGAATGTCACTCCATTTGATGGAAATATATGCGCCCAATTTTTTTCTTTCTATTTTTTAGATAATGTGTTTGTAGTGGATTATGTGTGAAATAATGTACTTGATATGAGAATACTGCTTTATCTTAGAGTTCTAAGTTCATCAATTGAGTTCTTAATTCTTAAAAAAAGCAAATTCATCAACAACAAAAAAACCTCAACCTCAATTTCAACCTTGCCAAAAGCCTGGAAATGGCAATTTTACCTTCTTTTAAGTATTACTGGTTTTTGTAATAGTTGGTTTATTTACACATTGAACTTTTATCTTTGCTGATCTCACTGTTCATGCTCATTGATGTGTCGTTTTGATTTGAACGCTTTCAGGTTCATTCCCTATTAAAGGACCTGATTCACAAAGCTATTAGTGAGACTGTGGTATGTTCAAGGCAGTGCTTATTTAATGTTTTGTTGTATTCCTTGCAACTATGTCTGTGATTAGAAAGTTTCTTTCTTCTTGTTGTTCTGGTTTTGTATTGTTTATTCTAGTGACAAGGTTAGTTTTGCAATATTAATGATACTCCCACACATTTTCTCATGCCTTTTTACACCTATTTTCTAACCATTGACGAAAAGATTTTTTCTTTGAAAACAACAATGATTAGATGTTCATTCAGTGATTGTGAAAAATGTTTGAGGAAAAGGGTGAGATGTTTCATTTTCATTTTTTAGTGCCTTCGAATTTAAGTTGAGAAATGCTGTCAATATTTACACTCACAATTAGCCACTCAAATATTTTGAAAAATAAAAACTAGAAATTTGATTTGCCAGTTAAGCATTTGGGAGTACCAATAACGTCGGCCTAAGATATGTATGCTTAGATGATCTAATAAATCAATCTCTAATATGGAAATTACACTAATATCCCCACTTGATGTTTGGCTTCATTTGACCTGAGGGAGGTGTTTGGAGTAATTAAGTCAAACCTGAAGGGAGGTTAGTGTAATTTCCCCATTTCTAATCCTTTGTATCTGTGGATGTCAAAAGCCTCCGAAATTAGAGATGATAAAGACTATTGGATTCACCTTGTGATATCTGTATTCATTTTTTGTATGAAAGATTAATAGAGCTCCACCTGGAAAAGAACTATAAAATAAAGTACATTATCAGATTTTTTTTTATTTTTAAAACTGATTTGACATATGGTCCTAGTTTTTCAATACAAGGATTCCGAATTGGAAGGATTTTGCATGGGTATTGTGTATGCTAGTCTATCTATTTTGAAATTTCCACACTGATGAATATTACATTAAGTCTTCAATGTGGGGCCACTGACCGTTGGCCTGTCCATGCTTTCATTGCTTGCTGCTTCTGTAGTGATGGTTAAAGCCTGTAATTATTTATCATTAAATAAACCTTTTTAGTTTTCATATACTCAACTGTAATATTTTCTTCCTTCCATTCACAAATTTCCTAGCTAATAAACATGTTGGTTTGTTTGACTCACAGGAGCTGAAGCAATATCCTGGTCTACGGGTTGAAGTTGGTACTGCAGCTATCGAGTCCCTAGAAAAAATGAGGGAGGACAGCAGAAAAGCAGCTCTACTGCTAGTTGATATGGAGATTGGCTATCTCACGGTTGATTTCTTTCGGAAGCTTCCTCAAGATGTTGATAAGGGTGGCAATCCTACACATTCACTTTTTGATAGATATAATGATTCATATCTAAGGCGAATCGGTAAGCCTTACAAGTTACTGTTTCAAACTAAAACTGAAATCACAGCTTTGCGCTTTTAGTTTAATTTAGCATGCCCTTCATCATTATGATGGAAATTATTGAACCATTGATTGTTCGATAATTTTGTATAAACAGGAACTACAATTTTGTCCTATGTCAATATGGTTTGTGCAACTCTGCGGCATGCTATTCCCAAGTCCATCGTCTATTGTCAAGTGCGGGAAGCAAAACGAACCTTACTTGATTACTTTTTCACTGATCTAGGCAAAATGGATGTAAGACTAAATCTGTTTTACCAAGTTTTATGATTTATGCTTTTCAATTATTTATTGAACTTAATAAAAGCAATTATTGAGCTGGTTTTCATTTGGATTTGATATTTGCGAAAGAAGTTAAGCATTGACTGCCTGCATAAATTCTTTGCAGCCGAAGCGTTTGTCTGCATTGCTGAATGAGGATCCTGCAGTTATGGAACGGCGGACTGCCCTCGCACAGAGGCTTGAGTTATACAGGAGTGCGCAAGATGAAATTGATGCAGTTGCTTGGTCTAAGTAGATATGTGTATGTCTATCACTTTTATATATTATTATTACACGTTCATTCTTTATGCTCCTTTCTTTTTATTGTCATTTTAAATATCCAACATTTGTATTGCTGCGTGATGCTGAAAGAGTATGATTTTTGGGTGAGATTAGAAGTGTCACTTACGTTTTCTACCAAAGAAACAAAGTGTTCTCTTGATCTTTGATTGTTCAGTCCTCTAAAGCTACCTAATTCTTTGGTTTCAAATAACTTCAGAACATCATAGGATGGTCTAGTGAGGTAAGGTTTTATTGGATCTCTAAAATTGACCAAAAGGTCCAAACGAATTAGTTCTTTACTCATAAACTGATGAAACATCTTTAGTAATATAAAAAAATAACTAGTGAACATAGCAGCTTAATGTAATAATCTTATCTATAATGTAAGATTAGTGTGCCTGTGAAAGCTTAGCCACCAAAATGGCTTCAATTTTTACCTAAATTTTAGTTGGTTTCATGTCCCCTAAAGCCCATTGGGAGCTGGAAAGACAAGTAGATTTGACATTCTACTGATTTAGCAGTTTGAGTAAACGAATATATAGAACCACATGAATGTGTGTACTGTTCTTTCTTCTTTACTTTTTATCCTTTATTTTATTGTTTCTTCACAACAATTAGGTAGGGAAATTTTAAAAACATAAATGATTGCTTAGACATTGATGATTATAAATATATTCATAATTGAAAGTTGAAAATAAATTATACAAGTGAAAATCATACATCAATTGAAATGATTAATTATATGGGAGGGCTTGATTCTCCCCCTAATATATTTGGCTCTGGCAGAGAGTTATCCTTTTGTTCTTTATTATTTTTATTGTCTTCATAACCCCTACTTTATCATTTAATTTCTCCAAAATAGAAGTACCATTATATTACATACATTACTTAGTACACAAACACTCTCCCCCTCCTTATAAGAAAGCAAATGCACAAACCTCTGCATAATCCGTGGAGTATAATTAAGGATGTTAGTGTAATTGTTACTCTTATATCGAATTCTACGTATTGAATTCGTCAGCTAATACAATCACGTGAAACAAGAGCTTTAGGCCCCAAAATAATAGGAATCCGAAGTTCTTTTCATTACCGGTAACATCAACCAAATAAAAAGTTAAATAGCTAAAAAATACTTTCATATGGTAAAACTTGATTCATGCTATAAAAATAGCAACCGATAAAAGTAAAAAAGTTACTCGGTCATTATTATCTAAACTATTGGTTAGTTTTCCTTAATTACCTCAGTATCATTTCAGATTTTCACTCTTAATCTTAAAATCGATTTCTAAATAAAAATGACATGAATCGGCTCTATTATAGATTGAAAATAACTTTGATAATTTAATAAATAATTTTGTATATCGAAAAACTACAAATTAAAAATATGAACCCACATTTTAAATTTTATTTTAGGCCTATATTGGACTACACCCACAGTATAGCATGGAACTATGGTTATTGTCATCCTTGAGTACTATTATTATGTTAAATATTTGTTATCGATCATGTTTATCCTTTAGTATTTTCTATTATCTGTCATAGTTTGTTGTAAGTTGTAACCGTAGTTTCTTAGCTTTCTCTACAATGGAAGTTTTTTTTTCTTCTTTAGCTTTAACGGTAGTTTTAGCTTATACTTACTTTCTATCCTAGTTTTTTATTTAATTTTGAGTAATATTATTTTAACATTTTATATTTTAAATTTTTTGTACAATTAATTAAATAATTTTATCTCACTTATTTCACCGACCCCATAATTATGCCATCATGGCACATCTATGTCCGCAAGGTTAAACCGTTTTTATCACCCAATGGTTATGATCCAAAACAGCGTTGTTTGATTTCTAAACCCAACAAATAGGAGAAGAAGACAGAGACATTGAAATCTGAGGCTCGTTCATATTCTAATCTAAGGTAAACGTAAATCATTCCATTTCCATTTTCATTTTCATTCTTATTTTCACGTATGCATATCTGCTTCTCCTCCTCTCCTCTTTCCGGCATTCTATTCTATAATTAATCCTCCATGTTTTATTGTTTGTTGATGATATTTGTTGTTAAGTTCTAATATCATAAATCATATGAAGCAATTCATTTTCATAAGAGAAATAAAATAAAGCTCACATGATACGGTTTATTTCATCATCTGTTTATGCAGAGACACTCTGAAAATCTGAATGCTGACCCGTTTTTTTCTCTTTTATGACAATTTGTAAAGATATTAAGAAGACAACAGGAGGTGGTGCACTGCTTAGGTTGTAATGGATTTTGAGAGGGAAACTTTTCACCTCTCAGGGCCTTTGCATCTAACTTATGTCCTATGGTAAGACTTATCAAACATATTTTCCACTTTCAAATTTTGGGATTAGATAAGAGGAAGAGGCTCGGCGTAACAACAAGTTTGTTTGTCTCGTAACATATCCTAGAGATAACCTTTTGACTTGCGAGGATATGGATCTGAACATCTACAATCTCCATACCTTATTAGGTGTTAGTATCGTACATTGGGTGGTCATTTTTTTGTGGGATTATATAATGTCGTTTCTTAGCTAGTTAGCTATGTAGGGTACTTAATACTCATCATGTTGTTCCTTCACCATGTCTATGTATGACATGTGTGTATCAGTTGTATGTGCATTAATCATGTTTTAACAAGTGAGGATGTATCAGGGTGGTATACCCAACACATACAGGACTTTCTTTTTGCTTAGAGCTTCAATATATTAAAAACACTAGTTTACTTTATTATGATCATTCGGAATCCTATGAATTTTATCTAAGAATTTGTGTTTTATTCCCTAATTCTCCTATTAAGAGTATTTGGTCAACATAATAATTTACCATCTTATTCAGGGATAATCCATATCATCGAATGTCAGTTGCTGCTAGTTTGGTACAAGGTGTTTACATTTTAGAAAGGGACCGGCAAGAGAAACGTGAAGGTTCCAATGTTCTTGCACCGCCGTGGTGGACATTCTTTCACTTTCAGTTGCTTCGTCCACTTATAGATGATGTTGATTCTTCCATCTTTGGGGCAATCTATGAGTTCAAGCCTCCATCATCTCAGAACAATGACACTTTAGACAGAAGTCCGCGTTATGTGATTGCATTTCGAGGGACTCTAACTAAATCGGATTCAGTTTCCCGTGATATCGCGTTGGATATCCACTTGATCCGACAAGGGCTTCATCAAACTTCTCGCAGTGATATAGCGATTCGAGCTGTTCGAAACATGATAGCAACTGTAGGTGACTCAAATGTCTGGTTGGCAGGTCACTCCCTAGGATCAGCAATGGCAATGCTCACTGGGAAAACCATGGCCAAGTCCAGCATGTTCGTCGAATCCTTCCTTTTCAACCCGCCATTCGTGTCTGCTCCAATTGAGAGAATTAAGGATGAGAAAGTGAAACACGGGATTCGATTCGCGGGCAGTGTGATAACCGCTGGACTCACCATTGCTATGCACGCTAAGCAGCCGAAGGATTTATCCGTTGATCCATTTGCAGCCTTGGCTGTCTGGGTTCCATGTTTATTTGTGAATCCATCTGACCATATCTGCTCAGAGTATATCGGATACTTTGAACATAGAAGAAAAATGGATGAGATTGGAGCAGGAGTAATTGAAAGGTTAGCAACTCAAAACTCACTAGGTGGTCTTCTAATGAGTGCATTTGGGAAGGAATCTGAACCTCTGCACCTAATTCCTTCAGCTTCTCTAACAGTTAATATTGGTCCAACACATGATTTTAAAGATGCTCATGGGATTCATCAGTGGTGGAAACCTCACTTGCGCCTGGAACGCAAGCTCTACACATACAAATAGTTCTTGTAGTAATTATATTATGTTGGTGGATGTACATATTGGGGATGTTGACTATTTTCTATTTCAAGATATGTATTCATGTATTATTTCATTTTTATTAGTCAAAAATATAAATTTTATATAATTATGGTTTTACCTTTCTGACCAATAACAAATAAAGGATACATAAAGATATACAAACTTTAGAATAGAAGATATTGTTTTCTTATGCATTTCACGATCTTTGAAGGAATTGTCAGCCCATTAACCTTATCCGCCCCAAATCAAGGGTTGTCTCTATCTCTCTCTGTTTTTTGTAGTGAAATGCTTCACTCTCTTGTTTTCCTTCTAAATTGACAACTTCTCTCATTCATGAATTATTTTACTGGAAACAGTAAATGAATTTATTTTAGTAAAGACTTGTAACATATTTGGTTGGGATTATTTGTCTTATTTTTAATTTATAATAACTTCGGGGAATAATGAGATTAATTTATGAAAAAAGCTTATAACCAGATAAAAAGAATTAAAAAAATATTTTTTTCATGTTCAATGTGAATTTGTTTATTTTTTCAGTTTATATTTTAATCGTTAATAAACACAAATTATACCGAACAAATCCTTAATTATTACTAAAGCTCTCGGAAAAAACTCAAGCATGCCTTTGAATACCTCATAGCATATAGTGAGAGAATAAGGAAATATTTGCATCTTTCCTTAAATGCCCTTATCTGCCCAAAGTACCCACTTGATTTCCGTTCAACTTTTTTGACCCAAAAACATTAACTGAGTCTGTCACTGTACCTATGGTTTGTGATTTAGTTTCCTACTTTGATTCTGTAGTCCAACGTAAAACCCAAGGTGAATAATTGGTCAATTAAAATCCTTTGAAGTAAGTTTGTGTTAATTGAGCAAGGAAAAGCACACAACCTTAAAAGTCATAATGTCCAACGAAAAAAGCATTTGTTGTGAATAAGAAAAAGATTTACAAATGTTTCACCACTTTTCACGCCTCTCCCATAAGCCTATAAAAAAATCGGACAATTTTTCTTTAATGAGTTTAGATCCGTTTTTTTTCTTAAATCAATAATGGATTACTCTTCCAAGAAAATCTACTTAAGATCTCTTGGCATCCAACTTGCTTAACCTACGATTAAGCTCACACAAAGCAAAAAAGTATCCCTCATTCCTTCCAAACTCATCATTCCTATCACCCTTTTCCCCTTTGTCAATTGCTCTTTCCTTAATCAAGAAGACGAAGTTGCTCTAATGATGTATATTCCATAAAATTTCATTGACTTTGTTGAAATGAATATTCATACATCCGGAAATGAATTAATTTATCATCACTGATTTTCCTTAAGTTAGGATTTTCTCTATAATGAAGAGGCACGTGATCACTTTCATACTTATAAATAGGGTAAAAAATATTATCTCTCCATTAATTGAGATATACTTAACTCATTTTCCTTAGTTCCTACACATACACACCAACATTCTTTTTTATATAAAAAAGTAGAGGATTTCTAAATAGAAATCCCAATAAAACACCCAGTTCATCTGGTTGAAGAACAAACCATTTCAAAACCCTCCACTAAAAAAGCCAAAATGAAAAATAATTTTTACAATTCAATTTTAATTTTTGATGTCTACCTTGAGGTAAATCACTATTACTAACAATTACAATTATATATAGACTCATAGATATAACTCCTACTACATTCTACAGTCACAATTAAAAAAGAAAGAAACAAAAACAAAAAGATGATAACAGAAGAGAGTTAACAGTGAAAACCTAAAACAGAACCGTCGCTAACAACAATAGCGACTCTGCAACCAGCATTGGTCTTCACGCGATGACTGAAAAAGTGCAACACTCTCACGCGCCCCGCCATCTCCAACTTCGACTCAATCTCCATCGTAGGTTGCACCCTCAACCCATAATCGAACACAACACCGTCACCGTTCGCCACCGTGGGCCCCACGTTGATTACCGGAGAATACAACGGGAACGACTTGACGGAAAACGTGGCGGCCATATTCTGAGTCCGGCCGGCGTCGATCTCGCCGGCGGGGATGAATATGAATCCGACCTCCGTGCCGGAGTAAATGAGCTGGAGGGTGCTGTCGAAGTGGGAGAAGGTGGCGCGGTTAGGGTTTCTGATTGAAGCGTATTGAGCGAAGGTAAAGTTCACGGTGCCGTTAACGATGGAGAATGAGGGGAGCTTAACGGAGTTAACGGCGATTTTAGGGTCTTGTGGTTTGAATAGCATGAAGTAAACGATGAGAATGACGATGATGATGAAGATTAAGAAGATTGTGGCGACGACGCATGAGGCTAGGTTGGTTCGCCCTGACGGTGGCCGTGGTGGCCTCTTTGGTTTGGTGATGGTAACATATCTCTCCGCCATAGGCGGTGGTGGAAGTGGTGGTTGAATGGGTGGATTGGGAGGGGTAGTGGTAGTGGGTCTCATGGTGTATAGAGTTATTTTAATGTGAAAGTGGATGATGCATTATTATGATTTAAGGAAGAGAGCACGTGGTGTCAGAAAAGAAGGGGGAAAATTGAAAACAGCAGTGTCAAAGGGGAAGCTGGTTGTGGGGCTATGGACCTTTTTGTTCAAGAGCGTAAAATATGTGCACCGATAGTGTAAAGATTTTTACATAGTTAGTGTATTATTTATCACTCATTTGCAATATTTTTAGTTAAAAATCAATAATGACTAAAAATTAATGGTAGATAATGGAGTGACAATTAAAAAACATTTACACTATTAATCTATATATCTTTTTCCCTTTGTTCAAAGTGGAAGGTAGTTGTGGAACCCAATGATCTTTTTGTTTTTTAGGAAATGATATATTATCCCACAAATTTTCGTATACCTATACCCTAAGTAATATTTAAAATAATCATAATAATAAATAATATATTCATTTTTATTTTTGTCAATTAAATATCTCTATAAAACAAGAATAACATTTTTTTTCCTCATAATGGTACACATCACTCTAATTGTTATTTGATTCTCACAATCTAATTCATTCCTAACAATATCCACATTTTTTGTTTTTTTTTTAATTTAATAATCAAATTCATAAAATAAAAATATCAGGTGAGAATAGAGTAAAAATATTAATATTTTATTAAGAATGACAGTGTGGTTCTTCTTACTAGTTACTTGTTTCACTATTTTTTTTTTGTGAATGCCAAAACTAGATTTTTTTGTCTCGCAGTGGACACTTCTCTTGATTTCTCACTATTTCAATAAGTGGATTGTGATCTCAAGGAGTGATAGTTATGGTCCCTTCCTAGGGGTCTTTGTTTTTCAATGAAATGTCTAATATTTAATTTTGGGGCGAGTCTTAACTCGAGGTATTTCGTTTGATATTTATGAGTTTTTTAGGTGTGAGATTCTTAAGAGATAGAATATGAGGAATAAGTAAAAAGAAATAAAGATGATGTATTTGTTGCATTATAAATGGTTAAAATTAGATTATTCTGATAACATTATTGAATAATTTATGGGATAAAGTTACTTATAAATGGATTCTCATTCCTGCTGAAATCTAATTAGATAAGATTCTCCTGCACTAAATCACTCATTTTGTCTAATGTCAATGTTGATATACAGCATTTTATTGCAACTTCATACCCTAACCCAAACCTAAGTTGTTGAAGCTGATTATTATATGGTTTCGGAAAGAAGGGTCATTTTAGTCTCTACGCTCCAAGTCCTTTAACCAACCAGGATTATAAGAAAACACACTCTTTGTCCACTATTTGTATCATTTTATGTTTCATGAGTTATGATTAGCTATAAAAATACATAATAATTAATTTTTTAAATTAAATATTTTTTTCAATCAATCACAACAGATAACATATAGAGTAACATAAAATGTATAACAGATGATGTGCTCGAATTATAAGGAGAATCATCTTTACCTCGTTTTGATCTCTAATATGCATTCTTTTCTACACAGTCTAATTAACGACTAATACATTTTAATGTAATAACAAAACTGGATAAAGAGAATGAATAATTTTTAAGCAAAGAATTTAATGACAGAAAGAATATTAGGGTACTCAAACTCGAATACGTATAATGGACTTAACTAAAAATAAACAAATTAGGCTGTATGTTGAAAACCACCTTAATGATCTAACCTTAATCAAAATTCATTATCTAAATATTGAATCAATAGGGTGTCATTGAAAATCGAATCATTAGGCTTCAACCAAATTGACTAAGTTTTCATAACCAAAAAGATCTCGAGAACCTTAGCAATTTCCAATTAGCAATGAAGACAAATGGATTTAGATTGTTATTAATGTTTAGTACTCTTTAAAAATCAACTTTGATCTTTATTGACTATTTGACTCAGCTTGTTTCTTTATTTATTGGTTTATGCTATAATAGAAGGTCACTAGCTTAGTACTTTTTAATAGGTTTTTATGTTTTACTGTGAACCTAACCCAATTTGTTTACATTTGGAAAACAATAGTACTGATGATGTCAGAGAATCATTTGAAAATGGAGAAGTAGCAAAAAAATAATGCAAGGGCACTCGAGTCCTGTGATGGAAAGTTGTGCACGTTATTTTCTTCTCTTTCATTTTTATATCAGCACTTTTTGCATACTTGTTTGTTGCGAAATTGGAGTGTTTTACGTTTAAAGTATTGAGTCCAAATTAGTCATATAATTCAAGATTAAACATGCGTAATATTTTGTTATTAACGTTAAAGTGTAATTAATTTTGAGAATATAATATCATTACACATGGGAAACAAAAAATCAAAATTGACAGTGAACACTTGCTTGGCTAATGTTACCCAACATGGAAAATGAAACTTGATAACAATAGCAATATAATAATGGTGGTGATATTAGAAACCAATGTATTCTGAAATCAAATATCATTTATCTATTAGTACAGGACTTCACTGAATACTTAGAAAGATTAAAAGATTACAAATTTAATTTTTTGGAAGAACAGTCAAAAACTCGAGATGAATTAATTTATTATCTAAAAGGTAAAGAGATTTTTTTGATAATAACAAAAAATGTCCTAAGAAGATATTCATGGTAAACCTTTTTACGTTCTTTTAAATGAAATTTTAAATACCTTATTCAAACACAAATGTTAATGGCAGAGCAATTTCTAAACCACCTTAATTTAATTATGTGGGATCGGTTATATTTATTAAACAACATGATTTATCACAAAGAAAATTTTCTAATTATTGTTCTAAGTTATTATGCTTTCACCCAGTGTTAGAAGAATTGGACCGAATTGGATGATCCGATTGGTCTGATTGCTCACCGGACTCGAAAATGGTTTTGGTTTGAAGTCTTAACCAAATGAGAATTGGATCGTTTTGAACCGGAGAAAACTGGTCCAACCGTGTTAAACCTGGTTAAACCGGATTAACCCAGGAAGTAAACCGGACGGTTCACTTTAAAATAAGAAAAATAAAACACTGCTCTAATATTTTATTTTACTACAGTCCAAAAAATGATGAAGAAATATTACTTCAATATAATTATACATAATTATTAATTATATAAAGTTTTACACTTATATATAACTATATATTTATATATATAAATTATTAATTATTAATTATTAATTATGTATGAAATCATCTGGTCAGACCGGACGGTTTAACCATTTAAACCTAATAGAGACCTCTCCCGATTTGACATCCGGCTCGGGTTTCACAACATTGATTTCACCATCTTCACCTGCAATTCATCTATATTTTTTCCGATAATGAGCTGTTTTTCTTGTTACATGAGACTCCCTCATCTTCCTAATTATCTTCTATGATGATAAAGTTAGTGCTCAAACATGTTTTGTCCATAACATGCAATTTAAGGAGATTGTGAGTTGGATTTTGGAAAGAAATAAATGACTTTCAAACTTTCAGAGTTATTTTATAAGTGTATTTCATAACTCCCGAGTTTTTTTTTTTTTCTATCTATAAGTCAACTTGCAAACAAACCCTTAAAAAAGGAAGGAAAATCATAAATGCATTTTATCACAAGTATTATATCTTTCATCTTTATTTCACCTACTTTTGGTGTTAGTGTAAATTGTTCGAAATTATAAATTTCTAATTAAGGTGAGCATCATATATTTGATACAACGTTATCAGCTATTTATTTTCGGAGTTACATTATAAGTGATCTAATTACTGACACTCCTTAGATTTCTAAAAGGTTATAACAAATATGGGCTTAATGGGTGGATACACATCAGGTTAACCCATAGGGGATAATGGGAACCCTATAAGTTAACACATCAGGAAGGTTATGGCCCCCAATACACCAAATCAAAATTTACTTTTCTCCTCTCCCCATCAGAGTGAAAACGTAAGTCCCAAGAGGAATAAGGGATTTGGTTGAGGAAGACCATCATACCACAAAGCTTTTTTTCAGAAACGCAGATCAAAGGAACACATCTAGGAACATTGATTCATTTATGACACTGCACCCTTTGTTTCATATATGTGTGTGAGAATCATTAAATTCAAGATCCTATTATTGATATTTCACCAATCATAAAGTATTTCCAACAAGTGGTATTAGAGCGTAGGTTCATGATTCTCCATTAAGGGTGTTTTCCCCAATCTTGTATGAACCCTAATTTTAATTTGGGGATTATTGAATTATGTTTCTGCTGTTATGTTCTATCAATTGGGAATATGCAACAAAATAGGTTTTTTTTTGTTCTCTGTTGAATTCAATTGAAGAAAGAAAAATAAAAACTTGTTGAATTTTGAATTCAATCTCCCACCTACGCAGTATTGGAATCATTATATGTTTGTGTTGTAATACATCAATGACCCTGGGATAAGAATTCACTGTGTTAATGTAACTTGTGCACTAAATAAACTAGTTTATCATATTGATCATTATTTAGTATTGTGAGACCTTGGTGAGGTGCTTGATTACAGTTTCAATAATATGTTAATATATCAAGTTCCTTTTTTATTGCATCTTGTTTGTACCTAAGATTCCACTGCCCTGAGATACATTGATTATGATTGATCTATTATGTCAATATTGATAGAATGACAACCTCAGGAATGAAATTGAAACATAATTATTAATGTATGCAATGGTATTACGCACTAGGCATCACACGCGTTCACCTTTATATATTGGTCAAAAAAGAGCTGTTGCAGGTGTACGATTAAGATTAGATATGTATTGCTATCTTAATGTGTGAAAGTATATATATATATAAATGTTACATATATGTTTTAAAATATGTAAGAATATCATTTGGAATTTCGATAATGATTTGTATTTTTTTATGCTTTTCAATCGGATCTATTTTACATTTGATTAAGATTACATCCACTTTTATGGGTTGATATATATGTAACATATCTTTTTGATTTGGAATTACATTATTGAATTAGATTTGTTAATCATAAAGATATCAAATCTGGAGGTTTTAATTCCAAGATCATTAATTTTTAGTAATGAACCCATATTATTTTAATTTTTGTATGGTAATTATCTAGGATTAATGGATGCAATATGTTGTCAAAGTAACCTCTATTGTTAGAAATTAATTGAATTACACAGATGAGTATGAGATTATTTATGCAAATTGTGTCCAGCCCAAAGGAAGACACAATTTGGAAAAATAATAACATACATGTAATGATAAATATGTAACAATTATATAGTTTCTTTTCATGTGAATAATAGTTGGTCCAAAGAAAGGCTATTGTTTGACATAACTAATTGTTAATAATTGATCATTACACTGAGAGTACCACTTACCAATTGATTTCTCTGTCCAAAGACTAGATATTGATGTTGTGTTCGGTATCTTGTGATGGGTCTATTATGTGAACATGTCTTGTTTTAAATATATTACA
>NC_032014.1:12264462-12264843 GCF_001865875.1 Lupinus angustifolius | reverse complement strand
AATGAAATACTGCAAACAAATTCATGTGGTACAAAACGAAAATTAAAAGAGAATTCAGCCACCTTATGGCACAAGCGTTTAGGTCATATATCTAAACAAAGAATTCAAAGACTTGTGTCGGATGAAATTCTTGACCCTTTAGATTTATCGGACTTTGAGGTCTATGTTGAGTGCATAAAGGGGAAACAGACAAACAAAAGGAAATTAGGTGTCGAAAGAGCTAAAGATGTCTTAGAATTAATACATACGGATATATGTGGTCCTTTCCCTATGGCTTCTTGGAATGGACAACATTATTTTATTACGTTCATAGACGATTACTCTAGGTACGGCTACCTATATCTTATACATGAGAAGTCCCAATCCTTGGATGTTTTCAAG
>NC_032014.1:12263561-12264362 GCF_001865875.1 Lupinus angustifolius | reverse complement strand
ATACACTATGTCAGGCAAACCTAGCATGAATGGTGTTGCTGAGCGACGAAACCAAACTCTTAAGGATATGGTGAGAAGTATGATTAGTCATTCTTCCTTACCAGAGTCTCTTTGGGGAGAAGCTTTCAAGACCGCAGTTTACATCCTTAACAGGGTGCCAAGTAAAGCAGTTAAAAAAACCCCATATGAGCTTTGGACTAATAAAAGACCAAGTTTGAAACACTTGCACATTTGGGATTGTCCAGCTGAGGCGCGACCTTATAGACCGCATGAAAGAAAACTGGACTCTAGAACTGTTAGCTGTTATTTTTTTGGCTATGCTGAATGCTCTCAGAGCTATAAATTTTACGATCCCACTTCAAGACAATTTTTTGAGACGGGAAATGCAAGATTTTTTGAGGAAGTTGATTTTGGGAAGGAAGAGAACATAAGGAATGTTGTCTTTGAGGAAGAACCGGTTACTGATTGTGAACAAGTTTTTGTGCCTATTACCATTCAATGAATAAATTCGGTAATAGAAAATAATGTTAAGAATATTGTTCCTGACAATATTTTAGAACAAGACAAAGGATTCTTCGAAGGCTTCACTCAAAAAAGCTCGTCTAGTAGCTAAAGGCTTCACTCAGAAAGAAGACATTGATTATAAAGAAACCTTCTCTCCAGTATCTTCGAAGGATTCTTTTAGAGCTACATCAGATGGATGTTAAGACTGCGTTTCTTAATGGTGACATTAAGGAAACGATCCATATGGTGCAACCAGAAAACTTTGTGTCAGATGGCTCAAAGTCTATGGTATGCAAA
>NC_032014.1:12220241-12263461 GCF_001865875.1 Lupinus angustifolius | reverse complement strand
AACTTTGTGTCAGTTGGCTCAAAGTCTATGATATGCAAATTAAAGAAATTCATCTATGGGCTTAAACAAACTTCTCGTCAATGGAATCACAAATTTCATCAAGTTATTAGGTATTCGGATACTGAGAGATCGCTCTCAAGGTATCCTAAGGTTATCACAAGAAAGCTATATAGATAAAGTCCTAGACATATTTGGCATGAAAGACAGTAAACCAGGGGATACCCCTATAGCTAAGGGAGACAAGTTTAGTCTCGAACAGTGCCCCAACAATGACCTTGAAAGATACGAGATGCAAAAGATTCCTTATGCATCTGCAGTAGGAAGTCTAATGTATGCTCAAGTTTGCACATGTCCCGACATAGCATTTGTTGTGGGAGTTTTGGGCAGATATTTGAGTAATCCTGGAATGCATCATTGGAAGGCAGTCAAACGTGTTATGCGTTACTTGAAGAGAACAAAGGAGTACATGCTCACTTATCGGAGGTCTGAGAATTTAGAGATCATTGGGTACTCTGACTCCGATTTTGCTGGATGTATTGACAGTAGATATTCCACCATTGGATATGTGTTTGTATTGGCTGGAGGTGCTATCTCTTGGAAGTTTGCGAAACAGATGCTTATAGCTCCTTCAACCATGGCTGCAGAGTTCATGGCTTGTTTTGAAACATCAGACCATGGCATATGGTTGCGGAATTTTGTCACTGGCTTACGTGTGGTCGATGGTATTGAAAGACCACTGAGGATTTATTGTGATAACAAGTCCATGGTTCTTTACTCCAACAACAATAGGAGTTCTACAAAGTCAAAATGCATTGACATAAATTTTCTTGTTGTTAAAGAAAGTGTTCAAAATGGACAAGTTTCCATAGAACATATAGGGACAAATTTTATGCTAGCTGATCCACTGACTAAGGGTTTGATACCTAAAGTCTTTCATGAGCATATTGCTCATATGAGTGTTGTTCCTTAGGGTACCTTAGTTCAGTAGGAGTCTATATGTTTTATGTTTTATGTTTTTTGCTTTGGATATTATATACAGTTTTTATGCATAATAAAGTTGATGGTTTATTGTTTCATTTTGAAATTGTGCATTGTAACAATTGTGTTGCAATTAAAGACTTTGGATTGATCTCACTAAAGAATAAAGAATGACCAGTTGGAAATAGACATGTTTGAGATCACATTGCATGAAATTTCCATGTCACTCATCCATATTTGATCTATGTCATTGAGTATATTAATATGGTGATCATCGTGGTCGAGTCACACTTAAATGTGATGAAAGTCGCGGTGGTTCCATAGTTAATATATGAGATGGACCAGATTGTATTAAGGAGAAGTCTAAACGTAAATAGCATACGGATGCGCGCCTAAAGAACTTGTGATATAATTGTATCATGAAGATATGAAGCTCAAGTGGGAGATTGTTAGAAATTATAAATTTCTAATTAAGGTGAGCATCATATATTTGATACAATGATATCAACTATTTATTTTCGGAGTTACATTATAAGTGATCTAATTACTGACACCCCTTAGATTTCTAAAAGGTTATAACAAATATGGGCTTAATGGGTGGATACCCATCAGGTTAACCCATAGGGAATCATGGGAACCCTATAAGTTAACACATCAGGAAGGTTATGGCCCCCAATACACCAAATCAAAATTTAGTTTTCTCCTCTCCCCATTAGAGTGAAAACGCAAGTCCCAAGATGAATAAGAGATTTGGTTGAGGAAGGTCATCATACCACAAAACTTTTTTTCAGAAACGCAGATCAAAGGAACACATCTAAGAACATAGATTCAGGTATGATACTGCACCCTTTGTTTCATATATGTGTGTGAGAATCGATAATTCAAGATCCTATGATTGGTATTTCACCAATCATAAAGTATTTCCAACATAAATGTATTGAAGATATTGGTTAACTTTGTATAATTTGGAGATATTATAAGTAGTTGGATCGGATTTTCCACTATGATTATATGATGTTAGATAAAAGAATCTTTTACACCCATGTTTAATTAAACATAACCAATATTTTTTTTAAAAACACAAAATACCTTCACCTGTATCATTTTATCTTCTTTCTTATCTTCAACTCTTACCCCATCCTTCTTTTATAACTGAACTCCATCCTACGCCCACTCTATAAACGATAGTTATGTTTTTATTATTCATGTAATAACAATCACTTTAGATTTGAACCAAACGATGAAGGAAAGCAAGGATCTACAAGGATCAAAATATATATAGAGCATATATCATAGGGTCCCTCAAGACATATGATATTTTGAAGGTAGGAATGAGTTTCTAAAGTGAATTAGAAATGTGGTGACTATATTCATAAGGTTGATTCTTTTTAAACTTTCGTGACTTAGGCCACGAATGTGCAATTTATACATTCGTGGCCCAAATGGACAAATTCAATAAAATTGTCCTCTAAATTACTTTGTTTCCCCCTCAATATCATGTGAATTAAACTGAGCAAAATGCTGCACTCTGTCATATCAGATTTGGATAGAATGTCTTCGAAATAAGAGTGTCCTCTGCAGCGTCTGTTAAAAGCTTACACCATTGTCAAACAACCAGAAAGAACAGTGACAAGAGTTTTGCTTTTAAGGTTGCTCAGGAATATTATTGACAAGTTTGTTTAAGGAGTGCAGCGTAGGCATTCATCATTTGTTTCTCGTTGTGGGACTCCTTCACACTATTTTATTCATGATGCTTTATTCTAACTCGTTTGCACTTGTACAAGTAAGCTTCATTATCTAACGGGAAAATATCATCATACGAGGAATGTATCAAGTGGTTTATGTAAGGTATCATAAACAAATATCATTAACAATTTAGGCAAAGCATATTGAGCCTATCCACTTGCTTTTATTGGATGGGTATGACATGAAAAATGTGTTTATCACCCCTAAAATGTCCGCTCAATATGTTATATTCGTTTGCAGACATATCCAATGGACAAAATGAGCAGACCAACAGACATTATTTGATAATATATTGAACATCAAATATGTAAAAGTATATGTATTTTGTTAAACATAAAAAAGTTTGTTCCATTTGTTATATATGCATTTGTATATCAAATGTAAGAAAGTACTATCATTTTCTTATTATGTATATGCATTTGTATTTTCTATATTATATATATATGTACTATTCATTTTGTATGTAAATTATGTACGATGCGTATTTTGTATTATGATGACGGATCCATTTACACCAAAGTTAAGTTACATTAATTATATTCAATCTTAACCTTCATTTTATTAAATCCAACGACCAAATGAGTGAATACAATAAGTGATGAGATAGAAAAAAGAAATCTTAAATAATTTATTGTGCTCATTCATTTAGTCCACTGAATCTAAATGAAATAAATGACTAAGATTGAGTGTAATTAATGTAACTTAACTTTGATGTAAACAAATTTCTCCTCTTGTATTATGTATTAATTTATATTTTGTATATATTGTTCTATTTGTATGATTGTATATATTTTTTTAGGAGGGATCCACTTAAACTCACTCCTCATCCTAACCCTCAATTTTATGGAAAACCAATGATTTGAATTAGTGAGTAGATCTCAAACATTATATGTTCATAGAATTAATGGCTATGATGAAAAATAAATTTAAAAAATCACTCTTAGAGTAAGTGAATCCTCGCTCTATTTTTTTAGTTTTGGTTAGGGCGGCCCGCAAGCCCACCTGCTCATATTTAGGGCGAGCATGACATGGTATTCCATGCCTTATTCAAAAGACGGACATGAGCAGGACAACCCTACTTTCCAATACTATAAATGAACAAATATATTGTCTTCCAAATTCTATCTTATACTAATAAAAATATTTCATACTAATTAAAATTTTAAACATTATTACAATTATGTGGTAATATGATTTGGGTCAAGGTTTGCGAGAACAAATCTCTATTGGTCCTAAACCACCATAGAATTGGATATGATGATTGAGGTTATAAGATAGATTGTGGTTTAGATGGGTGTTTGATTTATAAGAGGAAGGTAATTAATTGTTATGGTTGGAGTTTGTTTAAAAGAATTAAATGATAAATTATTAGGACTAATCATCCAAATCACATTTTTATTATATTTAATTTTAAATCATTAATATATTATTAATGAGGATTTTGTTGGACTATTGCTCATACCATATAATATTTTATGCGTAAATATGGAGAACTATGACGTGTGTATTTTTTATATTTTTTATAGAAACTAACAAATGTGTTGATGTTTTACTTTAGGTGGTGAGTTGTTTTGCCACTTTTATTTTGACCACCAACTACATAGTTCTTCTAATGTGGGATTATACTCCTAATTTTTAATGTAATTTTTCTCCTACTAGGCTTAGGCACATTGACTATAATATATATATATATATATATATATTATGATATAAAGAGATAAATTATCTCTTTCTGCCAATGAAATCATGACACATGTTATATTTTATCATTTTGTATAAAAATATTTTTAAAACTAAACAAAGTAGTATACATTTCATACTTTTATTGGCTGGAAGAGATAAATCATCTCTCGATACATTATTCTCATATAATAATATATGAATAGTTAATAGCAGGAACAAATATTTAAACTAATAATATGTCTTAATTGAATTTTTACGTTTAAATTTGTTTTGAGTCTTTCTAAAATTCAGATCTTTTGATGTTAGTCCTTACGAAAAATTCTTGTCCCAAGTCCCCGTAATGTTTCTTCTGATTTTAGTGCCCATCTCTCATGTTATCGGTGAGATAATATTTTAGTCTTGGATTTGTTCCATATCACATAATCAGGGCATGGATTAACTGCAACTTGACCAGAAGTTAAAGAATTCATAAGCAATTGTTATATTGTTTTATTTTTTCCTTTTGATTTTTTCTATATTTTCCTCTCTAATACTAGAGAGTATCTTTAACATGTCGATCTTTTAAATAATAAACTACTTTTATCACATGTAAAACATGTTATATTAAATTATAAGAAATATATTTCCCTTCAAATTCTATTTAGTAGACATGCTTCTTAATCAAAGATATGTGTTCCTTGTGTGACCGCTCTAATGGTGGTGGTCATTAATTTGTGGTGGGGTGGTGATGACATGATAGGTGGTGGTCCAAGGAATAGGTGGGTGGTGGCTAATGGCAGAGCATAAAGACAAGACAAATGGACAAATTTGTTATATTAATTTTTTATATGTATTCTAATATTTTAGACTTTCTAATTTCATTCATTTATTTTATTAATAATCTAATACTTGTTAAAAGAAGGTGATAAGCTAATATTTGTTTTGTATGATTAATTAATCTAATTATTTTTTAGATAAATAATTATTTTTCCAATATATTTTGTTTCTAGGATTCAAATATTTGATGTTAGTTGATAAACTAATGTATTATACAAGAACAAGTTCACATATCTTGTGCCAAAAATGTACCACATATGCCACTTGAAGTTAATATATTCTTATCGGAAGTACCATAAAAAAACAAAATGTAATACACTTATATACAATGAGATATACTTTTATCCTCAAAAAGTAAAAGCAAAAACATAATTTCTCTCATAAATATGAATTCAGATCCTCTCAAATATTGGACGAGGTTTATGATACATGACACAAATTAAGTTTTAACAAGTGTAATTTTGAAATTATTTTTCAATAAAAAGTTGAAATAAAGAAGAAGAAAAATACATCCTCATATCTAGTACTAAATAAGGGTGTAAGTGGTTATAGTTTAAATCGTAAAATCGTTGGAACTGAACCAAATCAAACTGCAAAATGTGGTTCAGTTTAGTTTCATGGTTCGGTTATTTTTTTTAAGGAACCATTTATGTTAGGTTCGATTTATGGTTTAGAAATTTAGGAACCGTTGAAACCGAACTGAACCACATAATAAAGAAATAGATATTAGATATTGATGTTTTAATGTTTTTTAAATTCTTGAACTCATTTTATGCTTAAATTATTAATTTTATTGAATTGTAATGTTATATATATTACTAAATTTTTATTATGTTAATATTATATATATTATTACTTATTAAATTGTTTCTTAGTGTCTTGATAATTGGAACATATCTTCTAACTTTATGGTATTAAGTTTAAAATTAACATATACCATATATTGTTATAAGTGTTATTAATTTTAATAATTAAATATTTTATTATATCAAAATATATATTGAGTTACAAAATAGAAGATCCTAAGATAAACATTTGAGTTACAAAATAGAAGATCCCAAGATAAACTTTAAATGTTTTTTTTGTTGTTGAAAGAAGCATCCAAAAACATAGTGGTGGAATTGAGTACCCAAAAGGCACATGTTTCTCGCTTAGTGAAGACAGTTTTTTGCGTGCACCTAACCACCTACACGTGCTGCTTCTTCCCTCCTATCCTATGGCCTATGCTCTTCACCGGTTAGATTAAACACCCTGTTTTTCATCTCCACCAATTTAATCGCTTTCCTAAATTCTCTCCATAATAATTTCCCAAACTCAAAACCACTTTCTCTCTCTAAACCCACCAACCACCGTCTCCTCCTCCCATAAAAACACCACCAGCCACCACTAGCCACCACTTCCACTCCAATGAACACGTGGACGGACCAAAATCAAAACCCCTCCGTCATGGACACATTTATAACCTCCTCCGACCTCTCTTCTCTTTGGCTGCCACCACCACACTCAGTCCCATCCAACACCACACCAGATCCAACCCGTGCACCACCGCCGCCGCCGCCGCCGCAAACTCTGTTCAATCAAGAGACACTGCAACACCGGCTGCAGTCACTTATTGAAGGCGCGAAAGAGAGTTGGACATACGCTATCTTCTGGCAATACGATTACTCACCAGGCTCTTCTCTCCTCGCTTGGGGTGACGGTTACTATAAAGGGGAAGAACACAAGAGGAATTTGAAAATCGTATCGCGTGACGAGCAAAATCATCGTAAGAAGGTTTTGAGAGAGCTCAATTCTCTGATTTCTGGTCCTTCAGGTTCAATTGATGATGCTATTGATGAGGAAGTTACGGATACGGAGTGGTTCTTTCTTATGTCGATGACTCAGTCGTATATCAATAGTGACAGTGTACCAGGAAAGGCTTTTTTCAATTCTAGTCCTGTTTGGGTCGCTGGTGCTGATCGGTTATCGGGATCAGGTTGTGAGCGATCGCGGCAGGGACAGGTTTTTGGATTACAGACTTTGGTTTGTATACCTACGCCAAATGGCGTGGTTGAGCTTGGTTCGACTGAGCTGATTTTACAAAACCCTGATTTGATGAATAAGGTGCAGGTTTTGTTTAATTTCAATAAAAATGTTTATGCTTGTTCGCTATTGCCGTTGAATGCTAATGTCGCGGATAAGGGTTTGAACAACCCTTGTTCCTCAGTTTGGCTCAGTGATCCGTCTGGTAGGATTGGAATTGAAGATTCTGTTAGTAGCGAGGGTAAGGTGAATATATCAACTGGTAAAAGTATGGCATTGCAGTTTGGAACCCCTGGTTCTAGCAGTTTAAATGAAAACATGAGTGCCATTGATGTTTCCAATAATGCGCAGCGGCGCCAGCAGCAGAACCAGGACCAGAACTTATTTTCAAGGGAATTGAACTTTTCGAGTTCGTTGAAGATGGAGTCTGGTGAGATTCTGAGATTTGGGGAGAGGAAGAAGAGCTCTTATGACAGTGTGGCGAATGGAAATTTGTTTTCAGGCCAGGCAGAGTCTGTTTTTGGTGAGGAGAACAAGAGGAGTTCCAATGTTTCCAGAAGCAACATTGACGATGGCATGCTTTCTTTCACTTCTGGTATGATCTTGGCAGCTTCGAATGTTAGGTCTGGTGGTGAAGGTGGTGGTGATTCTGATCATTCGGATCTTGAAGCTTCTGTGGTGAAGGAGGCAGATAGCAGAGTGGTGGAGCCAGAGAAACGACCAAGGAAAAGGGGGCGAAAGCCGGCGAATGGCAGAGAGGAGCCATTGAATCATGTTGAAGCTGAGAGGCAGAGAAGAGAGAAACTCAATCAGAGATTCTATGCACTTCGTGCAGTGGTTCCGAATGTGTCCAAAATGGACAAAGCATCGCTTCTTGGTGATGCTATATCTTACATCAATGATCTGAAGTCAAAGGTTCAAAGGGTAGAATCAGAGAAAGGTGAATTGGAGAAGCAGTTGGATCATGCAAAGAAGGAACTCGAGCTTGCAAGTAAGAATCCGGGGGCACCACCACCTCGGCCTGTTAAAGAGAGCAACCAGATTGGAAGCAAGCTGATTGATTTGGATATCGATGTAAAGATTGTTGGTTGGGATGTGATGATTCGGATCCAATGCAACAAGAAGAATCACCCTGCAGCGAGATTGATGGCAGCTCTGAAGGAGCTTGACTTGGATGTGCACCATGCCAGTGTCTCTGTAGTGAATGATTTGATGATCCAACAGGCGACAGTGAAAATGGGAGGCCGTTTTTACACACAGGAGCAGCTCCTGTTGGCACTATCCACTAAAGTTGGCTATGCAAAATAATTCCAAAAAATTGTAGTGTCCTTTTGGTAGCTTAGAGGATGAGCCTTCTGACCCAGTGGTCATTAATTAAAATCGTAGAAATAGCCTCTTCATTCGTGGGGATCAGGCTGTGTTGAACAATTTCCCCTGAACCGATCAGGTTGGAGCCATGTGCACTTGGCCATCCTTTTTGATAGCTTAGTCTGAACTTAGGTAGTGACTTTGGAAAGTGGATGGAGTAGAACTAGGGGACGGTTCTTTGTCGAATCTTCAGGAAAAGATAGATTGCAGCTTTGATGAAGTCAAATGGACTATTTTTGTGTGGATATTATTTGTCTAAATTTGTATATTTTATCAATTATCATAAATGTGAACTGAAGTTCATGAAATTTCTTGGTGTTAGTATTCAGCCTATCTTTGATTACCAGTTCTGAACTTCCGCCACTGAATTCTGTGAGATCATGTTATTCATTTGAGTTGTAAGAGTATTAAATTTCAACCTTTTACTTTCATTTCTAACTTCTTTTCACTCAATCATTCTATACGATTGCCACTTGGAAGTCCATTACATACACCATTCTCTTTTCAAAATATACATTTCCCTTGATATTTACATTATTTTAGTTTCACTTCCTTTGAAGAAATTGTGTAAGCGTTACAAACCTGTTTGGCACCCAACTCCAAGCTAATGGGGTAGATTCATCTTTTTTGTGTATTTTTTTTTATCTTTTACCATTCTCTTCTGTTTACCATATTCATGAAACTTCAATTGTGAAACTTTAAACCTCTAGATATGTCCATTTAGTATATGACTTCTCTTTCGCAATAAATGTTTTTTTCATATGTTTATGAAATGGGATTTTTGAAGAAAACCCGAAATTTAACATTTGTTTTTTTTTTAATATTTTTCTTTCTCTCCATTGTTTGCCTGTTTTCTCTCTCACTGTTTGCAGATGTGCATTCTTGTATGATGTCAAGGAAAAAGACCAAGTCTCAAACTGTTATATTTGATTTGGTGTTGACTCTACTCTTATAGTTATCAAATGCTATCTTTTTCAACTTTTATTTTCTAGATATTTCCATGGTGGGTTAGCACGTTTAGCTACATGCATGTATGCTATCAATCAAGGGAGAAATTTTTTGGATATGGTGGAGATTTGAAGTACACAAATAGCACAATTCTTTAGCGAGACCAATGAGTATTTTGACTATTTTCTTGACATTACATATTTTCACATTTCTATGTAATAGATGAGAGTGATGGATAGTGGCATATAGCTGATGCTATGTTTCAAATATTTAATGATGACAAACTTTCTGAAGGTTTTGCACTGTGGATATGAATATGGATGTTGATGTTTATGGGATTTTGTAATTACCATTGCATTTGTTCTCTATGTATGAACCATGTTAAATTTGTTTGTAACTGTTCAATTTGTAAAATGTATATATCTATCTAGAGTGAATATCTATTTCAGTTTGCAAATTTATTTAACAGAGTTAATCAGTTAGTCTTTTGCAATTTGCAATTTGAGGCTTTGCTTGGATGGTTTTGATTGCTGCATTATAGTTGATATTTTTATAACATGACATTTTATTTTTAGATATAACATGTGCATGGTTGAGAACTAGAAAAGGTGTGTGCATTTGCCTTCATGCTTTTCACTTTATCAGCTTAGTTTATTTTGTGTGCTATTCACATTAAACTTGCAAACACTGAAAATTGGATTGGTTTTATTGACTGCACTGCAACTAATCTCTATTGTTCTCCAACTTTGAAGCACTCCAATCTGCCACAATGTTGATTAATCTGCTTGGAGCTTATTATGCTCAATTCCAGTATACTTCACCCCATCTTTTGGCCAGTGGATATGGTTATGCTTCAATTGTTGGTGATGCATATAACCATGCAATTGCAGAGGTAAGTTCCATTGTTGTGTTTTGTTGATGTGAGACTTCATCCCTCTTTGAAAAATCTATTTTTCAAATAACTTTCAACATGCCTTCCATGGTGGTTGGTTGATGAGAAAGGAAAAGGATTGATAAAGTTGAAGAGGAAAGAACGTGTGACTAATAACCTAAATTTTAATGGATAAGTTAACACTTACATATTGGTGCCTGAGGTGTAAACTATAATTTACATGTTATTGGATTCCCTCCCTTGTTGTGCAGACTTGCAAGTTTCACTGTTGGCTGCTAGTATTCTCTTCTAAAGTATGTCCTCATATTAGAAAATAAATTATTTCCCCAACCACTAAAATTAGGACATGTGTCCATTTTAACCATTTTCTACAAAAACTTTTCTAAAAACTAAAAAACGGAAAGGGATCGTCTCCAGTACTGGAGAGTCCAATGCTGGATAGCATGTGGCAAAAAAGTTTTTTTAATGACTAGGATTACATGTTATTTTCTATTAAAAATAAATAAAAATTCTTTAAAAAAATTTCATCCTCATATTCCAGTACTGGTTTCTCCAGTACTGGAGAGGAGTTGAACTCCTAAAAAACATAGGACTCGTGTTATGATTTTAATGGCTGGAGGAACTAACTTATCTCTTGATGAGTAATACTTTATTCTCATTATAGAAAAGGCAACTAGAGAAATATAAATCAACTTATGAAGAATATACTTGCATCAGAAAGTTACATATACATTTACTTTCAATTGTGGATAAGATTTACATGATTTTACTAATACTTCTTTGTAAATCTCATTACATGAGCGCCTAAAAATTACATCTATTTGTAAACACCTACAATATATTTTTATACTCCAATAACTCGTTTGTATTGTTTGACCCATAATCTTGTTACTCCATAAAACAGGAGATGGGAAAGCCATGCAGAGTCTGTTGGGACTGTTGAAGTAGTTAAAAATCATTCCCCTTACATTTGTAATGTACACATGACAGAGTCAACCCTCACACAATCCTATGATACATGAAACCTCAGAATAATACATCTTATTCATACCTTTAACTTGTGGTCAAAGGCAATACAATCCTGAAAAACTTTTCAGACAAGTTGGAGAAATAAAACAAGCTTAGGCCTATGTTCAGAACACATCAAGCCATCACATTTTATGCAACCAGAAAGTCCACAAAAACATGGACTATTCTCTATCACTGAATACATACAAAATATACCTATAATTTACGAAAAACTATTTTTTCGCAATCTTGGCAAGACGGGAATCCATGATCTTGGAGATTATTTCAAGAAATCTTGCTTCCTCCATGCCAGGAAGCAAGGAATCCTGAGCTTCAGAAATAATCTCCTCAATTACAGATTCCTTGTTCAAATTTTCGGGACACATAATGCTTCCAATTGCGTAGGGACTAAGACCTTTCTCAACACCTTTCTTTAGCAGCATTGTGGAAATGCGAAGTGTTCGCATACACTGAAGTGGAACATCCCAGCCATAATATTTCAGAAGTTCTATATCTTTTTCAGCATCCAGAGAATTGATATAACCAACTATATCAGGGGAGTAAGGCTGGCGTGCTTGCGGCCAGTAAAGCCAATCAAATGTGCAATCTTCAAACTGCAGAGGAAATAATAATGTGACCCATATTCAATCAATAATAACAATATCAAGCTTATGGGAAGTACACTTCCTTTATATAAATGTAACATAAAATTCCTAGAACCTATGAAGTCTATTTACCCATCAATATGCTAAAATTATCCACATGGATAGAAAAATTAATCTGCAACTTGCATTACATGTTTTGTCCACCTCCACCATTTTATAGGAGCAAATCAGCTTAGACGGATTGGCTTTAGATGATAAAGGTTTTATCTACCAACATTTATAATAGAGTACTATGACATTATTTGATCCATGTACCCCACAAGCCCACACTATATACTTGGAAAAAGGTTTGATCGTTCCTGTTACTGTTGTCGTAAATCAGCTCTGAAATTGCGAACAGTTTCCTAGTAAAATAATTTATCCATGAACATGATTTATGATAAAATTTATGGCATCATCTGATCCATATATTTGACACTGAAAAGGTGTGATTATTGTAGTAAATCAGCTCAGAAAATGCAAACAGATCCCAGTAAAATGATTTATTAGATATGTGAACATTTACAAAAGCAAACATTTGAAGAGAACATAGAGAAGAATGCATAATAGAACAGGAAATGTAGGGAAAATGAAATAGTAAGGAAAAAAGAAAAATAATAGAAGGGTAGAAGAACCAGAAATGCTTACTTTGTCTGGTAGACAATAGCCATGATCAATAGGAATGAGCTTAATCTGGCCACCAGCCTCTTTTCTGATCAATATATTCCCAGCATGCCTGTCTGCATTAGCCATTCTTATATCAAGCACAGTAATCTTATGGACCTCCTCTACCGGAAAGGCCCCGGGTCCAATGTCCTCACAGTTACCATCACTAATCATGAATTTCTGTAATGAACCAATCTTGACATGTTTTGATGAGCAAGCATACCCATTTGGATGGTTAAACTCTTCATGTAAGCACTGCACCATAACAGTAGGAGGAACACAGGCAAAGCCTATTGCTTCACCTGTCGTCGAACGCGAACCACTCGTTGGATGATCTAATAGGTATGCTGCAACTTCTCTCAAAGCTCCTTCTCCAACCTTTGTCCCTCTTTTTAAACCTTCACCGTTAGTAGAACATGGTAAGCCTCTTGGGTTGTTCACAGCCATTGGTTCCTCATCCATGGGCTTGAAAACCGAAACATGCTCCTGACCTGTTGAATCTTGCATGAAGTAAGTCCCTCCTGTGCCCTCTGAGGACCTAATAGGGCGATTCCCTTTCTTCAAACCGTCGAATGTGGAGTTGATCATGTCCCGCACGAAAGGAAAAAAATCGATCTTAGGATTCACAATTATCGGTTCCAACCAGAAATCTACATCGGGTGGTACCTTTAGTACTTGTTCATCAATGCTCTTCTCACCTGGTAAAGATGCCTCAACCGAAAGTTTCAAATCTTGGTAAATTGGAGTGGTCCTTATCTTAGCTGATTTCTTAATTAGCAAATGAGTCACATCACTACCACTCTTGCATATATCATGAAAAACTCTTTGGTCATCTAGCTTTTCATCATTGCGGAAAAGCTCTTGATCCTCACCAAGATCAACAAAACCTTCCCCCTTTCTCCGAATCCGTTGCTTAAGATACCCCACATTTCTATGCCTATCTACGTGAAACTCAAATTCCTTACCACTAGTGGTCCTCACTACTATAAACAGAAGATCAGAAAGCTTAAGAACTAAATGAAGAACATTACCATCCGTGACACCGTAATCCTTAATGAGTGTGTCATTTCGAGATAGCTCTCTACCACAGTAAACCAGCTTCTGTTTTTTCACCACAAAGCCTTTGCACTTCTGAATCCTCAATTTCACTGAAGCAATGGAATCGAACTCCATCACGCGCATTGGGGTCACAGAACTATCCACATTGAGGTAAATCTTGATTGGATCACCAGAACAATGATGTCCTAATTTCCCTTCACAAAATGCAGGGTCTTTGTGAATCGAACTCAAAGCGAAATCAGCAACTGACATCTTTCAAAGTCCGATCACAAAAAAATCCTTTTTCTTTTTGTTCTTTTTGGTTATACCTAATACTTTGCTTCCTACTTTGAATTACTGTTACAAACAGAAACACATTCAAAAAACAATGGTTCAATCAAATTGATAAATAAGACCCAAATAAAATGCTTAAGAATTTAAGAAATCTAATATAATGCGGCATAAAAAAAATTGATTTTGAAGGTGAAGGTGAAATACCCAGATAGAAATTACTTCGTTTTGTAGATTTCGATGAAATGAAGAATGTGAACAAATTTGTAAGGTCTGAAAATGAAAGTGTTTGTTGTTGTTGTTGGAAACTGAAGGTGCGATTAATAATTAAATTTAATCTCTCTGAAATAAAAATGGGACGAGTGGAATTGGCGAGAGAGAGGATTCTTTACCAAAGGAAAAGAACCAAATGGAAAAGAAGAAGAGAGAAGGAGTTAAAGGAAGAGGTAGTTGTGGTTAAGGTTTCGGAGATGACGATGAATGAATTGTCCGAGAATGATGTCATGTGTTACTATCACACCACTGAGTTGCGATTGTTATGCCGATAAAATTGTGTTTGCTGTATAGTGTGTGTGAGTTTGAGAAATAGCATAAAAGTGGGTGAGAGAATGGTAACGTAGCCGTTGGCTTTTTAAAAGCTTTGACCCCTATCAAGCTCACACCTTTTCTTCTCTCTTAACGAAGATCAATTAGTATTACAAAATGAGTATTTTATTATGTCCCGGACCAATCAATTTTATTAATATAAAAATGTTAATTTATATTTTTATAATTTTATTTTTAAATTTAGTAACATTTCTCATTAGGTTGTGATGGAAAAGTTCATCAAGAATTGAGACAGATGATATTCGTCTAATTAAGATACCATGTATGTCACATGTCCAGTATCAAATAGAAAAAACAAATTTTTAATTTTGGTGGTGTGAGAATTGGTTTGGGAGAAGAAACTCTTATTCCTCCATGTTTACATGTTTTGTTTTGTTTCTGAACTAAAGTTTTTACACAGCAGTATTATTTTATTTGTGTTCATACGTAAAGAGTATAATAATCAACATACATGAATGAAACTTTTCCTGTACAGATATATAAATAATTAAATATTTAAAAAAATGTTGTTAAGTGGTGTTTGTTTGGCTCTTACTATCCAATTATCCATGTATCTATACCATGTCCTAGATTAATAAAGCTTAAACTCACCGGCCAACACGATCAACTAAATAAGTTCCTATATTAATTAAAATGAGTGAAATCCACTTATTTTAAACTTTATCATAGTTATTAATTTTAGGGAAATTCAATGATTTCAATTAATAAGTATATCTAAATTATTAGATGTTCATAAAATTGATGATTATAAATGAGGTAAGTTAAGAAATTTACTCTATAGTAAATGAATCATTCCTCTAATTAAAATTGTTTAATAAAATTCTTATTGCAATTATTTTAAGTTCATTTATGATTTTGATTCGTTGCATCTAAAAGTATCACTAAGGATTAACATACAACATATATATTTTTAGTATAAAAGTTATATACTGACAGTGTAAAATTTATACATACTTCATCATCTATCGTTCATTTAGAATATTTTTCGAAAAGTCCATAATAGTTAAATATCAACAGTGGAGAGACGATGTATAAAACTCATACACTGTCAGTGCATATATATTTTTCTCATATTTTTTATTTATGAATTAACATACATCACCAGGTTATTAACTCTTTAGCCTATTCTCTTAGTTAACTCAACAACATGCACCCATATACCAAAAGGAATCACACATATCAGTTCTAACATTTTATTCATCCACTTTTATTATTATTATTGTTATTATGTCTTATTATTCCACTTAACATCTAAGTGGAGCATAGTTTTTTAAAAAGCTCCAAAGTGATCAACAAAATAACACATAAGATAAGGTCTTCGCATACAATATTTAGCATAATACAGAAGATGCTTTCATAAACATGTAGGTATATCAATATTGGTTGGAGTTTGTCTTAGTCCTCACTCAAGCTTTATCCAATAGATTATAGATCTGAATTTACTCTAATTTAAATTGTTACTTCTTGCCTTCGTGGTATGTAACCGTTGCACTGACATCGCAACATAGTTAAGAGCGTAGTCACGTACGTGTGCCTCAATGATTGCTCACATGTGCTCACCTGAAAACAGTTGTTCAGAACAGTGTCCTTAAAAGACTAAAATAGCAGTATCAAAAACTCTTGCAAGTTGAATCTATGAATTTCACTGAATTTTTTAAATTATTTTTAAATGCGGAAAAGATGTATATACTGAAAAGTATAATACTTTTTAATTGCATAATTTATTACTTATTTTTAGTCTCATTCTTAAGCAAAAATAATAAAAATAAATTTTGAACAATATAATAATTATATTTAAATATTTATATTAATAATATATAAATATTAAACTCTTTTTAAATACTTCACTTCACTTTCCATTTCCATTTTCTTGGACCACATTTTGGATAAAGTCTTTTAGAGTAAAATGAGTACAAATTTCAAATAGTAAAAGAATAATTAAAACAGTTTAAATAATTTATTATATAGATAAAAGTTGATATAAACAATAAGATAATAATAATAAATTATAAGTGAACTAAAATTAAAAAAAAAACTAACTAAATCCTATCTAAATAAAATAATACTCTATTAATCTAAATATATCTAACAAAATATACCTTCATTTCATTATCTGTTTCAAATTTTATTTCACAATTACATTCCTAATCATATGGTTTTAAATTCCTCATAATAACATTATATCATAAATATAATTATAATTATATCACCCTATTTTTTTGAAATTACCATAAACATGATATAATCGCAATTTAAAAAATTGTATCAACTAAATATATGAAAGTTTAAATGTACTAATATCATAATATAAAATTAAGTTCATAAATTGAAAAGCTAAAAATATCTTCAATCCTATATGATGGATGAACTTAACGGTCGTTTATTTTTTTTCTTCATATTTTCTTCTGTGCTGCTTCACTGCGTTTTTTATTTTCAGACTTGACCAACACAAAATTAATAAATTATCCCTCCTTTTCATGGGTTTGGCTTTGCATTGGAATATAGTATTCAAGTCCTCTAGCAGAAACTTCATATTCAGTAAAACAAGCACTTGACAAAGATAAATGCTTGCTTTATCTTGTCTCCACCAGCTGAATTTTTAATTAATATATGTACTCATTTTGGTTTCCTTAAGGATCAGATTCATTGAATAACACTTCCATTCAATCTATAAAGTACAATATGAGTTTAGCTTCATAATTTAGCAAAATAATGTGAAGAAGTTCAATTATGTCTGTTGGAAGGATTTAAGGAATATGGCATTGGGGGTGTCCCATGACTTTGAAATCTGCATTATTTCCTGCATATTGTTTTCCTTTTTTAGTTTTCTATTTATTATTTGCAATGTATTATCATGACTATTCATGTGCTCCTTGGCCCATGTGTATTCCTTATATCTCACTCTTCATTGGATTTGAAATGAGTCTCCATTGAGTCCCTACCATATAGGTTGAAGAATTAAATATGAGTTAATTTGCAAGTTGGGTTTTGAGGGAAATGAAAGATTTTTTAAGGCATAAAATTTATTTATGAAATGACTATAAATCATTCATTTTTACTTCCTCTAAAACTTAACTCCTAAACAAACCTTATGAGTAAAATAGTAAACCATAAAATGGTGAGGAATTCACTCAATTCAAATGTCACCTACAAAAAGAAATCATCACCATTTTATAGTTGGCAACAGAAGGTGTTAGGGGTGAGTATGGGTTGGGTTAAGGTTTGTCCTTACCCGGCCCTAAATGTTGGTCGGGTTACTTTTTTGAACACAGATTCAGCCCTAGACCCGAAGCTAACCTGACCTTAAATAGCGATCAGGTTAGTCTTGAAACCCGATTCGACCCTAGACCCGATTAAATATAATGCATACTAATTTTAGATAAAGACTTCTCTATATTATTTATTATTATGAATATGTAGGTGATATATAAAATGATATATGTATATATATATTATTAATCATGTATATATTATGGAAAAATTAAAGAATAAAAGATACTTTCGACCAAAAATGTATCATTACTCTATACACATTTGAGTAAAAACACATACAAACCTGATGAGCGAATGACTCTGGGACGGGATGAGCCGGATCATGTTTGGTCTCTATCGACCCTAAATTTTGATCGGGTCTATTTTTTGAACCTGAACCTAGATCCAATCAAACATGATCATATTTAGACCCGATCATAATTGAACTATACCGGATGAACGGGTAGGGTCATGCTCACCCTTGGAAGGTGTGACCAATAGATAACTAAAGTTTTATTTTCACTCCATTCATTATTATTTTTTTGCAACTTCGTTTTATATGTAAAGAGGGCGAATCCAAGTTTATTGGGTTTGGGAACCAAATCCAAGTTTATTGGGTTTGGGAACCAAATCCAATAACATATGAAACAAGTAACATTCATACCTAACCCCATTCAATTTATGAACTACTAATCATTAATTTTATTTGCTGAAAATGAATACTTATTTCTATTGAATCATCAATTTTCAAACATATAAATTTGCTTTTATGCTCATTGTACATGGTAATGGGTTTGGATCATCCACCGGAATGTTACACATATATTGTATCATTAATAAATTGTATCACTGCATTATTAGCTGTGATTGGTCAGAAAAATAACTAATTATTAATTTTTTAACTTCCAAATATTTTTTCAATCAATCATAAACTTGTGTTATATGCGGTAGCACAATTTGTGTACAGGTAGATGTTGTCCCCCATGGGAAAATCATAATCCTTCTCTGTTAAAACAGTTAATGACGTGTAATTAGGTACATCACAGTGTTTGTCACACAGTGCAAATTGCAAAGGACATTTTATTCAGATTAATACTCTATAACAAGCTTACACAAACATAACCTCCTTTCATCATTTGATGAATATTAGGTATCATTTCATTTTCTGCACACTAACATTCTTATCGTGTCGTCTCATTTTAGATGCATGGTACAAGTACATGGTTCACTTGTACACAATTTGTCATTTTTTACATCGGTTTGATGAATAGTACGTTGCACAATAAAATTAAAATCAATACACATTACATGTGGTAAATGAGATAATTATGTAACTATATCTACAACGTAAAATTTTCATCGGTAGGCAATTCAACTTCCACAATCCATGTGATGCATTGGTAGCTCATTATTCCTAGTCTTCCATCTGAGAGTGCAAAACAAAGCTGGGAAATGCCAAAGTTATCTCCCTGATAAACAGAAATTATTAAAGTTTGATCATATAAATAGGCATTATTTAAGATAACACAAACAAGATACAATTTTCAAAAGGTCTAAGGGTTCGATTACTGAGAGTGAGAATTATTGGGAGGGACAGTCATTCACCTTGAAAGGGATTAGTGTCTTACCGAAAATGTGAGGCGATACTAGTAACAAAAAGAAACAAGATAAAGTTTAATTGATTAGAAGAGAGACCCACTTTAGATACGGTAGAGTCATGATCTTCAAAATAGAAGGATTTTTTGCAACATATTCTTGCCACTCTTCTTTATCAATTTTTCCATCTCCATTTGTGTCAGCCTCCTTGATTGTCTGAACAAAAAATTGAGAGGAAGATGTGTAGAATTAGAATTAGGAAAATAGAGAAACTGAAGGAGGACAAATATATGATCTGCATTGCATGATTGAGGAAATAAGAACCTTTTCCACAATTGATTCAACAACATCATCAGTAAGTGTTACATCTGATTCAATCAGTGTGGCCAAGACCATCTCCTTCAACTTCAAAGTGTACCAAAAATATTCAAGAAACAAATTTATTCAAGTGTTGTGTAGACAAAGAAAAAGATAAAAACAAAATCATCAAGAGCAAAAACTATTCAAATATTCTCGTGGGAGTAGATTAGTCTGTAGCTATTGTACACTTTTTAGTTATTGGGAGAACCCGAATACTCTCTTTTAGATTCGGGAAAGAACTCTAGAATATCTTTTTAAGTTTTAGAAGATACAAGAGTGGACAATTAAAGTATTGATATTGGAAGATTCAAAAGATTCTTCCAATGTATAATTCCTGGGTTCAATAGAATTGACAAGTATAAGAAGAAAAGTAACACCCTGTGCACACCATAAACTATCAAAATGATCAAAATGTGAGCTGTGTTACTTGAAAATTGTGATAATTGTCAGCATGATAATTTCTAGTTTAGGTGACTATAACTATTAATGATGTATGAGAAGGAAGAACTTACACACAAACAATTTTCAATGTCAAACTGCATTTCCTACAATCCTGAAGAGAAAGTGAATGACAAAGGAAAGCTTAAAGGGTACTCACCTGAATATGCTCTATGTATCCGGTCTGCCGAAGATCGAACAATCTAAATGAATCTGTAATGGGAATTTTAGCACTGTCAAGTCCTCGTCAAAGTAACTGGAAAAGCAGATTCGTTACATATAATGACAAACAGCAATAACCAAAAAACTCATAGAAAGAAAGGACATTTGCTTTCTCATAAACGAATAAGATCATCATACATTCAATTTTCCTTTCTTCTGAGGCATTTGGGTGAAAGATGCTCATTGAGCGAACGAATTCCCCAAAGTCAATTACTCCATTACGCTTAATATCAAACATATCAAATACCTGGATTCAGTTTTCAAAATATGCAACACCATCATATATTGCAGAGAACTTGAAAATAAATAATTGTAAAAATTCATATAGTAATATGTGTTTGACATGAATTTGTGTCAAGTTGTGGAATCATGTTATCATTTAAAATGCCCTGCATCACACATAGGGTTACTTTTTTTAACAAATTAACTTTTGTGATCATTTCAGAAAACTTGTAGATCTTTTTATGCATTACTGAATTGTATGTATGTTCATCCACTTAATGGGAGAGAATGAAAATAATTTTAGTACTTTACTGCGCACCCTGTCTGCAAATAGATTTGGCTGTTTACTATCTCTAAGAAGCGCAAGCCGAAACTCCTCCTGCAAATAATTTGTTTCAAGAATTCACTTATTACAAATAAACAACTTGTAGTGTGAATGAATGGTAATATCAGCTCATTTAATGAATTAAGAAAATAATGAAATCCTAGTACTACTGCTAAAGTGGAAATACCTTATGAATAAGACCATCATCAATAATTGCACTGCTTAGTTTCTTAAACAAGTGAAGCAAGGCCTCAACCTCATTTTCAGTAACTGTCAAATGGTTAAGAACATAAAGAGTTTTAGAAATTAACATTACAGGAAAACATCACATGTATAGATTTATAGTTGGTAATCATATAAAATATCAGGCATCACTCGTGCACAACCTAGGTAACACTGATACTTCAAATGATTCCATACCGGCTACGTATCATATCATATCAAGACACCTTGATACTTTTCATTTGTATATCCATAATTATTTTATGAAATTATTTTTGTATCGTATATTGAATCTTATGTCTAAAGAATGAGGTAGCAAAGTAGACTGTGATGGTAACAGCATGTTAACTTGTAAAGACCAAGTTAGCATTCAGTGACGAATTATGTCCAGAAGGGAAATCTTGGATATTTGAGTCACTTTATCTAGCACGATGGACCAATTTCCTGAAGAATGCAGGACAGTACTGAGGGACACGGCACAGAGGGGGAATGAGACGATGATATTATGCAGTGCATTGAACTATAATATCATAAATTATGGGAGAGAATTTTTTATGCAGTACAATAATTGTATGCTTGTTGTTCTGTTCATCTACTTAATGGTTTTTGAGACTATGATATTATGTTAAGAACCAACTTTCCTAAAAGCTTAAGTTGTTATGTGACAGCTGATGAATGGTCATTGAGATTATGATATTATGTTAAGAACCAACTGTCCTAAAAGCTTAAGTTGTTAAGTGACGGCTAACGAATGGTTTTTATATCTAACACCATCGTCATTTGGCTAAGACTGATTAGGAAATTTCCTGCCACTACTAATGACATGTGGCCAAACAAAAACTTCAACAACAATGGAGGCAATAGCTTGATTAATAATGACAGGAAAGTCACAGTTGTATTACCTGAAAATTCCAAGTAGGACCTAATACTAGTTCGAAATAATGAATTCAGCGTGTATTGAATGTTCTACTTACAGTACGTCTCCGAAGCAAGAATGATGGATTGTTCTTGCTTAATCTTTGATCTAGATTTCTTAAACCAAAAACAGCTCATAGCAATGGATATAATGTCTAGCACAATGTTAAAATAGCAGCCCTGCACATAAAAAAGAAATATGCATTAGTTCAGAATCAAGAGTAATGCTTGCTAAAAATACATCAAACTTTCCTAAACAAAAATAGACCAGCTTGAAATATTAATGTGTGGATTATATTTGGTTTTTCTTCCATTTATATTACACTACCTTCCAAGAACCAAGTCTATTCTCAAATAGACTGATGCTGATGAAGATGTAAGTTGCAATAAGCCTTGTTGTGGCTCAGGGAGGCAACCCGGACCAAAAATATGGCTCCTATATCATTCCATCTTGTTTATGATAATATTTGAACATAGTTGTTTAAGATATTTACATTGCTTAATGCTTTGTGTTTGTTGGAAGTATATATCTTAAAATTGGTGACATTATCTGTTGTTGCAGCGGAAGTAATAGATATACAGCCACACCATTTGGAATAAGCAATTGAATAACGAACAAAAAATAAAAAAGAAGAGACAAAACACCAATTTTATTATCGGTTAATTGTACCTATATATATAGTTTTCTACCCGAACCCAATAAATAATGCTAAAAGCCTATAACCAGCATAGAAATCTGTCAACAGCATCCCAAACCAAGATCGTAGTGCCCGAAAAAAGTTGTCACATCCTTTCACTTTTAGCAAGAAGTCCTGCCTATATATATGCTGGTTGTAACCAGCATAGAATCAAACCGTCGTACTTGCTTATGGACTTGAGTGCAAACAATTGCACACTAATATTTATAGCTTTTAATCAATCTATTGATAAATGCTTAATCCAACAAGTGATGTTGGTGCTTTTGGCCTAGGGTTATTGTTGGACCAGACTTTGATTGTTACATGGGTATGAAAAGAGTGAAAAGTCACAAGTGAGACACCACGTCTTGAACCAAAACCTTAAGACATTAGTTCCATGGGTTTCCTTCTTATAAACTTTTTCACTCTTCCCTGCATATCCAATGTGAGAATTCACACTTGAAAAAACGAACAGTTATAGCACTATCTCCCCCATCATCTTTATCTTATACATTTGATGGTACCATTATATAATACTGTTGGATCAGCACCTGAAACCAACTATCTTTGAAACCAAATGTTGTGCACCACTTAGGAACAAGGAATGGAACTAAGAACGAACGATAAAGAATAGAAAAGAAGACAAGAGAATTTGTTAACAAAATTGGTTAATTTTACAATGTTGAGTGACTGAGATTACAAGTTTTGTCAAGGCACGGTATACAAAATATGTATATATAGTTTTCTACCCAAACTCAATACATAACCCTAATCATTCTGATGCACGGCCCGTGGTACTGGACACATTCAGACCGTGAATGATTGTGTATTTCTTAATTGTATGGTTCACGTTTGCCTCCACACCCTAAGTCCACGACTATGGTTATAACCACGCCCCAGTCGTGGACCTATATGGAGGTTTGCATCTAAGAAACCTTTGAGAAATAGTCGTGTCTCCTACTTGGTTCAGGCCGTGTTCACTTCTTTGCTATCAGCCATACACAACAAATAAGAGTTCTAAAACTGATTCCCCTTTGCCACCTTCTTTTGGGAGAAAGAGGAAAAATAGTAAAGGGGATCATGATAAATGGGAAATACAACTCAGAATGTAAACTAATTCTTCATAACCCAATTCAGTAACTGGAATCAAGTAAAGAAAAAACTACAATTAGTAACTCTTAGATCATTACTCTACAGACTCTCTACACAAAGTGATATCAAAACAAAAATAGGTAGCAAACCCAAAATCCCATAGAATAAAAAGAAGAATGCTTAATTCAATTGTTCTTCTGTTGCTATTTAAGCATGCTAAATGAACAACAAAAATAGGAAGAAAAAATAAGAGTCAACTCAATAGTATATGATATGACATGATATAATGATACCTGTCTGAGCTATAACCTTTCTCAGATATTGAACAATGAACAATACATGAACTGTTACATCAATGTAAAAACTTATAGAAAACAGAAGAAGGTGCCAATTTACAGTGTTACCTTCAAGGTGCAGCAACAGTCAAAGGTTTATGTAGGCCAGCTTCATCTGCATGATTGAATCTTTATTGTTCTTAATTGATTAATTAATTAATGTTATCCGTGTATTACTAAGTTTGCCATTTCCTTTGTATATTATATATGTTAATGACATTGAACGATAGCTATGTTCAACTAACTAGGTATATACAAATGAGAGAAAGATGTATGCAACTATAGGTTCAAGAGATTATTACACTGCCAATGAATTATTTACCATTCACGATTAATACAAATCATTAATGAATAATATATTGAATGTGTATAAAATTTTCATTGAGGAAGTAAATATTCGATGTCGTATGTAACATTGACTTTTGTTGATAGGCATATGTAACGTTGACTTGAAATAGAAGCATTGTCAGAGGTAGTTAGTTGGAAGCTACGATGCTAGCTGAGGAGAACCGACCATGACATATGAAGTAGATTCAATGAAACATACATGCATGCACCTTAGCTTTGAAATATTTTTTTGGCTACAAGGGGAGATAAAACAAAACAGCAAAATTAAAGGCTTCTAATCTATCTATGCATCATGTGATTTTTAATTGAGAATAAACACTATTAAATGTATTCTTTTTTCAACTTTGGAAAGTGGGCTCGTGATGTGACTCTGGCAAATTCAACTAAAAACAGTGTTAAAAAGTATAAATTGTTAGCACTTTTTTATTTTTGTCCTATTGGGGAGGAATAAGGAGACAAAAAATTGTGACTTGGTACACAAAACTATTGGTGATCAGTTCTAGAGAGTGTAAGTGCATGTAACCCTTTCCTTATAAGTGAAAAAGGTTGTTTAAAGATTTCAACTTTCATATTAAGGCTTGGTTGGTTGCATTGAAAATGGAGAGAAATAAAAGGTGAAGAGAGAAAAAGAAAAGATTTGGTTGGAAAAAAAATAAAGGAAGGAAAGAAAGAAAAAATAGGTATGGGGCCAACTAAAAACTTTTCTTCTCATATTTGAGGAGAAAATGAATCAAAAAATCAAATTTGGTCTTACATTATATTAATAAGAGTAAATTACACTGACACTTCTGAGTTTTAATGAAATTATGTACACAAACCATCCTTTACTTTTCTACACTTATACAAACCCCTAAATTTTATACTTTCATTACACTGATCACCCCTGCACGAGCGAGAAATAAGTGTAATTTTTTAAACAAAAAATGTCATAAACGCAATTAAGTTAAACAAAACATAGTATATTGGGGAGACAAACCCAAATAATATATAAGTTAATACTTCTTTATTATTTTTGATGCATTTAGTAACCAAAAATAATAAAGAAGTATTAACTTATATATTATTTGGGTTTGTCTCCCCAATATACTATGTTTTTTTGAACTTAATTGCGTTTATGACATTTTTTGTTTAAAATATTACACTTATTTCTTGTGCAGAGGTGATTAGTATAATAAAAGTATAAAAATTTGGGGGTTTGTGCAAGTGTAAAAAAGTGAGGGGTAATTTGTGTAATTTCGCTAAAACTTATGGGGTGTCAGTATAATTTACTATATTAATAATGTTTGTTTTTTTTGTTGTTTAAACAATTTTTATTTCACTAATATATATTTTTTCTTTCTTTCTATCATATAATTAAAAATCACTATTTTTTACTATGTTTGTTTTCTTTAACTTTCATTTCACATATTTTTCCTTTTAAACCAAATGCAATGTAAATCAAATTATAACTTTATTATATGCAACAAAAATTATAACTTTAATAAAATAGTTAATATATTTCTTACATCTTTTTAAACTTTTTAGATGTATGAAAAAAATGAAGTTATTTTTATTGCTTTGGTTCTTTTTTATATAACGTGAAAAGATAATATGATTCATACAATGTAAACTATTACATTATCCAACATTTATTTGTATTACTTTTTGTAGAGTTAATGATAATAAAATATGAACGATAGATGATGTAATGACAATGTATTAAATTCATACACTATACTACATACATTTTATTATTATTTTTAATTGTATTTTTCAATTGTTTGTGTTAGTTATTTAGGGTCTCTTTTGCAAATGATTAATTGCAACAATGTATAATCACATGTGATTGATTCTTTAATTTTTTTCATTATATATAAGTATGTGTAAATGATTAACAAAATATATTGATTATATCATTTCATGTGTCAATTTACATATTTATACTAATAAGTGTGGAGAAAACTTTATATTAATAAAAGGTAGACACATTATATTTAATTGGGTCTAAAAATCAACCTAGACAATATTTAATATTAAGCTAGTTTTAAAACCTAAAGTTGAATTAATATTTAAAAAATAATTTAATCAATATTTAGAATTGGATAAAACGTGACTCATCTCGATTCACGAAGGAGTGGTGCAAAAGAGAAAAGATGGATTATTGAAAATTTCATCTTATTTTGTACAGCATGGATCGTGGGCCCAAACTAGCATCAATTTTGTCTTATACTCACCTTATTGGATTTTTATACTTCCTTTGGTACGACTGAAATAGATGAAAAAGAAATTGAAGAAAAAGAAAGAAGAAAGGTGGGTAATTGACAAGAGAAAATAGTGCCTTTGTTTGATTGGGAAGAAAAGTTAGAGAAGATATAAAGTTTTGTGTTTTGTTGTTTGGTAAAATAGTATAAAAAGAAAAGATAAGATAAGATAAAGAAAGGAATATTTTCTCTTTTCTATTTTTATACGAATAGTTTGAAGAAAAATAAAACCTAAAAAGTAAATTTTGAAAATAAAAAATAATTTCAAAAACCGAGTTAAAATAAAAGATTTTTTTTGGGTATTATTAATGTTATCTCATTTCCTTTTGTAGTAATGAACTAATCTCTTTTGGAGGTTTATGACTCCCTTCCCAATAAGTATAATTCCTAAGAATTGAATCATCGATATTAGGAGAATAAAAGAAACTTATTTATACCACTTATAAAGGAAAAACCCAAAATAACCACCAACCGTGGTGTAATTTGTGGTTATTCCTATTTTGCCCTCACTATTTTCTAATTTTTACAACAAAAAATCATATATAACCTAATGTTCCTCTCCACCTAATATATGTTCATATTATTTGGTTAATTATTTTTTATTCTTACGTCATGACTATCTGTCTTTAATGTAGAATTACACCAATCAAATAAATTCAACTGTAGATTACAAATATTTAATACAAAATATTATATTTGACATTTATAACATACAAACTATATATTATAAATAATAGAAAAGCAGGTTGACAAACACGATAGTAACTATCACCACGCTAGTAATAATAACTTGAAAGCATAAAATAACTTAAAGATAAGGAAACCACTAGAAAATGCGAAATCATATAATGACTTACATAATTTATTCCTTATATATTAATATTTTATTCATTTTTTTGATACTTTAATGTTTTATAATTTCAATATTCACTTATAATTTTTTTCCTACTTTACCTACTTTATCCTATTCTTTTTTCAACTATACCTAATTTTTCCAGCATACTTCGTTTTCACATATCTGAATACTTCCATATATAGTTGTGATTGATATGAATTTCAAGATATTTTTATCAAAATATATCAAATTTTTACACAATTACTTTTTAATCTTTAATATTAAATATCTTTTTTCTTTTCTTCTTTCGCCCTTGAATTCGAGGGTCTTTGGAGTCTAGTGTTACTTGATTGCCCTTTCTTCTTTCATAAAAAATCCTCTACCTGAAAAGAAACCTATCAGTTTCTCAATTTGAATTCAATTATAACAAAGCTTCTTTCCAAGATTAGGGTTCTGATCTCTACTCAATGGAAGCAGAAGCAGAAGCGGAATCGGATTTCGTGATGAATGACATGCTCACATCCACTTATGATCAGGATCCCTTTGATGATGATAACAACAATGTAAGCTCAACGTATATGCATTTTTTACTCAGGTTATGGTAATTGTTATAAAAAGGGCGACCCATTTTACGACACTATTACCTAGTCCGGTGGGGAGGTAAATGTATGTAATCTTATCCTCGGAAGCGAAGAGGCTGTTTCCAATTTTTGGTACATAACTTGTTAGATTGATTCATTTAATTCTGCCCCGTTGCTACTTATTGTGAAGTTTTTAGGTTACCACATTCTTAATTCTATTAAATTGATTCATCTATGTTTAGTCCTTTACCCTAGAGTATGAAAAAGTAAGTGAGGTTTATGGTTATTTTCAATGTTGGATCAATACTACATTGCTTTTGATATGTTTTCATTCTCAATTCCTGTTGGTCTAGATCAATTAATGACATAGCATTATTTGAAAAATATACAGGGATACATACAGGGTTATGTATAAATAACTGATTGATCACTTATGGTATTTGGCAATTAACAGGGTAATTTAGCTATTGAAGGGGAAAGGTGCGGAATATGCATGGATGTTGTTATTGACCGGGGAGTTCTGGATTGCTGCCAGCATTGGTATGTATTCTCTTCGTTTTTTCTTCAACACAATGGTTGAAGTTCACATGCGTACTTGCGTTTCGGTAGTGTAAGTTCACTTTATAGGTTTACATATTTTCTGGAAAACTAACATACTTTACTTTTCGTATTCATTTGTTTCACAGGTTCTGCTTTGTATGCATTGACAACTGGGCTACCATCACTAATCTCTGTCCACTTTGCCAGAATGAGTTTCAGTTGATTACTTGTGTTCCAGTGAGTGACATAAAATTGCGGAATGCTGCTTTATCTTCATAACTTTAGTCTAACTCTTCAGGTTACAGTTGAATTTGCTCACCTTATTTATTCTGTTTTGGGCCATACACTCTGGAGTTTTGATTAATACTTGTATGATTATTTTGCTAGTAATACAACTAATATCTTGAAAATACTATTAAAGTTTGTGTATGACTGAACATGTGAAACACATCATTGTGAAGGTATATGATACCATTGGAAGCAATAAAGTTGAAGATGAGTCATACTTCAGGTAAATTTTGTTCATTATGTATTTATGATCGGTGCCTTATTTTCATTGGTTGTTAATATCTTGGGAATTTTCAAAATTGGTGTTTATGTTGGAAGTCATGAATTTTGCATAGTTTTAGTCATGCATCACCATCAATCAGTTTTAAGTAACCACTAAACGGTTTTATCATTGAGAGGGTGAGCCTCGACGCAACGTTAAGGTTGTTGCTTAGTGATCTTGAGGTCATGGGTTCAAAGCCGGAAACTGCCTCTCCGCTTCCAGGGGTAAGACTGCATACATTTACCCTCCTTAGACCCACTAAGTGGGAGCCTTTTTTTACTATACAGTTTTGTCATTTAATTATGAGACAATACTTTGCAGTTTTTTTGCTCAACATTGTGTAAATGCGCTACTGTTTTGTCATATTTATGCTGGAATGAAACTTATGTACTTGTCTGTTTTCCTTCATGATTGCAGGGATGATGACTGGTCTATTGAAGGGAAGAGTAACACCCTGTCATTTCCCTCCTACTACATTGATGAAAATGTAATTTTTTTCTTCAGATAATGTAATTTTAGAATTCCAAGCAAAACAATCTTGATCTATGGATAGTTAAGAGTGATGGCAAACTTGCTTTTGAAATTTCTTGTTTTATAATGTGAGCAATCCTGTTTGAAAAATCTTTCGAGTCTTATCATAAGTTAATTTCTAGGATGCTAGTGTTCTAAATGTCTATGGTCTTTCTGGAGTCATACTGTACATACAAATATTGGCATTTAGATCCTTAACTCTATGACTTTGGCTACACGGATAACATGTAAATCAAGCATAAAGGACACTTGTGTCATAATTGATATGTTTTTATTGATCTTCATGTATTTATTTCCTTGTTTATTCACATGGTAAAAGAAAATGGGGAGATTGGAGAGGGTAAAAAGGTTGATACAAAAGTAAAGAACACCAATGTACTGACTTAAAGCCTTACAGATGGTGTACATGATAGTATATTACTGAACCATAAAGCAAAGTTCATTATATTTTACCAATACTATGAATGTGTATATCATTGACACATATCCTTACCTTGGATGTGAACTGAAATAAACTATTTTCCAAATTCCCTAACATGGTTATTAAATACTTTTCAAAATTTATTCTTTTATTAAAACGTTTTCAAATGGCAAAATCTTTGCAGGACTTGACTTTGTTCAGGGATTAATATAATTGTCAATGTTTTTATTTTACTTTATTATTTGTCTTTTGAAAATTAACTTGTAACACTAATCTTTAGCTATTTCATAATTTTGCAGGCAGTTATTTGCTTGGATGGTGGTGGCTGCAAAGTTCGAAGTGGATCAGCATCTATTGAAGAAGATTCTGGTCTTGATACATCAATTGCTTGTGATTCATGTGATATATGGTAAGCTCAAATTGATGGATTGGGTTTTTAGATATCTTGATTGAAATGAAATTTTGTTCAACATGTCATTGAGCGATTACATTTACCCTCCCCGTACCGGAGTAGGTGGTAGCCTTGTGCACTGGACCCCCTTGTCTACTAGGTGGTAGATCATGATTATTATAAAAGAAATGGTGGCAGTATTATAATAGTCCAATAATATAGGTATAAAAATCTAAGAATATGCTAGTGTTTTTACACCCACTTGTATCGGTGGTAGTGAAATCAGTTCATGAATATATCTTTATTAGAACTTCTGAAGAAGTATCCCCTGATTATTGCTTGAGCTGTATTGTCACAGGTATCATGCCTTCTGTGTGGGATTTGATACTGAAAGCACATCTGACAGTACGTGGTTATGCCCGAGGTAAATTGAAATTGCTGGCTATATTCTTTTGGGTATTTTTGTGCCTCTAATATTTTGATTATTTTATTCAAATCTCAAGTCTCTATTTGTTAAAATGCATAGAACATATTGGATGTTAGCCTATAAATAAATAAAATTGTAGAGTTTGATAAGTTCAAGCTGTTAATTTGAAGTCTTATTATTTCCAGTATGATTCCCTGTGATAGAATATTGAGCTAGACAAGAAATTGGAACCTATGATTAACTATTAAAAGGATGCATTTTATGGGAAAACACACAAGAACTATCAAAAGGATGTCAAGAGTGCTGGTTTTGAAGTTTTTTGTTATATGAAGTGTACTGATAAACGTATTGCTGAAATTGTATCTAATTTTTGCAACTTATAAAATCCCAGGTAAACTTCCTTTTGCTTGAAACATAGGCAAAAGGAGGTTTTCTGCTGACTCGTATAATCTCTTCTTTATGGAGTATTTTATTTTGAGATTTTGTTTCAGATGTGTGGTTGGTGAAGTTTCTAAAGGAACAGACACTAATTCCATTGAGAGGACAGCTGTCGAATATAACCCAGAGAACAGTAACAGTAAATGTCTGGCTGAGGATTCTTTTTCAAGGAAAGTGTCTGTCTCTGTTGCTGATACTGGAGATACAGCTGTTGTTGTTTCGATGGTTGATGGGAATAAATGGATTCCTGCAACAAGCGAGAAAGACATGTTTCCTCTTGAAGTTGATGGGGATCCACTGAATGAATCACACATTTTAATGTCTGATACACATAATGAGCAGAAGGGGGCAAAGAAGACTACTACCACACCAGTCATGGAGGAACAGGAACTAGAACTGTGCTTATCCAACAATGTATCCGGTAGCCTAACTTTTAAATCCTTGGTGCATAATGATTTAAAAAAAAGTACTCATGGAGCAAAGGGTGAAAAAAGTAGCTTTGTTGGAAAGAAGTTATTGGATGAATCCCATGTCAAAACTAGTCCATCCAGAAATGAATCTGACATGGGTCTTCATCTTGGTTTGTCGGTGGGCTCTTTTTTATCTGGTAAACTATATTATATAATTTATTGCTAACATTATAGGAATGATTGTTTGATCTTAGCTAGTCTGATTGTTATAACCTTTATGTGCATTTAGTTGATAAAGCAGATGAGAACGAAACAAAAGATCAAGCAACTGTTATCCTGCACTCAAGTCCAGAAAAACCATTTTTGAAAGGTACACACCATTTCTAGAAATATATTCCTTTTACTTTCTTTGTGTTCTTTTTAATTGTAAGCTAGTCTGATTCTCATAATCTTTGCATGCTTGTAGTTGATACAGCGGATGGGAAAAATCAAGCAGTGGATATCCCACAGTTGAGTCCAGAAAAAACTTATTTGAAAGGTGCACCACCATTCCTAGAAATATGTTCCTGTTTCTTTATAGTAGGCCAGTTTTGGACTCTGAGAAACCGTTGATAGATCATGTTGGTGGCTTTGAAGCATTTGAACAAGTTTTTAATCATATAGGTTCATTAATAAAATGTTTTCAGGACATGAAATTGAAACTGGTATTCATAAGGACAATGCCAGAGTGACTGCTAGAAAGAGAAAACATGTTGATTGCAGGTAATACTTCATTCAAATCTTATAGTATCATTTAAGATGAAGGTGCTCCTTAGTGTTTGTGACTATTGAAATGTATTGGAGTGGGAAAATATGGTTTGGAGAGAGAATGTCAAAAGGCTGTAGAAGGAATTATAATTAGAAGAGTAGGAAATAATTCTTCTTCATAATTTATTCAATAGGCTGAGTAGTACATAAATAGGTAAAGAAAGGAAATCTAAAAAGGAAACAATTAATTTGTAATCCTGTAATTAACTAGGAATCCCTACAAACTAGCAACAACTACAAAATTAAATAAGGACATGATCATATTACATAAATTTTTGTATTTCTATCCAACACTCCCCCTCAAGCTGATGAGTAGATATTGGTCATTCCCAACTTGCCAACATTAAGCTCAAAATCTGACTTCAATAGAGCCTTAGTCAAAATATCTGCTTCTTGTGATTTGGTTGAAATATAGTGTAGAGAAAAAGTTCCATTTTCTATTTCTGACTTGATGAAATTTCTGTCAATTCTTACATGCTTCATCCTATCATGTTGTATTGGGTTGTGCACTATGTTCATGGCTGACTGGCTATCAATGTATAGTTTCACAGGTTCTTGAATAGGAATAAATAGGTCATACAATAACCTTTTTATCCAAATTAATTCACAAACTCCTTGAGCAATTGCTCTATATTCGGCCTCAGCACTACTTGCAACCATTGATTGCTTTTTACTCCTCCATGTCACCAAGTTTCCCCATACTTTTGTGCAATACCCTGTTGTGGATTTTGAATCATCAATTGAACCTGCCCAATCAGCATCTGCAAAACATTCTGCACTTTTATTTTCATTTTTCTTAAAGAGCAACCCCTTCCCTGGACTACCTTTGAGATAGCGAAGAATCTGATTTACAGCATCTTCCAAATGCTTCTTCCTTGGAGAATGCATAAATTGACTCACCACACTGACACTATAGGCAATATCCGGTCTAGTGAGAGATAGGTAGATTAACTTGCCTACAAGGCGCTGATATCTCTCTCTCTCAACTAGAGGATCATCTTCATTAATCTTGAGCTTCCAATTTTGGTCTAGTGGAGTTGTTGCAGGTCTGCACCCTAGTTTCCCTGTTTCCTGAAGTAAATCAAGAGTGTACTTTCTTTGTGAGATGAAAATACCCTTCTTGCTTCTAGCTATTTCCATTCCAAGAAAATATTGAAGTTGTCCAAGATCCTTAATCTTAAATTCTGCCTGCAAACAATTTTTGAGGTTGTCAATTTGATTATTGTCGTCACCAGTGATCACCATGTCATCTACATAGATGATTAGAATAGCTCTTTTGCCATGTATGGATTTTTTACAAAAAGGGTGTGATCTGCCTGACTTTGAACATAGCCTAGTTGTTTTATAGTGGTGCTGAATCTTGTGAACCAAGCTCTTGGGGACTGTTTTAGCCCATACAAAGACTTATTTAACCTGCACACAACATCATTCTTATCTCCATCAAATCCAGAGGGTATTTTCATATATACTTCCTCCTCCAACTTCCCATTAAGGAAGGCATTCTTTACGTCCAACTGATGTAGATTCCAGTCAAAATTTGCTGCAAGAGAAATTAGAATTCTAATAGAATTAAGCTTTGCAACCGATGCAAATGTCTCTTTATAATCTATACCATGTGTTTTGGTATAACCTTGGGCCACTAGTCTCGCCTTATATCTGTCTATCTTTCCGTTTGCGCCCATCTTTGTAGTGAAAATCCATCTGCACCCCACAACTTTTTTATCCTTGGGAAGAGTAACAATATCCCAAGTCTTATTTTCTTCTAATGCAGCCATTTCCTCTAGCACAACAGCTCTCCATTTTTCATGTTTTAGAGCTTCAAAGACATTGTTTGGAATCTGAACACTATCCAATTCTGCAACAAAAGCTTTATATCTTGGGGATAGGTTAGAATATGTGAGGAAATTTTCTATAGAATGTTTTCTACAAGATCTAACTCCTTTCCTTAAGGCAATAGGCAAGTTAAGGTCATCAACAATTTCATTTACAGGATTAAGATTTTCAAATGCACAATTACCTTCACCCTCAGTATTACATTCTGTTGCTTCTTCATGATTTGTCTCTAGGTGTGAAGAATGGGTGATTTTCAAGAAAGGTGACATCACAAGATACATAAAACCTTTTGTATTTGGGGCAGTAACACTTGTAGCCTTTTTGCGAAGGGGAATAACCAAGAAATATGCATTTGTGGGATTTTGGATCTAGTTTTCCTCTTGTAGGGCTAGAGTTATGTACAAAGACGGTACAACCAAATACTTTTGTCGGAAGAGGTTGTAACATTCTGACATATGGGAAAACATCATTTAGACATTGAAGAGGAGTTGAAAATTGAAGAGGTTTAGACGGAAGACGGTTTATAAGATAAGTAGCTGTTAACACCGCTTCTCCCCAAAAATGGCTAGGAACATTAGTGGTGAACATGAGAGAACGAGCAACTTCCAATAGGTGACGATTTTTTCTTTCAGCAATCCCATTTTGTTGGGGGGTATAGCTGCAAGAACTTTGATGGAATATGCCATGGTCCTGTAAATAACCATTAAGGTCACTAGAAATATACTCTCATCCATTATCGGTATGAAGGATGTGTATTGATGACCCAAAAATATTGGTGACAAGTTTATGAAATTGCTTAAAGACCATGTTTGTTTCAGATTTTTCTTTTAAGAGGTATACCCAACAAACATGTGTATGGTCATCTATAAAGGTGATAAACCAACGGGATCCATTGATATTAGGAACACGAGAAGGACCCCATATGTCACTATGGATAAGGTGGAAGGGTTGTGATGGTTGATAAGAATGAGGAGGATAATTAGTACGAGATTGTTTAGCAAGAATGCAATTTTCACAAGTGAAAGATGAAATATTTTTATTATGAATAAATCTGGATACAAATATTTTAAATAAGTGAAATTAGGATGACCAAGCCAGTTGTGCCATAGAAAGACATTTGAATCTGACACAGTTGAAAAAGAGAGGGTTGTATGAGATGAATATAGTGTTGAAGGTGAATTAGAAACAAAATATAGACCATTGCGTTCCTTAGCACTGCCAACTGTCATCTTTGAAGACAAATCCAGAAAAATACAATAAGAAGGGTAAAAAATGATTGCACAATTTAGATCTTTTGTCAACTTACTAGCAGACATAAGACTATATTTCAATTCAGGAACATGGAGAAAAAATTTCAATTCTAGTCCTGATAGATTTATATCACCAATACCAGCTACCAAGGATGAATTACCATCAGCTACTGTGATAGCAACACACCTCTATCAGCTTTTTCGTACGACTTAAAGTTGACACATGACCTGGTCATATGATCTGTTGTGCCGAAATCTAGGATCCATTCTTCTGTGTCTTCCTGTCTAGATAAGAAAGAAAATTGGTCATTACCTTTATGAGCAATGTTTGCTGCAGAGTTTGAAGGTCCCGGAGTTTCGACTTTGAATTGAGAGAGTAGATTTTTCAGCATATTCATTTGCTCATCAGAAATGGGCCCTGAATTTTGCTTTTGTGCACTAGTAACATATTCAATGACATTAGTAGAGGCAGCGAGTTTGCGTTGATTCCGAGGTTTCCAATCTGGAGGCTTCCTATGAAGGAGCCAGCATGCCTCCTTGGTGTGGTTATGGTTTTTGGCAATGATCACACCAAGTTTTTGCATCTTTAGGACGAAGACTTTTTTGATCACTTCTCCGAGAGACAAGAGCTGAGTTTAGTTGAGGATCCTCAGTTGTAGAATTGCTTTCCAATATCACTTTCCTTCTGCTTTCTTCCCTTTTAACTGGCAAAGGCTTCTTTTAGTGATGGTAATGGTTGAAGGCCTAGGATCCTCCCCCTAACATCATCTAATTCTCTTGTAAGGCCCTGCAGAAAATCAAATACTCTTTCTTTCTCCAACATTTGGTCATATAGTAATTTATCCTCAGAACATTTCCATGGAACAATATAAAACATGTCCATTTCTTGCCATAACTCGACTAGAATATTAAAATACTCGGTCACAGATTTGTTACCTTGTCTTGTATAACGCAAAGCTGACCTGATTTCAAAGCATTGGGCAGCGTTTTGGAGGTCTGAGTACATCTCTTGAACAGCGGTCCAAATTTCATTTGCAGTTGTGCAAAAAAGGTAAGTTCTGCCAATTTTTGGTGCCATTGAGTTGATCAACCAAGCCATGACTATGGAGTTTTCTACATCCCAGTTATTGTAGGAAGGATCTTCTGTTGATGGAGCTATAGTAGTCCCTGTGAGGTAGCCCATTTTCCCTTTTCCTTTGATGACTAGAAAGACAGATTGATACCACTCTCTGAAATTGAACCCATTTAATATGTGTTGGGTTATTTGAATTGAGGGGTTTAGGTCAATAGGTCGGAAGGTTGAACCCATTTGGATTGGGTTGCTGTTTAGGTTTCTATTTGTAGGTTGAACATTTTCTGATATGGATGGTGCATCAAATGTAGGTGGCACATCAGCCACAAGGCTGTATCTGGTTTTCATCTAAGATGAAGAAGAGTAGGCTCTTGATACCATATAATTAGAAGAGTAGGAAATAATTCTTCTTAATAATTTATTCAATAGGCTGAGTAGTACATAAATAGGTAAAGAAATGAATCTAAAAAGGAAACAATTAATTTGTAATCGTGTAACTAACTAGGAATCCCTACAAACTAGCAACAGCTACAAAATTAAATAAGGACATGATCATATTACATAAATTTTGGGATTTCTATCCAACAGGATTACAGGAATCACATTTTGCTTTTTCCCTCACCTGTATTTATGCTAGAGGGGTGTACAATTGTATGGTTGTCAATCAATCAGTCGCATTCAGATTACTAGAAGGAATCCCATTTTACTTTTTTCCTCACCTGCTGCTGGCTGCTAAGACAAAGTAATGAATCAGAGTATGTTCAATCTTGTCTTGGTGTTTTGTAGACTAAAAAATAGAAAAAAGAAACAGGAGCAGGTGCATTGGTATTCTTGATACTAGCATAAAGAGGGCAGTGTATGAGGCTTCCACCTAATGAGGTTTGGGGGGAGCAAATGTATGCAGCCTTACTCTTGCAAGCGAGGAGGTTGTCTCCAGACTTTGAACCCATGGCCTCCAGGTCACAAGGCATGCAACCGTATCGTTGCGCCGGTGCTCACCCTCTTATTCCTCGTACTAGCATTTGTGATTAAAACTGAAGCACTTTGGCACCCTTCCCAGACATCAACTAATTGTTTAATATCCTTACATGGCTATTCTGTTGAAATAAAATTTTTACTTTTTATTTTCATTGCATGATAAGTTCAAATTCTGATTTCCTTCTAATTGTCCTCTCCTACCCCGAATTATTCCTTGATGTTACAGTTATGATCAAGTTCATATAAAAGTTGATGATGGAGATGCCAAGCCTGAACTCCTGGTTGAAATTTCACAAAAGAAAATTAGAGCTGCTGGTAGTCAAATGATCAGTGCTAATAACTTAGCTGATGCTCCTCTTTCAGACAATGCTAAACAACACCCTGCATTAAAACCTTCTCCATCAAGGGAAGTTGTTGCCTCAGATATATTGAATATAGTTAAAGGGACGAACAGGAGGGTTTCCAAGGGACGTGCTGGAACTGATGCTTGTGACAAGTTATCTGAAAAGAAAGAAAATATGGCTGGATTGAGGGTAAAGAAGATCATGAAGAGAGTTTCTGATGATGGAGAATCATCCTTGATGGTTCAAAATCTAAGGAAGGAAATTAGAGAAGCTGTCCGTAACAAATGCTCTATAAACTTCGAGGAAAACCATTTTGATACAAAGCTTCTTGCAGCATTTAGAGCTGCTATTGTAGGACCTAAAACTGAACCTGTAAATAAGTTATCTCCATCAGCTCTTAAGGCAAAGAAGTCAATGTTGCAGAAAGGAAAAGTACGTGAACATCTAACAAGGAAGATTTTTTCGACTTCCAATGGAAGAAGAAAGCGTGCATGGGATAGGGACTGCGAAATTGAGTTTTGGAAATATCGTTGCATGAGAGCTACAAAGCCTGAAAAGATCGAAACTTTAAAGTCAGTTCTTGATCTACTAAGAAAAAGTTCAGAGGACCCAGAATCAAAGCAAACTCCTGAGAGTCGGGCCAAGGATCCTATTCTTTCCAGGTTGTATTTAGCAGATACATCTGTTTTCCCTCGAAAAGATGATGTCAAGCCTCTGTCTATACTTAAAACCAGTGCTAGCTCTGAGCAAACTAAACAAAACAACCCACCAGGAAAAGGATCAAACCCATTTCTTAATAACAATACTACTAAAGCAACAGAGGCAAATAATCTTTTGTCAAAAATCGGAATTTCTTCATCTGAAGGGAAGGTTAATAGACAGATTGTTAATGGCTCAGCTGGTGATAATTCAACTTCTGGTAAAGTACATGTTAGCAGTCATTCAGGAGTGAAATTGGTTTCTTCTTCAGCCGGTGCCAAAGTTGCGACAAAGGAGTTAGGCCTTAAATCAGATTCTACTAAGATTGATAAAAAGAAATGGGCCTTAGAGATTCTTGCAAGGAAAACAGCTGCTGCAAGCAAGAACACATCAAATGAAACTCAGGAAGACAATGCAATTTTTAAAGGAAATTATCCTTTGCTTGTATGTAAATGATCTGATTATTCTTTTACACAATTCTTTTATTCGCTTTGATGTTAGTGTCAGAAATTGCTTATGACCGTTAACTGTTACTTCTTTCTGTTATTTTGGGTAGGCCCAGTTACCAACTGATATGAGACCAGTATTGGCACCTTGTCGCCACAACAAAATTCCTATATCAGTGAGGCAGGTATGCTGTGCCTTTCTTTTCCACCTGTTTAAGTTAGATTTGTGTAGACTGGGGAAGAAACTTGAGATGAAAAAGAAAAACAATTTTTATGTACATCGGTTGCATCCAAGAAAAACACCAATAGAATTCACAATTACATTGGGTTTGAGAAGATGTCTCAATTCCTCACAACGGATACTGTTATCAAATGTTAACATACATTTTATTGCCACTCACTTTATGAATGCTACCCCCCACACCCACGAAGTTCCAGAATGTAAAAAGAGTGTAAGAATATTTTTGAAAAAAAATTCAAACTACCTTACATAAGAGTCGTGAGTGGGTTGCTAGATTTTGGGATTGTAATTTGTAGTGGCTGACACAACAAATTTCGAACTGGCAGAAGTGTTTTGTTCCTTTGTTTGTAATGTTAACATCATATTAACTAAATAGAGCATGACTATTTCCGAAAGACAAGTCTGTTGGAGCTGCTTTCTTTCTCCTTAATAATTGTGTTGATTAGATTTGTACTCTGAGACTGTTACTTTTATTGTTGTAAAGACACAGCTTTACCGCCTGACTGAGCGCTTGTTGAGGAACACAAATTTGTCAGTCATTCGCCGAACTGCAGATACAGAATTGGCTGTTGCAGATGCAATTAATATTGAAAAAGATGTTGCTGACAGATCAAACAGCAAGCTTGTGTATATGAACCTCTGTTCCCAGGAGCTCTTGCATCGCACAAATAACACAAAATCCACTACAGTCAAAGATACAAATCCACCAGCCTCATCAGCAGAGCTTACTGATCAATCAGAACAAAATACTGATGATCATTCTAGTGACCCTGAAGTTGAGATAGCCCTGAAAAATGCTGGTCTATTGTCTGATTCGCCACCTAGCAGTCCACAAGTGAACAGAGAACTATGTAAAGATGACATGTCAGGGCCCGATAATATACTTGAACTGGATTCTCATCCTGAACTGGATATTTATGGTGATTTTGAATATGATCTGGAAGATGAAGATTACATTGGTATTACAAAGGTCTCAAACCCAAAACAAGAGGAAAGTGAGTCGAAAGTGAAACTGGTTTTCTCCACCATGAAATTGAAGTCAGATATTCCTTTGGAATGTGCGGTTGGTGAGGGCTCTGAAAACATTGAAGTGCCACAAGATGCCTCAAGCTCACCAAACTGTCACAATGTTGCAGTCCATATGGATTCCACGACCAATGTGGAGATTGGCCAGCCTTCTGTTTCTTCTGAGCTCCCACTCTGTGAGGGTTCTGTTGAGCCATTTGATTCAGAATTTGAAGAATTATATGGCCCCGACAAAGAACCACTTATCAAGAAATTTCCAGATGGTGAATCAAGAACATTATGTGGAGAGGGCAAGACAGAAGCTCTAGGTGAGGCCAATGACTGCCATAACAAAGAAAATGTGTCTGTTACTTCTATCACTGATAAATCTTGTAATGTATCTGAAACTGCTGAAAATGCCCCAAGGACAGAAGAGAAATCTGAGAAAAATGCCAAGCAATCTGGCTCTTTAAATCATGTAACTAAGAAGGTATCAGAAATTTGATTTTCCCTTATCACTCATCTATTTGAATACTTTCTATATGCAATAACTATCAGAGTTTACAATTTCTATATTTTCCTTGTTAAATTCCGATTTCCTAAATAGCCCTGGACTCTATGCAGGTAGAAGCCTACATCAAGGAGCATATCAGGCCACTTTGCAAGAGTGAAGTGATCACGGCTGAACAATACAGGTGGGCTGTTGCAAAAACAACCGAAAAGGTTATGAAGTATCATTCTAAAGCAAAGAATGCCAGTTTCCTCATTAAGGAGGGTGAGAAAGTGAAGAAACTTGCAGAGCAGTATGTTGAAGCTGCCCAACAGAATAAAAAGAATTGATTCTCATAGCATCTTTCAATCCACAACAAGTTATTTCCAGTAACTCACCTCCTTGTTGGTGCTAAGTTATTCACCTTTTCAGAAACTTGCTTTGTTATGCAGCTGTGATTATATGTTGGATTTAGCCATAGCTCATCATTAATATGTGAATGGATCATACAACAGGGATTGATCAGAGAACATGAGCTTCTGGGTAAAATATCAAATTGTCATGCCATTAGTCAAATGAATGATAAAGTGTTAACCAAGTATTTCCCAAACTAGCACTACTCTATTTGCTCATACTTTAAATAAGTGGTGGAATCATTTAAACATGAATAGTTTCATGATTTTTGCACAATTGCACTCAGTCATAAATAAATTCGAATATAAATAAGTGATGACGTGATTAGAAAAGGGGTATCGAAGGATAAATAGGTTAGGAAAAAGACTTGGCAAGTGGTATTCTTGTATTGTGTATGCCCAATCCTAATAACCTTTTCTTATTTGATTTCCGGTTCGTTCTAGTTTCATATAACATTGTAACAAATATAGTTGGAGATGGCCTTAACGAATGTCATAAATTGACAGCACTCGTCTTTACTTCATGCCTTCATATTCAAAATGGATTGTATCCCATATGCGGGGTGAGTATGTGTCAGGTTGGGATAGGTTAAGGTTTGTCCCTTACTCGATCTTAAATGTTGGTCGGGTCATTTTTGAACCTAGACCCGGCCCTAGATTTGACCTAAATATTGATCAGGTTAGTCTTAAACTCGAACCCGACCCAAGACTCGATTAAATATAATACATAACCATTTTAGATAAAATTTTCTCAAAATTTAGTATATAAAATGGTATACAAAATTTGGTATAATGAAAAATTTACAAAATCAATGATATTTTTAACCAAAAAATGTCATTAATCTATACATATCTGAGTACAGACACATACAAATTTGATGAGTGAATGTGTAACGCCCCGAAAAAATACTTCTCAAAACATTGCGGAAAAATGGGTAAATTTTTTTTTTTTGAATAAAGGGATTGTATAAAATTGTTTCCCTTTTTAAAACCTTCCTTTTTCCGGGACATCACTTTAAGTAACTCAAATGCGGAAAATCAACTTATCGTTATCGAATGATAACTTAACCTGATTCACAATTTCCTGAATAACACAATTCATATACATGGTTAAGTTATCTTTAGTTCATACAAACTAAGTCAACAAAGGCGGAAACTACATCGCCACTAACATAATCAAAATCCAAAAAGAAAGGGCGAAAGTATTAATCATCGCCCACAGACACTAAACAAAGACATGAACAAGCTGAAGCCGTCCTTGATTCAAAAGTCACAAAATGATGAGCAACTCCTAATGACTAACTTCAAAGCTAGGATACTGCCTCTCCTCAATTTTGCATGCCCTTCCTGGAACATCACGAACGGGTAGCTCCAAATCCGAACAAAGTTGTCTTATCTGACGAGCACACGCCTGAAAAGCAAACAATAGAAAAGAAGAGAAATAGAGAGAGTAAGACATCTAATGAACATAAATTCATTGACGGCGTGGACTTACTCAGAATATTACAATCAGATATGAAAAACAGTTCATATATATATATAACATATTACATTATAACTCATCAGTT
>NC_032014.1:12164825-12220141 GCF_001865875.1 Lupinus angustifolius | reverse complement strand
TCAGACGATCTCGCTTTGTGGTATCACGTATCCTTTTCTGGGCATCGCCCTAAATCATACATCCTTCTCGGATTACTTTCTTTAAAATTAATTTTCGAGTTGACTATTTAATTCCAACACCTTGAATACTTTACTTTTTAATTCAATTACGATGTTATACCAAAGTAGTTCATATTACATACCCATACTAGGGTTATTACATACTCAAACAATCAATCCAAATAGTCAAACACAATCACTGTCTCTCGCCCAAGCGAGGACCATTCGCTCAAGCGAAAATTCAATCAACAATACCATTTTAAAACTGGGCATCTCTCGCTCAAGCGAGGCTCTCTCGCCCAAGTGACAATTCATCTTTAAATTTCAATTAAAATTAAGCCTTCCTCGCCCAAGCGAGACATCATTAAAATCTTGAAATTTTTTTTTTTTTAATTTTTTTTTTCGAAGTGAAACTTTTGCTCGCCCGAGCGACGCCAGCTCCGGCTGAACAAATGTTTCAATAACTTTTTTTTTTCGAAGTGAAACTTTTTTAATAACAAATGTTTTTGTTATTACCAATCCGACTGAATATGCTCCATATGGAGATATGTATTTCCTTGTCCTTTGTAAGTACCATTGCATATACTGGGAGTACTGGTACAAAGGCTGGTTATCAGGAAAACCATTTACGACATAGTTTTCTCGGTTATTCCAAACCTGAATCCACTAGTCATGCTTTTGAGGCCAGTTGTAGTCATTCTTCCCACGTAGATCCATCTTGTGTTGTTTCTCCAGATTAATTAATCTTCTAGGATGGGTTGTTTCTCCAGATTAATTGGATCTTCTGGGATGGGTTGTTGTAGACCAAACTGTCTCATCACCCGATCAGCAGCATGCCACTCAACAAGTGCAAAGCAGATGAGTGGTACACGTGCTCTGGCTACATCAGGTATGGGGCCCACATAGGTAATATTCCTTTATGGGGTCCACACAAACTAATATATAAACAAAGTTAGTAATTAATGAATATAAGAATAATTAGAAATAAAAAAAAATATTAATAATAATCAGAATTTACATAAATTACCTGATCAACGCGCAATCGATCCAACATTGATCGTATTATGTTCGTTGCATGACCATGGATGTTGGTGGTGATTAGATGTTGTGCCCACCTAAAATGTAATGTTATAGGTAGTTATTATTATATGAATAGTTTCAAACATAAAGTATTGTAATTTGAAGAAATTTAGTAATAAAACTGTGGAAAATTTTTACCTTTGGACTAAAGGGAATGTTTGTGAGTCATTGTTGTGTACTCTTGGAGCCAACATTGGGATGCGGTCATATGCCCATGACTGTAGTAGATGCAAGCATCCTCCGATTTCAATTTGGCGACTAATGATCGCCGCACGACATATTCCACGATGTAGACACACCAATATAGCTGAACCCCAACTATATTGGTATGTCTGTGACAAGTCCTCCAACAATGGGAGATACATCAGGTGGACTCGTGATCCTGATGTATCTAGCATGAGGAAGCCTCCAATCATGCGTAATATAAAGGCTCTTGCACGTTGCTCAATCACAACATCATCAGCATCTTCTGGGAGAACAACAAAAGCTGAGTCGAGCCAACTCATTTGGATCCTTTGGCCCATAATTTGTTTGTCAGTTGGAATTGCACCCAACAAGTTGTGACAAATCATTTCCCAATTACCACTTGTAATGCCAGTAACAGGAGCTCCATTTATTGGCAAACCAAGTTGGTATGCGACATATTCAATAGTTACTGTGCACTCGCCAACAGGTAGATGGAAGGTGTGAGTCTCCGGCCTCCATCTCTCAACTAATGTTGTAATCAGGTGGTTGTTGATTTCGATTGTACCGATATCGAGAATATGCCCAAATATTTTGTACGAATAACTTCTAACACCGGTGCATATGGTAATTGTTGCCAGAAGTTGTATCTTGCTCGAAAAGTAACTTCTCGACCATTCCAAATGTTGGTGGAGACATGGTCCTTTTGAAGGTTGAGAAGGGATAGGTTAATAGGATCTGGACCAATATGTTCCATTTTTGGATGCTAATTATCGGGAAGTAGGAGAAACTAGGATTTTAGAAAGTAGATTTTTGGATGGATTGGTGTGAGAATGAAGGTTTAGGAGGGTTGAATTTATAGGGTTGGAAGTCATGGATGGGGTCCACGACTTCACCAAACTCATGGATAGGGTCCACGAGTTCGTACCTGCTGATGGTACTTGTGCCCTAGGCACGCATGGGTTTCCTTAGCCTGGGCCAAAGTCGTGGCTGGCACCCACGACTTCCATTGAAGTCGTGCCTGGGATCCACGACTTCCCTTTAATTCTGGCACAGAACTCTTGGACCTTATCCACGAGTTTCAATGAATCTGAACCAAAGTCGTGGATGAGGTCCACGACTTTCATTAAACCCTAGTAATCTGCACCAAAGTCGTGGACCACATCCACGACTTTCATTGAATATATTGAAATTCGAATTTTTTTTCCTGAATTTCTATTTATTGATGTATTAATGGTTTGTATTTTTTTGAAAATTGTAAACCGAAATTTGGTAGGTATTAAATTTGAAATTTGAAATTTGAAAATATATGATATGAATTGTAAATATATGATATGATTATAAATATATATTACACAAATTTCATATGAATTTATTACAAAATATATTTATGGATTAATATGATTAGGAATTGTAAATATATAATATGAATTGTAAATATATGATATGATTATAAATATATTACACAAATTTCATATGAATTTATTACAAAATATATTTATGGATTAATATGATTAGGAATTGTAAATATATGATATGATTATAAATATATTACACAAATTTCATATGAGTTTATTACAAAATATATTTATGGATTAATATGATTAGGAATTGTAAATATATGATATGAATTGTAAATATATGATATGATTATAAATATATTATACAAATTTCATATGAATTTATTACAAAATATATTTATGGATTAATATGATTAGGAATTGTAAATATATGATAGGAATTGTAAACATATGATATGAATTGTAAACATATTTATGGATTAATCATTGCAATACACAAAAAAGTAATATTACATCACTTAGTTTTGCCTTGAACTTTGTCCGACTTTGGTACTTCTAAAATGGCATTTCTTCCTATTGTGTCCTTCACTCCTACACCACCCACATTTTTTAGTTTGTTGGGATTGAGAATCATCCATTTCATTGTGTATACGTGTAGTTTTTGGTCTTCCAGTATGATTCTTACGCATAAGGGGATTAAGAATGAACGTTGGACCTAAATAAAGAGGCCAATATTCTTCATTTGCAATGGGTTGAAACTCATGTCCATAAACCTTCTGCAAGTTCTCTAACCTATAAATTGGTGATATAAATTGCCCGTAGTCTAAGTTCAATTATGCATAAGTAGCAATAACATGAGAGCATGACAATTTAAGTGATTGAAATTCCCCACAATCACACCAATTGTCGATTAATCTAACTGTGTATACTCTTGAGTGTCAACTACCACCGGTACTACGAACTTCTACCTCTGAGACTCCTGATTCCCACGAAAAATTTCGTACAATTTGACATGTAACTTTTCGGTTATTTTCATTAATCACCTTACTCAGTTCTTCGCAATAAACATGACCCGCCCTTATCATGTTAGTTACTTCATTTCTATGGTGTACAAACCATGAGTTTAGTCTATGATATGTTGCTCTAACAAGTGCAGTAATTGGCAAGACTCTTGCTCCTTTGAGAACTGCATTCACACATTCTGCCAAATTCGTCGTCATATCGTCGTACTGTCTCCCATCATCATATGATTGTGTCCATTTTTTCTTTTGGGATTTTATCTAACCACGCTACCGCCCTCGAGTTTTTTTGACGCAATACAGCAAGCATTCGCTCAAATTGAGACCGCATCAATTCATAGCCTACAACAAGTACATTAATATTCACATAAGTCTAATATAGAAACAGTTTTACATAAATGATATTCATTTCAACACTTACCCATTTCAATGACTTTTTCTTTCAAATCATTATCTCGGAACTCCTTGTTGAAATTGCTAGCAACATGACAAATGCAATATACAGATTGACCATCACACCACTGAGGGAGCTCAGTACGTAGTGCATCAAATAAACCTGTACCCCTATCTGATATTATGCAAATATTTGGTTGTGAGGTAACATATGTCCGAACATTGTAGAAAAACCATTCTCATGCTTCTTTGGTCTCTCCTTCGACAATGGCAAATGCTACTGGAAATATACGTCTATTACCATCTTGGGAACTAGTATTAACAAAGTTCTAGTATATTTTCCAGTCAAAACGTGTCATCAACTTGAAGGATTGGTTTGCAAAAACCAAATCCCTCAATGCATGGCTTGAAAGCCCAAAAAACCCTATCAAGAATTAAAGTATTATGTTCATCATGGTTAGATGCTGAATATCTTACAATTGTACCTGGTGCATAATATTGAACAACATTTAACCAACGAGGTAACTCCTTGTATGATCCCTCCCAATCACCATAAATTTGGGACATTGTTATTTGTTTAGCAGTCCAAGCCCTCCTATATGTCACCGTATAACCAAAATGAGTTACCACTTCTTTAACTAATGCTTTAATTGGTATACCAGGATCTTTTGATACTAGTTGAACAATACAGTTTGCGATGAAAGATGAGTTCAACTTCGTGTGATCTTGAGAAATATTAGTGGATACACAAGTGTGTCTTCCACTAATTTTTATAATCTCCCAAATATCACGCTTCACACTTTCGATGCCCGAAGTCTCCATTCACACCCAACACCATAATATTTAATTTTGCAATATATCTATCTGGCCTAGACTCATCCACAAGGTAATCAACATAATTTCTAATATGAAATTGTTTTACAACATTAATTGTTGCTTCCTTTGATTCAAATTGCATACCAACAAAAAGATCATTATCTATATCAGTACTTATGTGAGTACTTCTATATGGAAAATCTTGTCCAGATTGATAATCAATGTTAACGAAAAAAGATAAAGGACTATCAAATGTTATACTAATTGGTTCAGTAGTGATAATCTGAACATCATCGTCGTCATCACAAAGCTCAATGTCCTCCTCATCGCTAAAATCACTAACAATATCTCTAATAATTGTCATCTACATATAAAAAACATAGTGTAAAATATAAACAAACATATTTACATTTAAACAAAGGTAACAATATATAAAATAAATGAACTGAAATTTTTTAAAGCATTTTTAGTTACCTTAAATACTCAGAGTTCTTCAATTAGAATAACCTACAGATTTTTCATACAGTTGCTTCCTTCAGTGTGATTTACACCGGGTGGGTGGGGGGTGTATATATAACTTTGGAACTCGTGGATCCAGGACACGACTTGGATCTCGTGTACGGGATCCACGACATTGCATGGAACTCGTGGACAGGGTCCACGACATTGCCATGAAAGTCGTGTCCCAGATCCAAGACTTATAGGAACCTGACACGTTGTAAGAGACTCGTGGATGGTATCCACGACTTTGTTAGGAAGTCGTGGATATGGTCCACGACTTTAGTGAAATCGTGGATGTGGTCCACGAGATCCAATAAAATCTACACCAAACCCGTAATTAAATCAAAACATGCCCCAAACGTGGGATAGTGTAGTCAAACTACACTTCCCACGTAATTTTTCCGGCCAGACGGCTAATACGCCCTTAACCCGTAACATAGCTTTTGCATGTCTGTTTCCAAAATCAGGCATAGGAAGAGGAAGCCCTAATGTCTCACTCCTAACCCATAATCTACTAAGTAGAGGTTATTGTCCCTTATCTAATCCTAAATATTGTTATGGTTATTTTTTTAATTCATAATCCAATTCTAATTGACGACTGAGTCAACCTTTGAATATGGACTTATCCCTAAATCTGATTGAATATAATACATATTTATTATGGATATGTAATTTGATATATAAAATGTTATCTATATATGTATTATGAAAAAAATTAGAGAATCAATAATACTTTCGATCAAAGATGTGTACTTTATAAAATTGAATAGAGACACACAATTTATATAATTAAATAGGACACATACAAATATAAATGAATGAGTAACCATAAGACATGTCATGCCAGATCTTACTTATCCCTTACACCAACCCTAAATATTCTCTAGGTCTAAATTTTGAACCCAAACCCGATGAAACGCAACCCTAACCGGATGAGCTGCTAAGTTAGGTCCTGCTCGTGTCTACTACTAAGTCCCGAACCCACAAACAAACACTGGTTTCCATCCTTTTTTTCAGACACCTATTGTACTAATTGGGTGTGTGTTGTTACTGAGAGTGTAGTTTACGGGAATCGAAAATTAAATCACTTAGTGATTTTGGGATTCAATTGGACCTTAACCAACGTGGTTTGCTTCCCTTCATTGGTTTCACTTCAATATTATCACTATTTACTATCCTCACTCTTTCACTTCCTTTTCATTCCCACTTCCAATTTTGAACCATAACCCCTCTTCTAACATAACTCTTCAATTTCTCTTCCAAATTAAATTCAAATTATTTACGAAGTACTCGAATTAGGGTTTTGTTTTCATGTTCTGTTGCCAATGCAAAGTTTTCATGTCTTATATGAATGGATAACAACATTTCCTGCGTCTTTTCGGAACCCTTCTTCATCGCCGTTACCGTAACCGCTCTCTGTTTCTTCCTATTCCTTTTCTCTTTCCTCAGATCCTCTTCTCTCTTCCTTAACAAGAACCACTGCAATTGTGCCTGTTCCTGTAACGGCACCGTTTTGAATTCCGATTCTTCTTCATTGCCGTACTTGAACGGTGGCACTGGGGTGGAGATGCTGGAACTGAGTCCGGCTCCGGTGGTGTTGTCGGAGCGGCGAACTGAGTCGTCGATGATGGAGGAATTGGTTCCGGAGATTACAACGCACGCGCTGAGTTACTTGGATTATCCGAGTTTGTGTCGCCTTTCCATGACCAATTCTTTGATGCGTAAGGCTGCTAATGATGATAATGCGTGGAAAGCTTTGTATCACAAGGTGAATTCATTTCTCATTTGCTATTTTTTAATTTCTATTTTTTTTTTTTACAATTCGGCGAAAATTGTTTTAGGATACAAAAGGAAAAGTATTTATGTATGACAGTATGAGTGAATTGACGTGATATATAAAGTTCGTTAAATGACCTTATGAATTATAGACCCGTTCATGGTGGTTGCAGTTATGTTGTGTTTACCACAATTGTCTCTGAGGGAATGCAGCCACAATTGCATTACGATGCGGTCATGCAGGCAATGAAAACCTCATGTGTTTTGTCAATTCATCCATACATGATTCTGTTTTCATTGTAAAACCGTTACCCCCCTTAACGGTCATTGAGCCATGTTGAGAGAAGTACTGAAGAGCAGTACTTTTACCTATCTGGTCTTAATGCCATGCTTTATTTTGTTTCCTACAGCATATTGAGAGAAAGGTTTCATTTTACATGTTCTCTTTAATTGCAATAAAACCAAAATGCTGTATATTTTGAATTTGTTATCCTCGTGGAACCTTTTCTTTTCACAATAGAGATGTGGCTGTTTTCGCAATGTCGCCAGGCTTAGAAAAAACAAGAAACATCAACGCCGTTCGTGTGGTTACATTTGTTTGGAACAAGTTCATAGAAACACAATTGAAGTTATTTTTCTAAGAATGTCCATTTCCAATGCTTTCCTATTAATGTGCAGTAGAAATTGGGCAATGTCGATTTGTACTGTATCAGTAACAAAATTATGCACCATATTGCTGTGCTGTGACCTATTGGCCTTAACTGCATGCATTATTTCCTACAGCAGTGAAAGAAAAGGATTATTTTATTCCCTCTTTAATTGCAATAAAATCTCAACGTCATATATATCATATATGGGAAAATACCCATAGAATGTTTTCTTTTTCCATCTGAGTTTTGGCTGTTATCGCAATCCCACCACAGGGCTTAGAAAAACCAAGTGACGTCAATAACCTTTGCATGACCACTTTTGTTTGGAACAAGTTGATAATAACACACCTGAACTTATTTTTCTAGTAATATCCATTTCCAGTGCTTTCACATTAATGTGTTGTAAAAATTGCTATTAAACTAAGTTTTAAAGTATGAAGGGACTGGGAAGAATTATCTGTCTTGGCAGAACCTTTGATGAGGAGGCGAAGTGGACTTGGTACATTGGGGCTTCAACTTGCCTCATAATATCTCCTCATATGTCCAAATAATTCTTGCCCTCCAAATTGTGGGGTTTAGCAAGAGAAAGAAGGGAAGTGGATTGTCTATTGCATTAGTCCTTTCTCTAAGTAAGACCCCTTGAAACATGCAAATAGGTCACATTTCTTCATTTCCTTGACGTATTATATTTAAACTGTATGATTATGAAATAATAAAGGGGAAGTGATTATTTTGGAGAATAAAGCAAATTGAGTTTGTCCCATCAAGCTGATAATTTGTGTTGTTACTTTCAATGAATTCTTTAGATGAGTTTCCATCATTCCTATTTTGCCCCTCCTGTCTTCAATCGTAACCTTTTTTTGAAATTTTGTTTATAGGACTACACACTGGAACAAGATTGTGTTACACCAACTAATGGGTGGAAGGCTTACTATGCTGCAACAAGAGCAATTGTGAATGTTAATACAGAATTCTTCAACATTGTAAGAAATAAGTCTATTCCAGCAATGAGTCATTTTTGGCTAAATGCAGATTATGTGAAGTGCATTCATGCCTCTGGAGACCTCTTTTCAGGGTATGACTATTTGCTTGTTAATTTGTTGTGTTTTTTTTATAAATTTATCCACTTCGCAAACACAATGTCTTTTTCTTATTTTTGGTCATGTTCAGCTGATTTCTTGTTTTTACTTGCATGATGTACTGTTGATAGTTGAAGAGATTTTTGATATCCTGCGTATATCAAACTAGAATATGTTCTTTGATGCTTATAGTTGACTTAGGTCACCAATTTGCAACTTTTGTCGATAATTTAAAGTGGACTAGAATCAGATTTCAGTAAGAATCAAGAGTATATATATTCTTATGATATACCTTTGTAAAGCTTCACTCTTGTGTTCCACTATATTTTTGAGGACATGAAAAACATCCTTTGGTTTGGTTCTCAGAATACATTTTTACTCAGCATTCATCTATTTTCTGAGCTATACAAATAGCATAATTTCAAGTTTATAGTCAGTTCAGTTTATGTCAGATACATCTCATCAATGTGAGATGCATTCTTTCTGTGGGCCTTTTTTTGTTTGAAACAGTAGGGATTCCAGTTCCCCACCCCTCCCCCTTTTTCTTTTCGTTGTCTTAAGGCTGGGTGTGTTTTGTGTGTTGAGATATCCCATCAAGCATGCTAGCAATATGGTGGTCCAAAATTCCTGTCAGTGCTCTTTTCAGCTTGGATACTTTAACTGAAGTACTGAACCCTCCAGTATATACTAGTGGTAGGCTCATAAAATTGGTTTCGATTACTTTTGAGCTTGATACTCCATAAATATAAGCAGCTTGGACTTATATTAGAATGTATATTTTCCTTCTTGAGTAGTGATGGTATTTATTCCCTAAGAATTCTGTGAAATTTGCGTAAGCCTGTGTATATATACATGCTTTTTTAGTACAATTTCTGCCACACTGGCAAGCAAATATAGGTTAGTAACACAATCATCAATGTTACAGGTATAATGCAGTACTGCAGAGTTGGCAACTTGTGTTCGACTGGGGGCAAGGATTGAACTTTCAAGTTCGGGATGTACGTGCGCGGGTCTTGACAGACATGGCTTGGATTACCATGAAAACATATGTTGACATGGATACAGGGCCATTCAATATGACTAATATCTTTGAGTTCCATAACGGACGGTGGTACATGGTTCATCATCACAGTTCTGTGATGAATGGGGAGATGGAGCACCAGCATGTGCATGGATGATAATAGTGAGAGGAGATTATACATTATTATGTCTGATACTGGTAACAAAAGGTGGCTTTATTTGCAGAAGCAAGAATCTTGAAATCTTAATGATTTCTTTGGAAGATCCTTTTTTCTTTAGTTTCAAATCTTAGTTTCATTTTTATACTGTATATAAGACAGGAAGTAGCAATGATCCCAGAAAGAGTTATTCTAAGTACAGTAATTGGATTAGTGTAAACTCAAAACATGGGTGAACAGTAGTGAGAGTAAATACAGAAGCATTCTCCGTTTTGTTGGGGCATCATATGAGTGTGCAACTTTTACTGAGTTGAATTTTGAATCTTATGTTGACAAAATGATGATCTGATTGTAAATCATGATTAGTAGAGATACATAATTTGTAGTCAGTATTTTTGCTTAAACGTCCAACAAAGCAATGATGAACAAAAGCGTCTACAAATTTTGAATGTATGGATAGTGTTATAAGATGACAGTAATTTTTTTCAAGAACCTTATCAAACTGTTTACATTAGTTTAAAGCAATATAATAAAAACAAATAGCCATTTAAGAAATAGAAAATGTTATCTTTGCAACAAATTAGTGACAAATTTTAGTTGCCATTTCATTTTTTTATTAAATTTTTGAAATGTTTGTAGATGGCAGGGGAGTCATTGGAACTTTGGAGCAGAACCTTGTTGAGGTTTTATTGTTAGTATGTAGCAACAGGAGTAGCCTCTCACAGAGCCTGGTCATGCCCAATGTAATTTTCATTTTATTATTGGAATTCAACAAAGAATTGTGGTGACATTATTGCTACCTCATATTTGCTATGACTCAACACTTTATCCTTAGCTGAGAGCATGAGGGATAGTGAGAATGACAATAGCTCTTTTCTCTGTTCCAATGCCTCATCAGCCCCTATTCTACAAGCACAGCAATAATTCACTGCCATATCTCACTTACCTTTCTTCCTCTAAGTTAATTGTTCCTCTGTGTTCTCCTTCTTCCACTTTAACCTTTGCTATAGAAGAGAGTCCTTCTCCTTCACCAGATGAACTTTCTCTACCTTGAGGTACCAATACCATTAACTCCTATAGTATTTATTGCTGTTTCAGAAGTTTGACATAGCATGTTTTGTCTTGTCTTTTGCATCAACAATAGTTCAATCACGTTGCTGTCTTGTAATTGTAAACAGTGGTTGTGACTTGTAAGGCATGTGGAAGAGAACAAGAGGAGAAATGATGCAATGGTGAAGGAAGGATACAAGGTGGGATTGCAACAGTACCTGGCTTTGGGGCTGGTGGCCTATAAGGGAACACATCTACCGTCCCACATGTTGTGCTATTGCATGTACCATCAGTGATTGGTTGAAAAAATGTTTTGAAGTTAGAAATTAAAAGTTAATTATTTTTCTAACCAATCACAGCTAATCGTACATAGTGACACAATTTGGGGGACAACAGATGTATAAAGGCTTACAGGCCAATGGACATGCCCCGGATTTGTGGCCTCTGGGGTAGGCATAGGCGTCGAGAACAAAGCATGGACGAAGTTGCTTTCGGACGAGGTGGTGCACTCTCCCCCTCTTTAGGCACTACATCTGACTCAAACCCAAGGTATATATATGCAGTCTTAATAACTATGTTTGAATGGAAGATTGGTTTTTTATTATTTGGAAGCAGTGTTGACACATTAGAAACTCAATAAATTTATATTGTGTGAATGTACTAGACCTGGATGCTGCTCTGATTTCAGGGAAAGGAAAAACACAACCTAAACTTGTCAGTTTTGCACTTCATTGAGACAATAATTTTCTGGTTAGTTGTATGTTTAAGTTTATACTGATAACTAAAGATAACTATTTCGGTTATATGAAGTGTCCTTGCTTTGTTTCCATTTTGTCAACCAAGGAAAAACCAATATGCTGTTCGACAAGTTAGAGTGTCATATTTAGCCAAATTACTGCTCAGGCTCCTCATGTGTTAATCTTGTAGAGTTTCTTGACAAGACATTCTGTTTGTCTGAGACATCCAGTTCAATTTATCATACTTTTCTAATCTTTCATGTATCCTCTTTAGCTTCTAATCATTGTGTTTTGCAGTAAAAGAAAGGCAAGGTCAGAAGAAAATATTTCATACATCTAAATCACTAGACAACATTTGATGAGGTCATGTTTATGAACCTTCTTGTTAGGGAAATCCTAACATACTCATGAAGTACTTACTTGATGCATATTATCATTTACAATACCACAAATTTTACTCTGCAACATTGCTTCTAGTAAATTTTCCAAGTGCTGGCTTCCACCCCACTTTCCAAGTGGTCATGATTCTACTCCTTGTAGGGCTACTAGTAGAACATGTAGTTGCAGCCATCCTCATCTTCTCAATCAAGGCTTCAGTATTCACCTGTTCTGATAAAATCTCCTCAAGTTGCCTTGTATCAATCATCAACTTCACTTTCCACACTCCATTCTTCGCCGATGGCAGCACTTCAAGCGCGGACGACTCATTCGACAACTTCTCCACATAATCACACGCTGCAACCCTCATTAACTTCTTTTTCTCCTCGCCCGCCTCCTTCAAAGGAAGAAGGTAATAGAGAAGGCCATAGCTTAAGCTCTTGTGCAGTGGCAACGGCATCGAGGCATGACCCTGGAGGAAAATACCATAACCAGGGTAATGTTGGAGTACTTGGCCTACAGTTTTAGGACCCTTGAATTGTAAAATATCACCACTATCACTTAGGACTCTAATAGTGTGATAACATTCTCCAGTGGTAGTACCCTTGAAAGAGCAATTACCCATTTTGCTTGATTTCAGTAATGATTCAACTTTTTCCCCTTGAGTTGCTTATATTATAAGTTTGAAATGTCTTATGCTTAGTATAAAATTGATAAATTATGCAACATGGTAAGTTATTGTCCTATTTGGACTTAGTTTAATTTTTATTCATGTAGTTTAGCTTAACGGCGCGCATGTGAAATTTGACCGTTGGGGTAATAGAACTGATCCAAAGGGGAAAACAACAGAATAAGAGGGAAGAGGAAAGATTCTCAAATTGAATATTAAGAAACAAACAAATTTCAGAAGCAGGCAGGGTCATTTCAAAACTACGCGCCAGAGGGCATAATTAATGCATGCAGAATTCCTTGTATTATGTACCTCACCTTTTTTTTGGGTACTATCAAAGGAAGGTATCACATTTATCATAAGGAACTAATTTCTCTCAGTCATTGGCTGCCCTCAACACGTGTTATTTTAAGAAATCGAATCTTTCATCTTTTGATCTTTCTGAGATTTAGTAAAGTCATATACTAATTAACGCTTTGTTGGTTCACAATCGCATTATCATCAAAAAAAAATTGTAATAATAATTTAAGAAATGTTAAACTGTCTAGTTTCGGATACCCACGCAAAAAAAGATATGGCTTACCATGTAACAGAAGATATGTATGTGGCTGTACTAACCATTTACATATTTCAAATATTCGTTTTGTTCTTGCAGAATAGTTCTGCCCCTCCCTGTTTTTTTGTATGTTTGAATGCGTTACATTTTTTGTGAAATTTTTGAACTTTGAATACCTTTATCCACTGTGAACTTGTAATTTATTACATTTTGTCTTAGAATATATCACTTCTAAATTATTATTTTAGAATAATAATAGAATACCCTACCACGAAAAATTAAATATCATTATATTGCTTGCATATCTAACAATAACATATATAGGAGTAGTAAGAAATATAATTGTAGATGCTTTCACGGATCTTATTTTGTCTACTTGGCCCGTGACATTTATGTCTAATACACTGTATTTTATTTCAAACATATCATTGACATTGGGATCAGAAGGATGAGACTCCAAGGTGCATGCACGCATTGACCCATCAGCTAGAGGAATGTGAGGTTAGTAAAATGTAATTTTGTGATATAGATTAGAGAATAATGTATCTCCTCATATCATGAGATAACTTGTCTCCTCTAGCCAGTGAAAATGTGACATGTGTACTATTTTGTTTATTTTTAAAAATATTTTTATAGAAAATGATGAAACATGACACTTTTCATAATTTCATTGGCAGGAGGAGATAACTTATCTCCTTATACCAGGAGATATTCCATTCCTATTAGATTAATGCTAGGTTCCGAAAATATTGAAAACAGTATTCAGTATCTGGGTCAAACATGCCGGATTGGTCTATGGGTATTACTTGTCTGCGAGGATGACCTTTCATGTTAAAATGTTACATTTATATTTATCTTCTCAAACTTTTTCAAAATAAATCTTAGATCTTAAATGTTCCTATTGTTCTTTCTAATTTTACTTCAATATTATTTGTGTAATTTAAAAAGCATAATATAATATTTTAATTTTATTCAATTTTGTAATTTTTATAATTTTTTTGAAGTTTTGGTGTTACTAATAATTCTTTTAGTGGATTAAACTTATTTTTTCGTTTTTTAGATCATATTTACTAATAAGATCACATGTTTACTTGAAAAGCTAATATTTTTTGGGCTTTTTTTTGCTCCATGAATCTTATTTTCTGTTGAGTTGAAGATAACATTTTTTATATGACTTCACAGTGACTTATTTTTATCATTTTGGCATTATATTTATTGATATAATTTCTCAAGTACGGGAGATGAGTGCAGCTGAGTTGAAGATGAAGCATATCTCTTGCTTTCTATTTTGCCATGACTCAACTGATGGAGAGGAAGATAAAATTTATAGTCTTTATTATATTTTCATCTTCACTATCTTTCGATGAGGTAGGTTAATAAAAATATTAATTATTTCTTATTAAAATATATAATTTTGTAATTTTTAAATTTAGTAGTTTAAGATATAACTTCTAAAAATGTATTCACGATAAACAAATGAATTATTAAAAATAGATTATTATTATTTTTTATCTCTACCTAAATGGTTTCTAGCCATAAACTATTTAAAATCACATGCTTATACAATGTACAAAAAAATTATAACAAAATTATGTTACCCCTTCAATATATTTTTAACTTCATTAAATCACTTCAAATATTAAAAAGATGTACCCAAAAAAATATTAAAAAGATGTACCAAAAAAATGATATGGTTACACTTCAAATCACTAATATAATCTTCCTTAATAATCTTTTTATGTAGGAATTTGAAAATGAAAAAGAAAAGAAGTATTTTTAAAATATGACCCAAAAGAAAGTGAAAAAGATATCCCACTTTTCATCCATAGTAAGACAATGTTACTACATTATGTTTTACATTCAAACAAAAATGTAAGAACAACCAACCAAACTATTCTATGCTAATTGCACTCTTCTTCTGTATGTATCTATAAATTTCCTTTTTCATTTTTTCTTTACACCTATTATCATAAAGAAACCAAATTTGGAATAACAAATGTTTAATAAATAAAATACTTAAAAGCTATAACTTTTTTTTGCTAATATAATTTTTCTCATAATCATTTGAAATAACATATACCAAAATCATAACATTCTATCAAGTGATATTAGTCCATAATTAAAAAAATCATCAATCATTTTACTCCATGTACCATAATTATGTACTTTTATATTGATTGAAAAATATAACCAATTTAATTATCATTTCGTAATCAATATATCAAATAAAACATTAATAAGTCGAAAAGAGAGGCATATAATTGTGGTACATATAATATATCGATGTATTCCCCATTGGAATTAAAATAAGTAAAAAATGTATGATACAATCCTTGTTTTAAAAGATATAGGAAATTTTGAGCATGAGTGAGGGAAGAAAAAGAGAGAAATAAGACATGATTGAATGATTTTGAACTGCTACATGTCAATGATGTGAGAAACAACAACAATAATAAGAGTAGTCAGTGTCACTCTCCATTAATCTCTTTCTTTTTTTTCTCTCTGTTTTCCCATCCACCCATAAAATATTATTTTTCTTTTTTTTCTATGACAATGACATATTATACCATATTCATATAAATTACAATACAATATTTCAAACAAATTTTGGATTTACTTTATAAAAATGATCTGATTCACATATTTTAATGTTTTCAATATTTTATGTGTGTGATGAGTATGGGTTGGCCATAATAGTATATACAACATTTCTCATACTCCTATATGTGTATAATAAGTTATATAGTAGGTGATATATTGTTTTACACCATTAATACATGTTCATTAAACAACTGAATATGATAACATAATAATGCCAATTAAATCTCTAGCATGTAATATCATAAACTATAAGAAATTGAAAGAAAAAAGGAATTAGATCAAAGGCCAAATTGTTTATAGGATCATTTTAATTTAAGAAAAGTTTCTAAACCAAATTGACTAAACCTTTGGGGAGGTGGTGACCCTTTCTTCCTTTCACCTTCTTCTTGACCTCCTTAATCTCCATATAATTGCAGTTGGGGTTAGTTAACTCTAACTATAGTACAATTTTCAATCTATTATTTAGTTTTTTCCTCGTCTATTTTATGAGTCACATTGTTGTCTTGATGACATTTTTGTCTTTTTACACTTTCAGGGGAGTACACGCTTTCTAATGTGGCAAATTTGAAGCATTTGCAAAGTTTTTGAATCAATCACTTCAATTTTTGAGTATTTTGTCTCACGTTAAACTTTTGTATTTAGTTTATCACGAATCTCAAAGCATCATTATTTTATTTTATCTTCTCGATGTTGCATAGGTTGGCTATGGCCCATAACAATGTAGCTAGCTATTTTAACTGCAAAGTATTTGTATTAAAGCTACCACCTAAGTCTCCATTGAGTATTTACAATTGTACTTCTCTTATATAGACTTTGCCACCAACTTTTTACCTCTCTCTTTTTAATATTTTTCTTATTTTTATATGAATGCTCACAGATTGAGCTACCAAATCTCTTATTTTTTATATCAATTTTCACCATTTGTTTCTACATCACTATAACCAATAATTAGAATAGAAATAGGTATATCTTCTAAGAAGTTAGTAATGTTGTTTAATAATATCCATGATGAAGTACATGCAAAAGAGAATATCATTAACATATCTATTTCTAACCTCATTATGCAAGAGGAAACAATACTGAGAATATTAAAGACACTTTTATACAGTGTTGTTGGAACCGGATCGGACCGGGCGGTCCGACCGGTCCAACCGTCGCCCGCAACCATAACGGCCTCGTTTTGGCCAATAAGCCGTTCCCCATATGGGGCGGTTTTGGACCGTAAATAATCCGGTCCAACCGGGTTGGGCCGGGTTAACCCGTTATATTAAAACGAGCAGGCCAACTACCCCTTAAAAATTAAAACAATTTTTTTAAAATAAGCAACTACCCCTTATGGATGAATTAGAATATTTAATCTCTATAGGAGATAGTTGTGTTTTGATTTTTAATTCTAATTATATAAGACTTAATCTTATTTGAAGCATTTTTGTTTAAATTTATATGTATATGCATTATGAAAAACATAATATTGATAAATGTGTTAATTCATATTAACTTATTTTAATTAATTATATAATATGTAATTGTATATAATATTATGACATTGGCGGGTCCAACCGGACGGTCTAACCGGTCAAACCGGTTAGAACCTGTACGAGACCTCTTCTGGGTTGATGTCCGACTCGGGTTTCATAACACTACTTTTATATGAAAAAAACTACCTCATACCTTTATAGATTCTATTCTAAAATGAAATAAAAAACTCAAAGACATGGACTTTAATTAGAGACACTATTGTTCATATAGGTATAACACTTAAACTTTAACATAATTATTTCCTTTGTACAATGTTTTATCTTATCACATACTCAAACTTTCATACCTTGCATATCTTCACCTTGCAAAGTATTATTTTATAGTATCTAAAGTACCATCTCATTTCTAAAAATTACACTTTTTTATGTTGAATAGGCTTATGATATTTTGCCTTTTTTATTTTATTTATGTTAATGCTTAGTTTCATATTTTACATATATATTTTTGAGTCAATTACACTGACACCCCCTGAGTTTTAGTAAAATTACACAAACTACCCCTCACTTTTCTACACCTACACAAACCTCCCCTAGTTTTTTATACTTTCATTACACTGATCACCCCACATGATAAATAAGTGTAATATTTTAAACAAAAAAATGTGATAAATGCAATTATGTTAAACAAAACATGGTATATTGTGATTAAAAAATCCAAGTAATATACAAATCAATGTATCTTTATTATTTTTGGTTATAAAATGCATCAACAATTCTAAAGATCTATTGTTTAAATTGCTCTTATACTATATCGTAACGAACCAAAAATAATAAAGAGGTATTGACTCATATATTATTTGGATACATCTCCATAATATACCATGTTTTGTTTAACTTAATTGCATTTATCACATTTTTTGTTTAAAAATTTACACTTATTTCTCATACAAGTGTGGTTAGTGTAATGAAAGTATAAAAATTAGAGAGTTATGTAGGTATAGAAAAGTGAGGGGTGGTTTGTGAAATTTCGCTAAAACTCAGGGGGTGTCGGTGTAATTTACTCTATATTTTTTTATTTTGTGATGTATTACTTCATTTCTACAATTTTATTTATGTTGAGTAAGAAGTTAGTGTTTAGTTACTGATCTTAATTATTTGTGTTTAAGTCATAAGTGTTTATATTTTAAACAAAACATGTCTAAGAGGATTTTTAATGCATATTTCTGGGGCATAATATATATCAATGTTTTATATATGAAAGTTGTTTTGAGTGTATTTTTTATTATTATTTTGGAAATAGAAATTATAAAAAGTATGCACATAGTAGAAAATAGATATATCTATCATTGTTGCTTCAATGAGATAACATAGGGTCATATTTCTCATGTAATTTTATTATCAACCTAAATATTTAAAAATACAAGTTAACTCGGTAATTCTTTAAAATTCCATCTCTATAATATTTCTTTGAAGAGTAACTTTTAATTTTATTTCCTTGGATGTAATCAAACTTATTCGTCTCTTTTTTATGCTATTCAAACTCATCTTTCTCTTCTTTCTTCATCTTGAAACTCATATTTCTTTCTTTTTTTCTCTCCAAAAACACAATCAGTAGTTAAGTAAATCATAATCATTGTGAGTTTATGCATGTTTTTATTGATATTATTTAACTTTAAAATCGATTCTTTTAGTTAAAGAATAAGCATAAGTGGATGTAGAGTAGATTTTAGATATTGCATCTTAGTTTTTTATTAAAACAAATAAATCGATGTGTTGTACTCTATAATAATAACAGACAAAACAATACTTGGCTCAGTCTCGATAAACTCTAGTTCTGAATTGATTTTACTGTATTCTACAACATGTTTCATTTTAAATTATATAAACTATATACTTAACATAAGTATTCTACAACTAAATTCAAGTTTGTTCTATCTTTGGACTATTGTGTAACATATTTTGTTACTTAGCCTAATCTAGCGTTATTCATTACACAGAAAGTATAATTGTGTCTAATGTAGCATTATATATTTTACATAGTATACATGTTTTATTATTTTGTCTCACCTAAAAAGTATATTTTGTTGTACCAATAGTATCATCTCATTTCTAAAAAATTACCCATTTTTATTTATATTGAATAAACTGATGTTATTTTGCTTTAACTTTATTTATGTTGATGTTTAGTTTAATGTCCATGATAGATTCAAGTTATTAATAAGTGAGGTATTACTAATAAATTTGGGGGTAACTCTCATTCTCTCAATGTATTAAGAGAGGTGTGACTTGAATGATTTTTAATGTCACAAAAGAAATTAATTTTTGTTATTAGCTTTGGATACAATGGTAAAAGTAAGATACGAAGAATGCAAGAATGATTAATAAAGTAAAGAAATGTATACATGTTAATTTAGATATGTTGAAATAATAAGTTTTAACCATGTGAAATTAAAATTGACGTTAAACTTCATAAAAAAAAATTACATTAGATTGAAATATCATGCCATAATGAGATTATGATTTTCTTCTTCTTCTTCTCAATCTCATGTGAGTAAGGAGTCATTGTTAGATTACTGATCTCAATTATTTGTGTTCAAATCATAAGTGCTTATGTTTAAAACAAATCATGGTTGGTCGGATTTGTAAGAGATATTTTTATGGTGTGATGTTATCAATGTTTTATATACGAAAGTTGTCATGATATTAAAAGAGCTAAACCAAAATCATTATTAGATATGATAAATGCTATATTTGACCTTATGCTAAAAGGAAAAGTGATAAATGAATAGAAAACAATATTTTAATATATTTTTATTGTAAAACTAAATATTTCAAAATGCATGGTTAAGTTGCACTATATATTTCTTAGTGACTTTACAAAAAATGAATTCTTCTTATTTGCTAGGTGGAACTCCAATAATGTTATTGAGGAATTTAGACGAGTATGAATGATTATGTGGTTTATAAAAAATGGTCAACCACTGAATATGTTTTCCAAAATTTGTAATATATATTCTATAACTTAATTATTTTATATTGTGTTCCAAAATTTTCTTCATAACAATTATTTATTTAATTAATATAACATGTTCAACATCATCTCATTCGTTAACAACTCTACATCAACAATAAAAATATATAGAAATAATCTCTTATGAGGTAACCTTCATAATATTTTTTATTGACAAATTATGTTGTTATTTTTTAATCAAATTCATGCAAAATATATTATCACCCGTGCAAATGCACGAATATCATAATAGTTTAAAGATTAAACCAATTTAGTAGCATATGCCACATATATGTTCACCATTTTGCAGTCTTTATCACCTCACAACTGTTGAAACAATCTCACCACCCGTCACACTAAGCATTCACAATGACTTTGAATGGCAATGAAGAAAATACTATGAACACTTTGTGCATAAACTGGAAAACAGAGAAAACAAAAGATAGTGAACTATGAAGGAGAATGAATTTAGAGAGAAAGTGTATATGAATGAATTCAAGTTGTATTGATGAATGTATTGAGTATCAAAATATAATAAACTCTTGCACTAATGCTTAAGTGTTATTTATAGCTTCCTAAACCAACTAACTTTAACTAACTTGTCATACAAGAAAACTATACAAAACTAAACTAACTCTTAAAGCATAAGGCTGAATTATATTCAACACTCTTCCTTAATTTAGCCTTTAGGAAGCTTTAACTACTCTTATATGTAGCCTCAATTTTTCAAACCTCTCTTTCTTCAAAGGTTTGGTAAATGCATCTGCCAATTGGTTTTCAGAAGTGTAGAATTTCACCTTCACTTTCTCCTTGCTCACTTGATCTCTTATGTAATGAAATCTAGTTTCTAATGTTTACTTCTTCCATGAGCCACATGATTCATTTCCAAGTTGATAGCATATTTGTTGTCCATCATGAGCTGCAAACCTTCTTCTATTTTCATTCTAAACTCTTCCATCAAACCATCCAACCACACAGCTTGACATGTACGCATGCTGACTGCAATATACTCAACTTCACAAGAGGATAAAGCAACGACATCTTGCTTCTTAGAACACCAACTCACAGGAGCATTGCCTAGATGTAATATGTAACCAATTATGCTCTTCCTATTTGACTTGTCACCACACCAGTCTACATCAGAGAACCCAATCAATTTGGGTTTGCCACTTCTGTTTGGGCTTGTTGGATACATGATGTCATAGCCAATAGTTCATCTCAAGTATCTTAATAGTCTTTTCACTGCATACATGTGACTTATCTTAGGGGATTCCATGAATCTTCTTACCAACCCAACTCCATATGCAATACAAGGCTTTAAGTTGCACACATACCTCACTGAGCCTATCATTTGCCTATACAAAGTCCTATCAACTTCTTGATTTGTTTCTCCTTGGCACAATCCAACTCCAGCTTCAATAGTGGTTGCAACTAAATTGCAATTCATCATTTGGAACCTCTGCAATACATCAGTAGTGTACTTGCTTCGGTACATGAAAATTTCTTGATTGGTTCTCTTGAATTCTATGTCTAGGAAATAAGACAATTCTCCTAGATCTGTCATCTCAAATTCAACCTGCATTTGATGCTTGAATGCTTGGATAATATTGAGTTCTCTACTAGTTTTGAGAAGATCATCAACATAGAGGCATATTATCAACAGTTTTGCAGTGTGGTTTCTCTTCACATATACACCATGTTTAGTAGTGCGCTTAGTGAATCCTAGTTAAAGCAGGAATGCAACTATTCTTCTATTCCATGCTCTTGAAGCTTTCTAAAGTTCATAGAGAGCCTTATGCAACTTGTACACCATTTCCTCTTTGACTTTAGCTTCAAACCCTAGTGGTTATATCACACATACCTCCTTATCTAGAGGTCCATTAAGAAATGATGACTTCACATCCATTTGATGGATCTTCCAACCATTGTAGCTAGCAAGGCTAATCACAAGTCTTATTGTCGCAATCCTAGCAACAGGTGCAAATACCTCATCATAGTCAAATCCATGTTTATGTAAGAAACCCTTTGCAACAAATTTGGCTTTGTGTCCGGATACTTCACCATTTGGATTTAGCTTGGCCTTAAACACTCACTTTACAAATATAGCCTTCTTTCTACTTGGTAGATTTGTTAAGGTCTGTGATTTGTTTCTTTCAATGGATCTGAACTCATCTTCCATAGCCTCAATCTAGTGTGTTTGTCTAAAAGCATCCTCCAAGCTTAGTGGTTCCATTTTTTTCCAACAAACCCATATGTACAAAATCACCTTTTGTTGTGATTGTGGAGTCTAAAAAAACCTCATAGTGTGGATGATGGTTGTCTCATCCTTTGAGATGTCACTGTGGTGCTTGAAGGTTGAGCCTCAACTAACTTATCTTCACCAATGTTATCCATCCTCACTTCACTTTCACCAAGTTGCAGCCTAGTCTCATTAAGTTGAAGCCTAGTTTTAACACTAGAGTTCTTATCTTCCTAGTTCCATATCTAACTTTGACTTTCATCAAACCTCATATTTCTGTAAATCATGAACTTCTGAGTAGATGATCAAGATCTTTGTAACCACTAGTAGTGTGATAGCCCAAGAATATTAGCTTCTCACCCCTATCATCAAGCTTTCTCCTCATTGTCTCAGGAATATGGCCATAATAGATTGAACCAAAGACCTTAAGGTGGCTCACATTTGGTTTAAGACCTGACCAAGCTTCCTCAGGTGTCTTTAAACTCAATCTTTTGGCTGGACTTTTGTTGATGATGTATGTTGTTGTTGACACAGCCTCACCACAAAACATCTTTGGCAAGTTCTTGGTTTTCAACATACTTCTAGTTATGTTAAGTATAGTCTTGTTTTCCCTTTCAGCTGTGTCATTGTGCTATGGTGTATATGGAGCTATTATCTCATGATGAATTCATTCTTTGTTGTAGAACTCATCAAACTCAATAGACATATATTCACCTCCACCATCTAATCTGAGTTGCTTCAACTTCAACTCACACTTCCTTTCTACTTGAGCCTTGAATTTCTTGAAATTCTCAAATATTTCACTCTTCCTTTTCAATAGATAGATCCATACCTTTATTGTATGATCATCAATGAAAGTTATGAAGTATTTTTTCCCTCCAATTGAGTCTATTTCAAATGGACCGCACACATCACTATATATCAACTCCAAAGGTTTCTCTGTCTTTGATGGGATGTTTGAACCAAATGAATTTCTTGTATGCTTGCTATTTAAGCAACCATCACACAATGACTCAGGTGGCCTTATGCAAGGTAATCCTGGCGCAGATTCATTCTTGCTCAATAGTTTTAGGCTTCTGAAATTCAAGTGTCCATATCTAAGATGTCACAGCCATGTGACTTGATCTATCCCAACCTTAAGGCACTTGTGTCCACCAACTTGAATCTTTATTTTGAAAGTCTGGTTGATGAGAGTGGTGCCTTCAGGATCTTTTGATTTTCTTTGTCATACACAATTAATCCACCATCTTGCATTACCATCCTATATCCTTTCTCCAACAGCTGCCCAAGAGTCAGTAGGTTGTTCTTCATCTTAGGCACATAAAGAACACTAGATATATAGCACTTTATTCCATCTAGTCTCTGAATCATCACTTTACCAACCCCTTTTGTAGATACTGAACTATGATCAACAAACTTCACTTTGCTCTTGGCTGATTCATCAAGTGTTGCAAACCAATCTCTTCTACCTGTCATGTGGTTTGAGCAGCCTGTGTCTATATACCAAAAGTCAGTACAGCCAGTATCTCCCTGATCATTCTTTGTGGTAGCCATCAATAGACAATGATCCTCGTCAGAATCATTAGAGTTTTCACCTTGTGTCGGCCTAACTTCCTCTTCTCTACCCTTTTGTCATATGTTGATCTTGCACTCACCTTATGACAATTGTAGCACTACACTTTCTTCTTGTCTTGTTTTCTTTTGCCTTCTGAATTCTTGTGTGAATTCTTGCTATGATTAGAATAAGCAATATTCTTCATAGAATTATTGTCATATCTTCTAGATGAAGACCATTGTTCACTTGTCTTCCATCTGCTGTTCTGACCCTTCTCTTTGTTTTTCTTGTTCCATTGACTAGGAACTTTCTTATTGAACCTTGCCTGAAATGTTTAATCATTATATCTATATGGATTCCTATCTTTCAGCCTTAATTCATGAGCTTCAATATATCCTTGCAATTCCTCAATCTTGTATTCTTCAAGATTCTTGGATTCTTCTATTGCTACTACTATATGATCAAATTTAAAGGTGAGTGTTCTAAGCATCTTTTCAACCATTGCTTGATCATTTATTGCCTCCCCACATGACTTTATCTTATTTATTAGTGACATGATCTTGGTCATGTATTCAGCAACTGACTCATTCTCTTCCATTTGGATCAGTTCATACTGCATGCGCAAGGTCTACAATCTTACTTTCTTAATCTTTATAGCACCCTCATAGCACTTCTCCAAGTTGTCACAGGCTTGCTTTTCTATCTCTGCTCCACTTATCTTCTCAAAGTTGGCTCCATCAACACACTAATGGATTAGAAACAAGGCTTTGCAGTCCTTTTTCTTTGTCTCCTTATAGATTGCTCTTTGAGCCTCAATGGCACTTTCTCCAATTTCTTGGTATCCATTTTGCATTGTCTAAAAGACTTCTTGAAAGCCAAATATTTCTTTCATTTGGTTCCTCCATTTGTCATAGTTCTTGTCATCAAGAACTGACAGAGTCATAGCAAAGTCATTGTTATTTGTCCTGATGCAAGAACTTATCCTTCTATTGTTGCTTCACTTTCCTCCTTTACTTCTTGCTTTTTTTGTTCTTGGATCCACACATAATCCTTTTCCCCTTCTGCTTCACCTCCACATATCCCTTCTCTTTGGCTCTTGATTTATACAAAATCCTACATAAAGCATACACAATGGAGGAAACAATCTCACCACCACTCACACTAAGCATGCACAATGCACTTTGAATGGCAATGAAGAAAATACTATGCACACTTTGTGCATAAACCGGAAAACAGAGAAAACAGAAGATAGTGAACTAGGAAGTGAACTAGGAAGGAGAATGAATTTATAGAGAGAAAGTGTATATGAATGAATTCAAGTTATATTGATGAATGTATTGAGTATCAAAATACAACACACTCTTGCACTAATGTATAAGTATTATTTATAGCTTTCTAAACCAACTAACTTTAACTAACTTGCCATACAAGTAAACTATATAAAACTAATCTAACTCTTAAAGCATAAGGCTGAATTATATTCAACAACAACATCAATTAACAAGGCATAACACAAGCTGGAGAGATTATTTAAACATGATGTGAGGAATTCAATTCATGTATCTAGAAAAGACTCAGGTGAAATAGATTGTATCTTCTCTACCTCAAAAATATTATTCTTCGACTTTTCATTGGATGACGCCTTTGATATATGAAATATAAGAACACGAGAGAGACCATTCAAAGCCACTAAAGTAATTTATTTATATAAATGTATTCGTTCTATTTTCCCATGAATTCACATTATTTAATCAAGAAAATTGTGCCATAAGTGTCCATGTAGTTATCCAACAAATTTGTCATAGTTGTTGGTGGATAAATGGATATGTTATATTTCATTAGGAAATTATTATGAACGTTTTTTAGAATAACATTATAAATACTTATATAATATATAAGTTTTCAATTTAAACAGCTCAACTAAAATTATATAAGTTTAATATTTATGTAATGTTATGGTAAAAAAATTACATGATGTGCATCATTCATATGTATTAACACTTATGTAAGAGTTAATTGTAATTAGTACATGTGATAAATAATATAATAATGATGTAAAAAATATTATGAATATATAAATATTAAAATTACATTATCTTTCACCCGATTTAAAAAATTGAAATACAATCTACTATCTACTTTACTCACTTATTTATTAGTGATTTAATGTGTGAGGACTTGTCCTAGCTCCAAAGCATGTTGCGTTCATTATAATTAAGGTATCTTAGAGGCTTAGACCATTGTAATTAGAGTGATGGTTCTTGTTGTTCTTAATAGAATAAGAACATTTTTACTTTGTTCTCCATTGTGTTGTTCTTATTTTCTTACTTTTGTTTTTAAATAAGAACAACTTTTGGTTGTTCTTAATTAAAGGAAAGTGATGAGAGAGGTAGATGTTGTGGGAAAAAGGTAAATGATGTGGAACTCAAACAAAAATAAAAATGATGTTTGTCATTGTGAGAAAAAAATATATGTTGTTCTTATTTCATGAGAAGTTGTAATAAATTATAAAATAATGTATGAGACCCAAATAAAAATGAAAAAGTTGTTTATCATTGGAGATGGTCTTAGCAAATATCAATTTCATTCTTGTTTAGGTCAAACATAATATTTTATAATTTGAAATGCATCCCAAAAAATTAAGAATAAAATTTAAAAAAAAAATCACAATGGTAAGCATCATTCTTAAAATATTAATTAAGAGCAAATGTTCTTATTTCAACAAAAATCGTGAAAGAATACGGAGATATACTTATGAAAATGAACAGAGACCTATTATTTAAAATATTATTATTAGTGTGAGATAATATTTAAGAAATGATGTAGCATCCACTAACGTGCTCTAAATTTAACCAACAACATCAAGATGATTGATAGATGGTTCAATTTTTAAAAATATGATATTAGGAGATTTAAATTCTATTAATGTATGAAAAATATTTTGTTTTTAGACACAAAACTCACTGTATGGACTTGTATACCTACAAATAAATTAGTTTATACCTTTGGAGTGAAATAAACCCTTGACATTAAGGAAAGTTGTTGATCTTAGTTTATTTAGCTCATTTAGAATTTTATTATTATCTTATAAATTTATTTTTAATCACTTTAGATTTAGAAATACCAAACAAACATTTTAAAGTAGAAATGAAAATAAAAACATACAATTTTATATTCGTAAATCATGATCCATTATAATGCACATGAATATGACATTGCTAAAATTATATCTCACAATGTAATACATACACATATATAAGCTATCTACTAGTTCTTAATATCAAACTTAAAACATTGAACTTAGTTTTGATATAAAAGTCTAGTGGTGTAAGGTCTTGTTGGATCTTCATGATAACTAAAATGTTAAGAATTCAATTCTTAAGAGCAATACTTGTTGAGAGGGGTATCATAAACTACAAAAATAATTACTTCCTTACCTAAAAGGGTGTTTCATAGTACCAAAAAATATAATTTTAAACTTGAATTTGTTTGTTTTGGTAATTAAACAAATGAGTTTTGTTAAGAATTGAATGAGTTGATTTCGAACAATTTTTAAATAAATGAGTTCATTTACAACTTTAATTATTAGCGATACATCATTTACTAAGTCATAAAAAATAAACTTCTATGCACTCTTTTTAACACCTTTCTCGTGAATGAGTGGAACTCATATGAAACCATTAGATCAAAATTGAACTATTATATTATTTAGTATCTATACTATATATAAAGCTAAAACATGGTATAACCATCACCATGGCATAATTTATATATTCCTATTTTGCCTTTCACATTATTTAATTTTTACAAAAAAAAACCATATAATCCTTATTAATCATCACTAAGATGTTAATTAACCACATCTCTCACCTTAAACTATACATTATCATAAACACACAAACAGTATAGTAATTGTGCAAATTAAAGAGTATAGTAATAAAATGTCTTGCATTGATCTAAAATTAGGGTAGAAACAGAAACACATCAGAAACCTAAACTTTGCATGATATATATTTGTCTTTACCTTAATGTTTAAATTTTAATCCTGAAAATGTAAATGATTTTATTTAATTTTTTTTTTCATTTTAGTCCCTTAGTTGATTATTTTAATTTTTTTTATTGTCAATAATGTATCAACATAGCAAATAACTATGTCAACACACCAACCAAAATATTTAAAACTATAAGGACAAAACACAATCTACCATGGAAAATAACATTTTTATTCTTATTTGAGTCTCATACATTATTTATAATTTATTACAACTCTACATAAAATAAAAACAATATCTATTTTTTTCACAATGACAAACGTCATTTTTATTCTTATTTGAGTCCCACAATCTTCCCTACAATTTTATATCTTATAATAAATATTAAGAATAATTACTTATTTATTAATAAATTAAAAATTATTATAATTTATTATAAATATTAGAAATCAATTATAAATAAAAAATATAATTTTGTTGTTGACATACATGCAATCCGTGAAATCTTCATTCAAGGAATACAAATTTATGGTTCTTCGATTTATTTTTAAATTTTCGTTTTTGCAAAATTTTAATTTTTTTATAATGATTCTTGATTTTTTTATGTTTCTATATATATTTGTGCTGTATTTATTCTTGAATTGTATATTTTCATTGCTCTTCAACAATGAGTATTTTTATTTAGCCATTTTTATTCTTATTTAAGAACAAAAGACAAAAAACACCATAATCGAAAATAAAATAGGAATGTTCTTATTCTGTTAAGAACAACTTTAACAAGAACAACCACCATGAGTGCTCTAATCAATAAATAAATATTAAAGATAAAATTTGTATACATTTTTAAATTGGAATATAAATAAAAGGATATACTTATGATTATGTTTTGTTTTTTTTGCTTCTTTTCACAACACTTCACTCGAAGATGAGTCTGACCACAGCCACAAAGGTGAGTAGGAGAGGCCAATTTCCAAGAAGCAAACTACCATGTATTTCCAAATTCCAAGAAGCTGACTACCTTAGTAGGACGAAACTCAAATTGTTTTGATTGGAGGTGGCGATGTCTTGCAGGTCCACGTAAACAATACGGAGCCATGCATTATCCTAAGGCCTGTGTCCCTCCCACAATCACTTTCCATTATATCTGTCACATCAGAGATGAATATGAAACTTCCCAAGTTTTTGTTATAGGTTATATATTTATATCCCACCCAATAATATGATATCACATAATACTTTATTTTATTTTAGTAAGTAAAATGAAAAGACATGCAATAATGAATATTTTTTAATTGCATATGTGACATTATATTATTAGGCATAACAAGGTTGATTGACATACTAATTTGGGACAGATGATCTTCATATGTAAAGTGATTAAAATCATTTGTCACAAGTTAGTATCTCTACCTGTATCTCGTCCAATAATATAATATCACATAATATTCTATTTTGTTTCAGTAAGCAAAATGAAATGACACATAACAATGGGCGGGACACGGTTAAGGATTCCAACTTGTAATATGTGATCTTCATCCTATCTATAGATAACAATACGGATTGCTTGTCTATTTTGCATGTGCCCATAAATGCCCACAACAATCTAAGTATATGCCAACATGTCCATATTTCTTAATGGACAAAATGATATACTCTGTCTATTTTGAAATGGGCTAAAGGGCATATGGGCGAGCCCAGACATTAAAATTTAAAAGTAAAAAATAATATAATAAAATAAAAAGAAATTAAATAAAGTAGTTAAATAGCACAATTTTCTTTCCTTACATTATGTCCGAGCCGCCCACATTATCCAATAGAAATGTTTTTAGAATTGGCAAACAAACAAGTGGGACAAAATAGAAAAGTAGGCAAAATTTGTATGCTCTCTACTTGCAAAATAATTGGAAGTCACATCTAAATTTAACTCAGATTGATAATACCTCTATCAAAGCCACAAATATTCTATCACACAAGCACCATGCGTGTATCAATTCTATGTATGCCACAATAATTACCAATATTATAGACACTATAATGACCAATTATCATTGGATAAGTTTGCTCCTGTCCCCTCTTTGCTGTGTACCTAGCATTGTTAGATATTAAATATAAGTAACAGAATTTAATGGGTGTAGTCTCACAGTAGAGAAGTTCATGTGTATAACTTCACTTATGATTATTTGTACTCATATATATTTCATCATAATGAGTTCAAATTTTGTTGTTAATGTGAAAATTCGTTTGAATAATTTATAAGCTACATTTATAAATATTGTCTGAGTTATAAGGTGTGTCCTAGTTTTGCAAACTCTAGACGCAAATCATCTAAACTTTTATTTGAAAAATAATGTACAAGATATATTTTTATTTGTAGAATTATATTAGGTTAAAGGTTTAGTTTGTTTTTTCTCAACAAAGTCAGATATAATTCGATGCCCCCATTTTTTGTTAAATGTATTTTTGAAATATATTTTAAAGTCGGATAAAAATTATGTGTAAACCATGTCAAATACTATAAGATGAATATATTAAGGAGCTAAAGTTATGAGTTTATTTAAAATTAATGATTTAATATTTGAATGTATCCCAGACTATATAATAATTTGATATTATAATAACCTTTTATACATCACAATAAATATAGTGAAATTTGCAAAAGATATATTGAATAGTATAAGTCAATATATAAATCTACAATTTAAATCAAATACCATGCTATAAAATAATGGTTTTATCAAACTTCAGAAGCATTATCTCCCATCATTTTAAATCTATATATGTATTAGTGTAATACATTGACAATGTAAAAAATTATATACAATCAGTATATTATATATCATTCATTTATATTATTTTTATTTAAGAATCAATAATGATTAAAAATGAATTATAAATGATATAATAATAATTTAAAAAACTTACATTTGTAAGTGTATATATCTTTTTTCTCTTTCTTTGTGTTCAATCTAATCCCACAAATAAGAATTTGACAATACTAAATAAAAATTAAGATAATTTTTAAATTTAATATTGTTACATCTAGTAATACTTGATTGATACTACTAGATTGATTTGAGATAGAAATATAATTATTTGAGAGAGATAATTTATGTTGATAGAGATTTAATGTTGAATTATGTTCCTTATGCTAAACTTTAACTTAGAGATATTAGATATATACTATTATTTTGTGTGGCGTAGAAAATATCATTAAAAAGACAAATATGCTTTGAACTTTCCTATATGTATTCTCAGTTTAGTAACCCTATCCTTCTGAGTCATCCCACAATTCACCAACAACACAAAATGGGGTGTGGCTCCTCTAAGCAGAGTGCCGAGGACACCGTAGCCACTGCTTACCGTCCACCACCAACAAGCTTCGCCGTGTTTGACATCAACTCCATCGAAGAACCATGGCTTAAGCACCGTAACAAAACTTCCTTAGATCTTCCCCAACATGAAAACAAATCCACTCTTACCCATGTTCCTGCCCCTATTCTCCAAAAGCTCAACATGCTCGACTCCACTGAAGTAGCTCCTCAATCGTGGGACGAAGTTAGCAAAACACTTGATGAGCTCAAGTCCGCGGTTAAACCATCTTCTGCCTTGCGACAGCAGGAACTACAACCGCAATCACAACCACAACCACAAGTACAGGTACATATAAAGAAGAATGTATCATTCCATACATTAGAAGAGTTAGATGCCAAATTACTCAAACCTAAACCAGAGTTAAAGAAAAATAAAAGCTACGGGTCTAAGGTTAACGAGTCGCAACCATTATTACCATCATCCCCACTATTACAAGGAGGAGGGTTAACAATTAAACCCGTGAAGGAGAACATTTTCGTAATGAGGGACAGGTTGGAGAGAGAAAAAGAAGAGAAAGTGTTAATTTTTGAGAAAATAAGACGTGACCCATTGACCCAGTACCCTGAAAGATGTCCTCCTGATGGGAGCGACTCCGTAGTGATATACACAACATCTTTAGGCGGAGTTAGAAAGACTTTCGACGATTGCAACCGAGCAAGAGACATGTTAGAAGGACACAGGGTGATTTTCGACGAGAGAGACGTGTCACTGCATGGCAAGTTCTTGAAAGAAGTGAAAGAATTGTTGGAAGGTGTTGAAGAAGGAGGGGTAGTGTTACCAAAGGTGTTTGTGAAGGGAAGGTATGTGGGTGGGTTGAACGAGTTGATGGAGCTGAATGAAACGGGTCGACTCGGAAGGATATTGAATGCGACGCGTGTGGAGAGAGGGGTTGGAAGACAAGCTTGTGGAGGGTGTGGTGGGGTTAGGTTTGTGCCTTGTTTGGATTGTGCTGGGAGTTGTAAGATCGGTGCTCATAAAGAGAGGTGTCCTAAGTGTAATGAGAATGGTTTAGTTCACTGTCCTGTTTGTATTTGATTAATGATGTCCCAAACCATGTCCGGCACTAAAGGAAGTTGAAGCAAAATTAGAAAAGATATGAAATGTTTAATTTTTTTAATTGACATTACATATTTTTATTAATACGGGATAAGTTTGGGAATGGAAATCCTTGTTTATATTTGATTCTTGCTTCATGCCAGATTAATATTTGTAATTGATAGCGTTTTGTTTTCTTCATACTTTTTTTGTGTGGTATATGATGAAGATTGTGAAAATGTAACTTTGCCTTTGGGATATTATGAATTATCCATTCCTCCGTCTGTAAATGTATATTATGTTACATGTGGAATGGTTGTGAACAGGAAATAGAATGTTTTGAATATTATCAGTGAACAACATGGGAAGTTATTTAGTACAAACCGTATCAAATATTAAATGCTGCATCAATGTATTATTCACACATCATTCTAATATACCCGTTAATTTAGTATTAAAATAACAAAAGAAAAAAAAAGTTCATAAAATCTACAAGTAGATACCGTAAACTATTTTTTCTTCCTAATTACTCCTTAAATTTTAACTATTTATAAAATTAGTCTTTGTATATATACAATTTTAAATTACTACCAATGAAATTTGACAAATAATTTACCATTTAATTTTGCAAATAATTTATAATAATTTTGTGTAGGGAGATGATTAATATACTCGTAGATAAGCCATGAGTAATCTTAAAAGGAACAAAAACGATCATCCAATACAATGCTAGCCATGTAGTTGTAAAGGAATCCAAAGTTTTCTTCCTCTCCACCCAATGTGATTGTGCTTGACATTACCATCAATGAGTGCTTACAGAACTATTCTTTGTTGTTAATGCTATAAACTACTCTTTGTTGTTAATTTATCAATGGGTGATTACGGAACAAATTTGGCGTTGGGTCGCGAGCAGTAGCAGCGGATGTATTTGGAGATAAATCTGTCTTATTTATATATATATAAATAAGGAATAATTTTATTAATAATTAAAGTTTAAGAATTAATTAGAAAGAAAAAATAGTTTATGATATTTAGTTGTAAAACACATAAAACTTAAGGGGTTTTCTCAACTTGTCCTACAAAAAATGGTAGAGATTAAAAGTTGTAAATAACGGGTCAGGATCCTCTCCCATATACGGAGGGGAGTAGATAAAAACAAAAGGAAATAAATTATTATAATGTGATACTTATTACTATGTTAGAGATATTGGGATGACACATCTATTTTAAGAGTAAAATAAATGTAATAACTTCTCTCTCCAAAGCTGAGATTCATTACGTAAATAATGTCACAGAGAAAATATGTAAATGGCAATTTTGCCATTTTCTATTCTCATTCCATCCACTTCTCGAATTCATAGGCCCTGCTGTTATATCGTCAGCCATCGTCTGTGGTCACTATGGCCAACTCTCCATTCTCATCTTTATTACTACTCACCCAAACTCATCCTGATTTTGACGAGGAAATGTGATTTAGTTAGTTTTGACTTTAATTTTCAACTTCATTCGAGTTTTTTAATGACACTCATGATCACCCCAAATTGCCCAAACCATATTTTATTATATATATATATATATATATATTTAAATTATATATATATATATATATATATAGGAAAAATTCCATGAAAAAGAATCATTTCCATGAGCCAAGCTATTATTTTTGTATCTCCATTTGAGTCTTTAGTACTAGAGAGTATCATAACTTGCAATCCACAAGTAGTAGTAAACGTTCATGGATTTTCCGCTCTATTTTTTTACCAAGGAAAATATATATAATAGATAAAAACTTAAAAACATTCATCTCAAGGAAGGAAACAAGAATGGCCATCTAGCTTAATCAAGAGATAAAACTCAACCAAATTAGCCCAGGATCAAGCTAACAAAATCTATCAAAACCCAACTGAAAAAGAAAAATAAGAGGAAAACTAAAGCCCATAATGATAGAAAGAACCAAGCCCAAAGCAATCTAAATCATAAGTTTTCTGCTTGACTTTGTCTAAAACTCCAAAAGATACACTGAACTTTTGCCAAAACTCAACTGAAACCATAAACAAAGGAAAATTAAATAATAGCAGACTAAAAAAGTGACTGAAGCTGTTCCTTTACTCTGTTTCCGGCTCGAACATGATTGCATCCAGTACAATGATACTTGTGGGAAACAAAAAAAACGAAGTTGAGAAGGATTGTATAACTAGAACATTTAGATAAAGATGAAATAGGATTGTATTGCATTGTCTCAACTCTCAAGCCACTAACACCATAGAAAGAAAGAGGCATCATTAACCACAAAAGAAAACTTGGCGAAGTTAAAGTAAGTCATCATCAAGTAACAAAATAAATATCATGATAACCCAACCCTAGAAATTCCTCGGAAAAATTCTCAATAGAAAGAAAATGGATAAGGATCTCCTCCTATCCCAAAGTATATACAAACCATATCACAAAACCACTGAAATAAAAAAAACAGAAAAAATAATAAATTTTTAATTTTTTTAATTAACATGATATATTTTTATTTGCTTAGTACAGATTTTGGGACAAGATCCTTGTTTGAGAAATAAGATTTGTGTCACTCCCACTGGCCACAGTATTAATTAATAATTAATTTTATGACGATGAAATAATTTAAAAAGTGTTATATATTGCGACTAAATAAATGTTATTCAGAAAAGCATTCCTTGAGAAATGAGAACTAAACAAATATGGTACTATGCTATAGTTTTAAACTTTAAAGGATCAGTTCGGACTGAGCTGTGGTCCCATTTCTGATTTAATTTCTTCACTTACAATTTAATTAATATAATTTGAAACCCAAAAAGCAAATATTAAATATTCACTGGCATATTCCTTTCACCAAATCTAGATGCCCTATCACTATCAGATTATTACCCTTATTTTTATTTCTTTTGCTATTCAATGTTTTCTTTACCAGCAATTGCGGACTAATAGAATGGATACTTTGTAGGTCAATACCGTGCTTCATAGTTCAAAGTTCAAAGTTCAAAGTTCAAACCCAATCTAAGAGGTAAAAGTAAAGTAAATTCTTCATCTAAAATTTGACAACTCCTTAAAGTTACAATAAATAAATTTATCTTAATCACTTTTTTCATGTATTGTTCATACATACACATCACAAAAACCGCGAGAGCAACAAAAATTATTCCAAGTTGGTTGTACATAAAACATTACTCACACACACAAAATGGAACCTTTTTATTTGTTATAGTATTCTCTATAACAAAGGTAAAGAATTATCGTGAGCAGTGAAAATTTTAAACTACAAATTAAATATGTATTTTATTTAAATATAGATATAGCAACTTGCTGCAATGTCAATTTATTAATTATTAGCAGTGTTTTAATAAATTACTTGGAAGATATTTATGTACAAAAAAAAATACGTAGAAACGGGTAAAAGTTTCATAACCTCCATTATTTCCTTACCAATGTTTTATCTTTCTTAATTTACATGAGTAAAAAAAATAAATTCTCTCTGTTGACTATTTCTATGGGCAAATGTTCTTATTAGGGGATGAACATTAATTCATTACCCTGTGCAATCTAAGATTTAGGGACACCTTATGAATGAATTTTGTGTTCGTAACATTAATGTTTTATTTTATGAGATTAAAAATGCTAGATCTTTAAATTACCAATAAAATGTTTTCTTCCTTTAAATCACTGTAGATTCCCAATTAATGAGAAAATGGTGTTGCCATATTAGACTGTGAACTGTGGAGGTTCGAAAACAATTTTTTTTTTACCAAATATCATTTTTCTATATAACTAATCATCCTTCCTTAAAAATAGTTTTTAAATTCTCTTTTTTATATAATAGTGTAATTTTCACCCATAATTAAATATTAATAATATCATATATTTGATAATGTAAAAACTCTTACATAGATAGAACATGTAATTTTTTTTGCTATCAAGAGTATCTCTAATCTTATAGTAAGTAATAATCTCTTTTGATGTATATAATCATCCCTCCTAATTAATGATGTTAACAGAAATCAAATTCTTCACATTTTTAATCTTTATATTTTATGCATCCATCCATACAAGGTGCCTCATCACCAGCACTCAATTCCTTCCTTCAACTCCAGAGTTGTTTTGTAATGACTCATATATCTAGATAACAGTAATACAAATTATGCGTTTGGGTTGATGTAAAAGGGTTGGGGTAGAGGACTATATATTAATGTAACAAGGAGAAGAATAGTAAAACACTAATCCTTATTCTCTAATAATATATAGTGGTAGCCGCTCAATACTCCCGAAGACGTAGGCACAATTGGCCGAACCTCGTTACCAAATCTCTTATGTTATTCTCTTGTCTCTGTACTTTTACTATTTGATTGTTCGCTTGTTCCCAACAATTGGTATCAGATGGCTCTTAACCCATGAGCCAAATTCGAGGTGGGGAAATTCGATGGAACTAGTAATTTCAGATTGTGGCAAAGGAGGGTTAATGATGTGTTGGCTCAACAAGGTCTATCAAAGGTGCTGCATGAGAATAAACGAGAGGGTATGGATCAACTGGATTGGGAAGACTTGAAGGAAAAGGCTGCGGGAACCATACGGCTTTGTCTATCAGATGAGGTGATGTATCATGTTATGGATCTGATGTCACAAACAAAGGTATGAGAGACATTAGAGAAGCGGTTCATGTCCAAGTCTCTAACAAATAAGTTGTATTTGAAACAGAGACTCTATGGCCTGAAGATGCAGGAAGGTGTTGATTTGCAATAACATCTCAACAATTTTAATCAAGTGATCAATGACTTGCAGAAACTTGATGTGGAGGTTGATGATGAGGACAAAACAATAATATTACTGTGTTCTTTGCCAAATTCCTATGAACACTTGGTGACAACATTGACGCAGGGAAAGACTCAACCAAACTGGATGAGATCACATCCGCTATCCAATGAAGATACACCTCTTTGACTTAGGATCAAGTTTAGATCGTTCATCATTGGGTACATGTACATAAGCAGGACAACCAAATATGCGTAACATATTATAATTGACTGAGTTACCTGTTCATACTACTTCTGCAACTTTACCATCCAATGAAGCCTGTAGTGATCTATTGATGACATAACATACCATACTAAGTGCCTCTGCCCAAAATCCTTTGGAAAGTCCAGCATTCAGTCTCATACATTTGGCCATCTCTATAAGAGTTATATTCATCATCTCTACAACACCATTTTGCTGAGGAGTCTTCTTCACTGAAAGGTGTCTCTGAATGCCATGTTCCTCACAGAATTTCTGAAACTGTGAGTTTTTTGTACTCCGTACCATTATCTGACCTCATGTATTTGATTTTTCTACTAGTCTTGTTCTCTACCTCTGCCTTCCAAACCTTGAACTTGGCAAAGACTTCTGACTTATGCTTCAGAAAATATACCCAGACCTTGCGAGAAAAGTCATCAACGAAAGTAACAAAATACCTAGAACCTCCTAGGGATGGTTCCTGAGTGGGTCCCCATACATCAGTGTGGACATAATCACATCAGTGTGGACATAGTCTAGAATGCCCCGAGTCTTGTGTTGGTCAGCCTTGAAACTAACTCGTGTCTGTTTTTCAAGCACACAATACTTGCACAAATCTAGCTTGCATTTGCTGACTCCCCTCAACAGTCCTCTTTTGCATAGTTCTGTCATGCCACACATACTCGTATGTCCCAAACGCATGTGCCATAATTTTGTAGCACCATGGTCTGAATCTACTAAAATCTCTTCAGCCACTCCAGCAACTCCATATAAAACTGTTCTCCGTAACAACTTGTAAGTGTTCCCTGCAGTCCTTTTACCCTTCATCACAGTCAGAACACCTTTGCATACTCAAAGAATATCACTGTCCCAATCAGCTCTATAGCTAAATACTTTGGCATGCAATATCCCCAAAGAAACCAAATTCTTCTTCAAATCTGGTATGTGTCTAACCTCACATAACGTCTTCACTACATCATCATCCATCACAATCATGAGTTCTCTCATACCAATAATTTCACATGCTTTATTATTTCCGAGATACACGAAACCAAAATTGCCTGCCCTGTATGTGGTGAACCATTCCCTGTTAGGCGTCATGTGGTGGGAACAACCAGTGTCAAGTATCCACTCANGAGATACACGAAACCAAAATTGACTGCCCTGTATGTGGTGAACCATTCTCTATTTGGCGTCATGTGGTGGGAACAACCAGTGTCAAGTATTCACTCATCTGTACTATAATTTGATGATACAGATAGTAGATCAACTTCACTGTTGTAACCAGAATCATCTTTCTATGCAACATTTGCAGATGTAGATACTCCATCTTTCCCCACCGGCTTACTAGGACTCCATTCATTGGGACAATCCTTTTTGTAATGCTCATTCTGTTTGCACTTATAGCACTCTACTGGTGTTCTGGCCCTGAAATTTGGTCTTTTCCCTTTGGCAGGACCTCCTCTGCCTTGTCTCCTCCCACACGCTTGCCTCCCTTTCGTATACAGACCATCGCTCTCATACCAATGTTGGATATTCCAAGTGTGAATGAAGAAGTCCCATATTGGGCAAAAATGGATGAGTGAAAGAAGCATATAAGTGGGCTTGACACCACATTTTGACCCAAAATCTTAAGGCATTAGGTCTATTAGTTCATCCACTTATATGTTCTTTAACTCATCTATTTTTGCCTAATGTGGACTTCTTCATTCACACTTGGAATACCCAACATCTCCCCCTCCAGTGTGAGTTCCCCTTCGAGTATTGTATACACCAGGGCTCAACTCTCTATCGACTTGCACTGCCGTTGGCTTATCCTTTCATCAACGGAACACGCCGCATTGACCTCTCGTCGGGAAGACTTTCAACACAAGGATCCCTCGTGGATCTACCGACCACTTGTCGCTTCAATACTCCGTTGAGCCGTCGAACCATCGACTCTAATACCACTTGTTGGGAGATCTTCATTGGATATACCAAAGGTGTGAAGGGGTTTAAGTTCTAGGATCCAGTTTCCAGAAAGGTGGTGTTGAGAAGAGATGCAATGTTTGATGTAGATTTCATGATGAAACAGTTAGTTTTGACATAAGTGGTTGAACCAAATGGAGATACTTTGAGATCAAATATGATTCCAGTGAGCAATGAAATGGTTCAAGTGAATAAAGGCAAGGAACCATGCACTAGTTCAGGACAAGAACATGATGATTCTTAGGCAGAGAGTTCAGGTGTGCAGGAGTATCTACTTGCTAGAGACAGGGATAGACGTCATATCAAACCTCTTTAGAGATATGACTTTGAGGATATGACTTCAGTTGCTCTCCATATCAGTTCAGGAGATCCATGTAGCTTTCAAGAGGCTATAAACAGCCAGGAGAAAGAACAATGGATGGGTGCCATGATGGAGGAGAAAACTTGATCCCAAGTCAAAGAGGTGTATCTTCATTGGATACACCAAAGGTGTGAAGGGGTTCAAGGTCTGGGATCCACTTTCCAGAAAAGTTGTGTTGAGTAGAGATGCAGTGTTTGATGAAGATTACACACAGAAATAGTCAATTCTAGTGAGCAACGAAACGGTTCAGGTAAATAAAGGCAAGGAACCATGCACTAGTTCAAGTTAAGAACATAATGATTCTCAGGCGGAGAGTTCAGGTGTGCAGGAGTATCTACTTGCTAGAGACAGGGATAGACGTCATATCAAACCTCTTTAGAGATATGACTTTGAGGATATGACTTCAGTTGCTCTCCATATCAGTTCAGGAGATCCATGTAGCTTTCAAGAGGCTATAAACAGCCAGGAGAAAGAACAATGGATGGGTGCCATGATGGAGGAGATGGAGTCTTTACATAAGAACCAAACTTGGGAGCTTGTTCCATTGTCCCAGACAAGCGTGCAGTTGGGTGCAAGTGAGTGTGCAAGAGGAAGCCAACAATATCAGAAAAAGAAGAGGAAAAGTTCAAGGCTCGTCTTGTAGAAAAAGTGTATTCATAGCAGAAGGGGATCGACTAAATGAGATTTTCTCCCTATTAGTGAGACACACTTCTATCAGGGCAGTGCTTGCCTTGGTAGCCAGCCGGGATATGCACTTAGAACAGATGGATGTGAAGACTGCCTTTCTCCATGGTGAATTAGAGGAGAAAATTTACATGACACAACCAGAGGGGTTCAGTGCAGCTGGACAGAGTCACTTGGTTTTCAAGTTGAAGAAGTCTCTACATGGGTTGAAGTAGTCTCCCAGATAGTGGTACAAGCGGTTTGACACTTATATGTTGAAGCTTGATTATAAGCGTTGTGAGTATGATTATTGTGTTTATGTGAGAAGCCTTGATGATGGTTCATTTATTTCCTGTTACTTTATGTTGATGATATGTTGATTGCTGCTAATCATTTGAGTGATATCAATTAGCTGAAAGTCATGCTAGGTAAGGAGTTTGACAGAAAGATTTAGGGGCTGCTATGAAGATTCTTGAGAAGGAGATTCACAGGGATAGAGGAGCTAGAAAACTATGGCTCTCCCAGCAAAGCTATGTTGAAAAGATCTTAGAGAGATTTGATATGAGCAATGCTAAAGTAGTGAGCACTCCATTGGCAAATCACTTCAAGCTTTCCCTAGATCAGTGTCCAAAGACAGATGAAGAGAAGAAATACATGTCAAAGGTTCCATATGCCAGTGCAGTGGGTTGCTTGATGTATGCTATGGTTTGTACTAGACCGGACTTGGCACAAGCAGTTAGTCAAGTATTCAAGTACATGTTGAAACCAGGGAAGCAACATTGGGAAGTAGTCAAATGAATTTTCAGATATTTGAAGGGGACTACAGGTCTCGATATCATGTTTGGCAGCCAATATAGTAAGCCTTCAGTTATTGGTTATATTGATTCAGATTATACAAGAGACTTGGATGATAGAAGATCCACAACAGAGTTTGTCTTCACCCTTGCAGGTGGACCAATTATGTGGAGATCATCAGTTCAATTTGTTGTTGTTATGTCCACAATTGAAGCAGAGTACATGGCAGCTGGTGAAGCTTCTAAGGAAGCCATGTGGCTTATGGGGCTGGTAAATGAGTTAGTAATTGAGCAGGGTGGAGTTTCACTGCATTGTGACAGTCAGAGTGTTATCTTCTTGGCAAAGAACCATGTGTATCATGCTAGGACCAAACATATTGATGTGAGATTTCACAAGATCGGAGAGTTGGTAGCTTGTGGGCATATACTATTGTAGAAGGTTCACACTTCACAAAATGCAGCTGATATGCTAACCAAACTGGTTACCGTGGACAAGTTCATGCATTGCCTGAGCTTGCTGAACGTTCACTGATGCTGGACTATGGAGCGCCCCCAACCTAATGGCGGAAGATGGAGATTGATGATATTCGCCAAGGTGGAGATTGTTGTGCAATGACTCATATCTCTATATAACAGCAATACAAGTTATGAGTTTGGGCTGATGTAAAGGGGTTGGGGTAGAGGACTATATATTTATGTGATGTAAACCTAATGTAACAAAGAGAAGAATAGTCAGACACTAATCCTAATTCTCTAATAATATATAGTGGTAGCCGCTGAACGCTCCCATGGACGTATGTACAATTAGTCGAACCTCGTTACCAAATCTCGTATGTTATTCTCTTGTCTTTGTACTTTTTACTATTTAATTGTTCGCTTGTTCCCAACAAAAATAACGCATGTCGCATGGCTAGTCCTGATATACCAACTGCAAATTTGATAAATAGATTAAACAAAGGAAAATAAAAGTAGATACAAAAAATGAGTAGTTGACTACACTATGGTCAATTAGTGGAAAGAACGCTTCTTCATTAAGATTCAGTCCATTAATATGGCCATTGACAATTTCTTGCCTACCCTCTAGAACTTCATTACTTTGTAAGTACTAAAAGTCTAAAACAAAAAGAAAAAAACTACAATTATTAATTAATAAATGGTTCTCTTAAACTCAGTCATAAGAGTTGATGATAAGCATTAAAAGTGATAAAGAGGGTTGAGAATATAAATTCATATCTCTTATTAAATGTTTAATTTTTTAATGCACATATACTTTTTAAATCTTTTATCCTTATCCTAAGGGCTTATTTTAAAGAAAAGTAATTAATTAATAACACCTTTGATTGAAACGAAAGATTAGGTGATGTTCATTGTTTAATTGGTGTGGACCGACGTAACTTTTAAGTTGATTTATATTTATCTACAATCAAATAACCTAATAATCAACCAAGTAATCAATTTTGCCTAATCCTATTAGACAATCATTACCAAATTAAGATGTATCATAAAAGAATCATCTTCAATATTAGAGAGATAAATAATTAATTTTGTATTTACATTGAAGAATAAAAGTGTTATTTATTATATCAAAAAGAAACTTTTTTTAATGATTTTACTTTTTTTATATTATTTTTTATGTATTTGACTCTGTAATACTGAAGATGACTAGTGACCATACGTGTCTAAATGCGAAGCAATACAACAGCACGTTCTTTAATTAACCATCACATATTTCTATTTTCCGTGTTTCTTAAAAGAGCTTACCTAACTGGCTAACTCTCTTTAAATAATTATTTGTTTCAAAGATTCCCTTGTAGTACCATCTTAATGACTTGATGAAATGAATTTTTTTGGAGTACAAAACCTCCTTGGTTGCGAGGATATTGAATTGTCCATTTTTATGGTCAACTTCGTAGCACTACCACTCACGATGAACCCAAGAACATATAGATGTTCTATCATATATTGTCTTATAAATTGTCGTATACCGATTATAATAAAATAAAAATATCAATAATAATATTAAAGATTTAATTTTTTAATTAATACGAGATGTTTTTTTGACGTACGACAACATATAATATAAGTCTAAGATAGCATATCTATGTTCTGCACGGAGTTAAATTATATTAAGTGTAACTGCCCTTATCAATTAGGTTTTTTTATTATTATTGATAATTTCACTCTTATATTTTGTGTTTGTATGTTATATTTGTATTTTATCTAAACTTTTATGTGCATGTTATCTCCACTGCTATATGTTTTCACAATTTGTAAAATTATGAGACACGAGGTCTGAAACCTTGGTTCAAATATAAACTGATCGCACTATCTTCTCTTCCTCCTAAAAAAACTTAAACAATTATTTATGTTACTTTTATCTCCACTACCTTTCTTGTCATTATGCACATACTTGCATCATATATTAAGCAATTGTTGGTTTTAAGATAGCGAAAACATATCATGTGACGGTGCCACCTATTATGGTTAGACCAAACTGATTATGCCACTATTAAAATAACTCTTCATGCTAACTAAAGTGCCATACACGAACTATTAAGATATGAGTTGAGATCTCCCTCAGTTGAAAGCATGTTAACATTTGAAGTACAAAATTTATGAATACTTTACTATCAACTTAAAACTAATAGATTTAAATAGATATAATCCAATAGATGGTATTGATAATGGATGGATTCAAATTCATCCATTATATTCAATGGATATTCATGGTTATATCCATTTGGATAGATAACCAACCCATCCAAAAAATAAAAATAAAAACAATTTTTTTCCCCAATTAATTCAATATTAATATAAAAAATCTCTCACCTTTCTAAGCACGATCCCACACACATTACAAAAGTTGAAAATTGCAATTGTGATTTTAAAAAGTGATTATCAAAAAAGTATAAACGATTTTGGCCTTAGTGCTTTACCCCAACATCTTAATGCAAAGTATAAATATATAATTCTGGTTATTGACTAATGTGATAATATAATAACAAAATTAAATATTTTGGGATGATGAACGGTTGCATACAACTTATAGAAGTCCCAATTATTAGGGGGGTAAGCGGTTCTGGTTCAAACCGTAAAATTGATGAAACTGAACTTAACCATAAAATGTAGTTTGGTTCAGTTCCGCGGTTCGGTTCAGTTTTTTTATTTTGAACCATTTAAGTTCGGTTCGGTTCACGGTTTTTTAAATTTTGGAACCGTTAGAACCGAACCGAACTGCATATTAAAAAATAATTTTATTTTATATTTGGATGATTAAGCTTTAAAGTTAGGAGATAAAATATGGTTAAGAATTTAGGATTATTAATAAAATAGTCTATAAATAAGAGGCAAATAGAACAAATAAATTAATAAACAAACCTAAATATTTATTATCTCTATTATTCATTGAGAATGCAGAAAGAAAACTAAAAAAACAGGTATACATTTTGTCACTATTCAGATATGAAATTAATCAAATAAAGAAATTAAAGAAATTAAAGAATTAAAAGAAAATAAAGAAAGAACTGCATGATATTACTAATGATGTGGAGTATTAGGTGTTACTGTTGGACTAAAATATTCGTACGAAGTTTGTCATTCTTAAATTTTGTTGAACATTTTAGAAGATTTTGTGGACTAAAATTTCAAGTTTGTAGTGCGTTGAGATATTTAATTATTATTGTTTTACTAGAAAGAGTATTTAAAATTTTATTATTGATGTGTTTAGTACTCATTTAGTTGACTTTATATTTTACAAATTATGTTCAACTATTTCTTAAATGATTTTCTTTAAATAAGTTGAAAAACTGCGCAACCGAACCATTAATGAATGGTTCGATTCTTAAATAAAATTTGCGGTTAATCGAACCGAACCATATCTTTGTGTTCGGTTCGGTTATTAAATTGCGTCAAAAACCGAACCGGACTTTTACACCTTTACCAATTATGTTGCACCAGAGATTCTTGCTACTAAGAATGCTTATAAAAAAATTCACAAATTCACCTTTTTAAAATTGTTTATAAAAAAAAACACTTTTTAAAAGTGTTTGTTAAGAATTTTTTTTTTAAAATTTATATTTAAAAATGCTTTATTAAATGATATTATTTAAAAGAATTTTTTACTTTAAATTGCTTTATTAAAATGTTTTGTTCAAATTAAAAAAAATGGATTGGATATTCATCCATCCAATCAATTAAAATGGATACATGGATAGAATGTGTGGATTGAAATCCAATGGATATAGATGGATTGAATAATTTAAAAATATGATGTAATAGATTTATTTGAATTAATGGATAGTTTTCTATCCATCCATTAGGATCCAAATCCAAACGCATCTAAACCCGTCTAATTACCACACCTACTATCAATCATCAAACCAACTTAAATCAAGTTGGACTCATCTCTAGTACTAAAGAGTCAAGTAATTAAAGACAATCTAAATTCTGTTAAATCTCTCATATATATTTATTTTTGCCTAGGATAGGTATCATCAAGTAGGGAATGTTATGAGAATATTATAATATGAGCTCTTTTATTGGAGAGTGTAATATCTGTGTACAATTGGTGCAAATATTTATACATACTTATTACATTATCCATCATCTATTTTTATTATTATTTTTTAAATAGTCAATGATGATAAAAAATGAATGGTAAATAAACACTATAAGTATATACATTATTTTCTCTTTATTGAAAATCAGAACCTTACTTAAACAAAAATAAACATGTATCAGTAGAATTGATCAATCATTGGTTTAATAAGAGTACATTGTAAGTTTAACATGTATAAAGTTGAAGATGATAGCAATTCAGTACACAAGAATTTTTCTTTTAACTCAAAGTATATTAGGCTTCTTGCACTTTTGTACTTAAAAGTGTTCCCCAACACTGCACAACTATACAAAGCTGCATTATGTCAATTTGCAGTTTTGTACAATAAAACATAAGCAAAAATAGTTCATTCTTATTGTATGCTCTTGATTTTATTTTAGTATAACACTAAAAATCAAGAAAAATGTAAAAAGCATGCATAGCAGCCTCTATACGAAAACATTACAACATATATATAGGCTGAATATCCAAGCATCCTCCAACATATTCATTTTCCTTTATCTTTGGACTCTCTTTTATATAAGTCCATAACTTTTAAACAAATCCAAATCTCTAATTATTTATTGCTGTTTTTGTATTCTCTGTTGTTTATATCCTTTTAAGCTGGTATAGCCTTGAAAGTCTCATTGATATCTTGATCTGCAAAAATATCCAAGAGAGACAGTGCCTGCAAAACCGAAAATTGGGCAATGTTTAGTGGACTATGGAAAAAAAACAAGTTACAAACTATATCTTCTTTCAAATAAGTTCTTGAAAGATTTGTGTCATTAAATAAGTTAAAAAAAGTTATGTAAAATTAAGTCATCAAAAGACCAAGGTTGTGACATTTGGTAATACTAATGTTTCAGGAACAAAGTGATGACACTCTAATTTGGTGGAATATTACTATCTGTCACTTTTTTAGTACCAAAACTGAGGTTGTGAACTTTAAATAAAACATAGTAAGAATTTGTTCTTGCTCCAATTTTATCCAAGAATCTCTCCACAGGATTCAGTATTCAGCAACAAAGATCGAAAAAATACCTCAGGCACATTCAGCTCGAGGCGGAACTTAGGGCCATCATAGTGGTGAAGGATTGGCCTGAAGGAATCCTCCTCCAATGGTTCACAGATTTTCCTAGTGATCACTCTCACCTGTAAACATAATTTATGAAGTGGCATAAGTAACCTTTCACAAACCAATTCCAAAATCACTTATAAATGGTTTGAAGATGATGATACCTGAGCCGGGAAACGAGATTCACCGGGGCACTTCTTGTCTTCCCAAGCTGATGGATCAAGATTTGATCCTCCAAAACTTGCAGCCTGAACAAACACCACCACATATTATTAATCCTAAGTATTAAATATGAAGCTAAGGATAAGGTAATGGCCTAATTCATAATTTAATGTGAACTCAACTCCATAATAACTTAACAAGTATTCTCATTAAATCAATATAAATAAAGTTAGAAGGAATAGGTAAACACACCTCAAATATTCCATGGAGTTGGTGGGTGGAATAGTTGTAAAGAAAAAGGGGCAACCCTGGAGTGATAGCCCTTACTGAATCTCTATATCTTGGAGGTAGACCTGAAAAAAAGAAACATTTATAGGGTAAACAAATTTATCATCTAAATCAAACAGAGAATTACATGGAATATATGAAAAGTAAAAGATTGAAACATTTTTTAGTAACAAAAGGGGGGCTAAAACTCTTTGAATAAGCAGCTAGCTTAGAGAAAATCTATACAGAATATTATTGGTATTGATAATTCAACATCTCAAAGGATTCAATTTAAAGTGAAGAACAGATTATTCCTTACATGACCATGGCTTAAATCCCTGATCTATAATAAAATTGTTACATATGATGTTACTGGACCAACAATTACTGCAAATCTAAGGTTCATAATTCATAAATATTATGTAAATAAAAACGGGCTAACTCTATTATTGTGATTTATACCCAAACAATACATAATCCATCTTTCATATTATATTTAAGCGTCAATAATAATTAGATATAAAAGACACATAACGTATCAATAGTGTAATACATTTTTTTTTTCTCTAAATAAAATCCCCCAAATATCGGATAGCAAAATAAAGCCACAGATATAGAGAACCAGACAATAAAGAAAGATAATATCAAAAACTAAGAGCATAACACAGTTAATAATAAAAATTGCAAAAATGGAAGGAAAATAATTGCAAAATTGTGAAAAATGAAAAGGAACTTACCAAAGAGCTCCCTTTTGAGATTCTCTGCCATGGTATCATTGTTACAAACAAAGATGTACCCTCCAATTGTTTCATTCCTAGGAAGAGACTCAGATGGAGGCAGTGTTTTATATTTCTTGTTGGTATCATTGTTATTGTTGTTGTCTCCATTCTTCTTGTTAGAGTTGTTATTCTTCTTAGAACTTTTGTGTTGATAAAGATGACCAAACTCATCTTCGCCCTTACCCTTTTGACCCTTAACATTAATATCCATGTTAAGGTTATTATAACTATTGTTAAGGTTTCCATAGGAGGGTTTGGAATAAATTCCTTTGTTGAATCCTCCATTAAGAGAAGCTCCACCATCCATAGCATACATGTTATGAGGCATATTGAAAAGAGATCCATTGGTATTGTTGGTCATAGAATTCATCTGCTTCCACCCATCATTGAAATCAGAAGAAGGTGTTGCTTTTGTTGTTGTTGTTGACTTTATGTTATTGTTGTAATTGTTACTTCTGTTGCTAGCACCAAATGAATTGATTTCACCACCAACTTTGATATCAAAGTTCCTTCTTTCATTCTTGGATGTGTAGTTGTTGCTCCAAATTGATTCATTCAGAGAAAGATTAGCCAGATTAGAGTTCTGAACTCTAAGCTGGTCACTGAATTGCCAAAATGATTGTTGATTGTTCTCCATCTTAATTAAATGATACTATATGGTAAAAAAATAATTTCTAAGAAAACTTAGCTTAATAAACTTTAGGATTTGATATATGTATGATTGTGTGTATGTAATATCAAATGTTGCAGAGAGATGCAGAGAAGTACTAGGTTGGGTTGAGAGAAATTGGTAAGGGACAAGTGTTATAAGATGGGAAAGGGGGATGTATACTGTTTTTATTTTATTTTACTAGCATAGACAAGTATATATAATAGTATAATGTAAAGAAAAAATGTAATGGAACGAAACTTCATAGAAGGTAAGTGGTTGGGTTGCGTGTTTACTTGTCAAATGTTGAAATAAGCTTTGTCTTTATTTATTTTTATTTGTCTTTATTTATAGATGTAATATGTAATTTACTCCTAAAAAAATGTTGCCTATATTAATTTGGTTTTTATTAATATTTAAAATGGCAAATTTGAATCAAAATAATTCATATTAATTATCACAAAAGATAATAAAAAAGACTAATTTGATTTAGATTTAAAATTTGTGATAATCATTTTAAGTTTTTAAAATTTTCAGAATCAAACATGAAAAAAAATCAAAAGACGAAAGTAAATGTATACTCTTATTTATAATTTAATTTTTATTAGGTGGGGGAGGTGATTATTGAAAACGCGTACATGTGATGAGGTGGAGGAGAGAGGGATAAAGTAGATGGGGACAGTTGTGTTTGATTTTGTGTACTGTTTTCTAGAAGATGTTAGAGCCTTACAGGGATTCATGAATCATCACCATGTTGTCATTGTTGGAGTTTTTTATTTAGTTTCTTACATTTATCATCGCACTGGAGGCAATATGTTCAAGTTGGGAACATCTACAAGTATATGGGACTAACTCTTTCAGTAAACATTTTTTCATTCATAAGATTCGAATTTGAAACTTTACTTAAGGGAAATCAAACATGTACTATTTAAACCAATGTATGTTAGTTGTGAAGGTTGGAGTTTGAGTTCATATCAAGAGTTGCCTTGTCACTTTATTTTTTTAGGGTATTGCTTGAATACTTTTGTAGCATAAGTATACAACATTTAAGCAAAGAATAATTTTACACATATTATTTTACTTTTAATAAGTTTAATCATGGTTAATTTGTACACTCGAAAAATCACGAACAATTCAGCCATTCAGGAAGTGTAGGACATGATTGGTGAATTTTATAACTTTAAATATACAACCACATATTATATTGTAGATTGAATATTCTTTTGTGAATTTTCCATTTTATCAATCTAATCTTTGAAAAATTAAAAAATTAAATTAGTATTTATATATTGTAAACATGTGTCAAAATAATATTTGGTTATGATCATATAGGAATGCTACAAATAATTACTTTAACGCATATTTGATAATTTTGAAATCGAATTTCTCATTTTTTTTTAGAAACTAACTTGATATATAAACTTATTTATCTATCAATTCTTTTTGAATGTTGTTTTAGTTTTTTATACTAATCAGGAAAAGTATTAATTTTTTTGTATATGTAATATAATTTTTCATTATTTTTTATATATTGAAAATGCAAAATCCTTAGTTGCTAAGATATTAAGTTGGGACGCGTAGAAATACAGTAATACTGTGGAGCCTGTGAGTGTATTTGCTTAGGATGTAGTAGTCCGTGACCGTGTGGGCCATATGTGATTAATGTCCTTCTTTGGTTGACATCCCTAATTACCATATACCCCATTCTCTAACCCTTTATTTCTTCCTCTTTTTTATTTTTCTTTTCTCCTTTCTAAAATATTATTTCTTATATATCAAAAAAATATTGTCAAAATATTTAATTCATGATAGCAATATTTATTGGAAGGGGCAAAACAAACTCTAAAATGGGTTAATTCCTTAGTTAGAAGAATGAAGGAATATTTTTAATAGTACAAAAAAATATTATTTTCTTACTACTTACTTTCTTCTTACTGTTTTTATTTTAAAGGTTGTTTCTTTCCAGAATGTTGTGAAACCTGAGTTGAAAGTCAAACTGACAGAGGTTTCATATTAAATTTATTCAGTTTAAATGATTAAATTGTCCGGTCTGATCGAGTGATTTTATACGTAATTAATAATTTTTATCTATAAATATATAGTTATATATAAATGTAAAACTTTATAAAATTAATAATTATGTATAATTATATTGAAGTAATAACATCTTCATCTTTTTCCTGGATGATAGTAAAACAAAATATTATAGCAGTATTCCATTTTTTTAAGTGAATCGTCCAATTAACTTCCTAGTTTAATTCAGTTTAGTCGGGTTTAACAAAATGATTCAACTCTCATTCGGTTAAGACTGTAATACAGAGTCGTTTTTAAATCCGGTCAACTGTCAGACCGGTCGGATTGTCCAATCCGGTTCCCAAAACACTGATCTTTATGATATATTTTCTTCTTAAAATTTTATCATTCCTTATCCTACATGATTATGTAATACTAAATTTCAGCATGTTGATGGCAGGAGTTGCTAATTTTTATTTATCAATTAAATTTTTGGCATAATACAAGTGATTTTTGTTAATATTCATAATGAATTTTTGTTTATACAAGTATTTTAAAACAAGTATTTAGTATTTGTGAAGAAGATTTTGCTTTTGACATTGACAATGTCTTGATGAAGATACTAACATTACATAAAAGAAGAAAATGAAGAATACTTATGAAGACAAAGAAGTCAAATCTTTAAGAAATTACAATCTAAGTCTTTACGTATTTCTATCATTATACTCTAAACTATATATTTAGTAGTAATTCTCAAAAGTATTTTAAAAGAAAATTGATAAACACAAGTATAAATGAAAACAATTTTCAAAATATTGTGTAACATGTTACTAAATCTAAGTAACATGTTACTGTGACTACGTAACATGTTACATGAGTGAGAAACGAGTTATCCAACAAAAAGTTATCACAGTAATCGATTACATCATATGGGTAACCGATTACACAACACGGTAAATAATTACCTAGTTGGACAGAACAGTTGGGTAATCGATTACACCTTTGAGTAATTGATTACTGCTTGAGAAAATTAATTTCTAAGTTGGACATACTTGTTGGGTAATCGATTAAGTAATTGATTACTGAGAGTTGTTACACCGGTTTTCAGATTCAAACCACACAGCTTTCGACCCAAACAAAATGATTTCATTCGAAACGAATCCTACCTTTTCATCGAGGTATTCTAGTTGATTGGAAAGTCTACATAAAGGCTTTGAAACTCATTTCAAACACACACATATACTTAACATAACTCAAATTGAAATCACTTATTCAAACTCAATTTTTTGAAAGACTTGTTCTACACTTGGTGCAACTTGTTCATAACTTTCAGAACTTGATTTGCAAAGTTATCTTAAAGTGTTATTACAAGGTATTCAAACCTTCTGAGCATTAGTTCTAAAGTATATATTGAGTCATTGGATTGCAAGAATTTATAATTTCAAAATCCTGTAAAGGCAATCCATTGTCATTGTTAAACATTCTCTTCATTCAAAGTATTGAATTACTTTCTTTCACCGGGTGTGATAAGAAAGAGGATAGGGTCACTTAGAAATGATGTTTTCCAAAAGTGATATAGGTGTTAGAGCCTTGGTAAGGTACAAAGGAATCTCTGGGTGAGAAATTATAATTACTACTCTTAATATCTAGTGAATAAATCTTTTGTGATGCAAGAGTATTGGACGTAACCTTCGATGGACAAGAAAGTGAACCAGTATAAAAATATATGTGTACTCTCTTTTCTTTTATCTCTTTACAATTACTTGGTTATTTCTGCATATTATTTTCCGATTAACTCTTGAATTGTGCAGAAAAATTAATCATACTTTTAAACAACTAATTTACCCTCCCTCTTAATTATCATCACAGTCTTACATATTTAAGAATTTTAGTTAGAAATGTTTGAATTCAAATTTAAAATTAGAGATGAGGAACATTATATTTATGATCAAAATTTTGATATCACTTCTTCATTCTCCTCGGTTCCATTTAAAAAAGAAAAAAAAATGTAAATGAAAGACTTATATTTATGATCAAAATTTTGATATCACTTCCTCATTCTCCTCAGTTCCATTATATTTTCATTGTATTATTAATTATTCATCTTAAATTCTTATTGACTTTAAAAAAAAATCAAGACAAATCAGTGATATATGATATATTGTCTGTATAAATCTACATTTATAATCCATAAATATTATGGCAATAAAAAACATGTGACAAGTTTCTCCTTTTAAAATAAATGAGAACTTAGATAATTGCAAACTTTTTCTAAGTTTTTTTATAGGAAAATCATTAAAATAGACAAGTCTCAAAATTATATAATAGATGGATTGATGAATTGATATAAAACATGGTTGGACATGGTTTTGTGGAAACCAAGTATTCCAAACCAACTTAAACCAAATTTTGGGTTGATTCAATTTTGGATTAGTTTAGATAATTTTTTGGAATTGATTTGACTCGTGGGTTAATAAATTATATTTTGAATATTTATTAAATAAATGGATGGCTATTTTTGCAACTTTTTTTATTCAAATGATGAATGAATTAATAGTTTATTTTAGACGATTAAATGCATATAATCTATATTTTCTTTCTTCTTACATTAAATGTTTCCTTTTAAATAAACATTTTTTATGAAATATAAATCATTCTATAAATACCAACAAAATAGTTATCTAATAATATAAGGTTTTATTGGATCCTCAAATAGAACAAAAGCTTAAAAATTTATAATCACGCATCCCAAAAAAATTAGTTCATAACCAAAAAGATAACCTTAGTTATACAATAAATTAATGGAAATGTAATGTTTTTTCTTTGAGAGTTATAGTCTTATATACCAGTAGGGCATCTCCTCTCATAAGTTGTACTACTGCATGTATTATTAGCTTATAATTGATTGAAAAAATATTTTTAAGTTTAAAAATAAAAATTAATTATTTTTTTAACAAATAATAACTGATAACACATGCCGTGGTGTAACATATGGGTCATAGTGATTTGTGTAGGTATGCCATTTCCTCTGCCAAGTGAGTCGGAATGATTGGAAGCCCAAAACAAACATTAATTTCTGGTCATTTTATGGGCCTGACTTTGTTTTCAAGGCAATCAAATCGCTTCAGTTTTGCTTAGGCCACATGACCTATAATAAAATTAAAATTTGTACTTTAACATGAAACATTTTTACTAACGAGGTGCTGGAGGTGAAGGCAGTTATATCTGTCACCTTTCTGTAGTTGATTACCATAAAGTTACTAGGGAGAGATCCAATTCAAAAGGAAGTTAGACTTTTTTTTATCAATTCTAAGAAAACATAATGTTTGAGATATATTTACTAATTCAAATTTTTGGATACTCCTAAAATAAATGATGAAGTTGTGAATTAGGTTTTTTACTTGCTCTTAGAAAGTGGATCTCTTCCAAAGTTGAAATAAAAATAATATTAAGGAAAACTTAATAAGAACACCATAAACTTTATATTCTTGGCGAGAAGTCACTATGAACTATTTTTTCTTTCCAATTTCCCTTTAAACTTTAATCAGTAGTGAAATTAATCTTTACATAAAGATAATGTTAAATTAATAGCTATGAATTTTTTTGTCATGCATTTTATTTTGAACTCAAATATTAGACCGTTATTATTTAATTTAATTATATATACCAATATTGTTGTATTAACTATTTTTAATTCTTAAATTTACTTATAATCTTTTTCTCAATTAATTTTATATTTAGAATACGATTTCTTTCAAATACTAATGATGACCAAGTATTATTACTATGTGACTTAGTTTAGATATATTGAGTTGAATTCCTCTTTCAAATAATATGAAAGAGTTTATTCATGATTGATTTGATAAAGTAACTTAATAATTATTAATAATGATCTAAATAAACATGGATAAATCCTCACTTGCTCATATTAGAGGAAAATATCACTTTGCATTCAAATTAAGGATGACAAGGGGGTGGGGAATGAGTGAGAAGCACTCTTCTTCACTCTTTTAATCCCAGCCTCCCACTTATTCTTATGTCGTCAAACTCTTTGGTGGGAAAATTTGTTCCATCTCTATTTTCTATCTTGGACCTCCAATAGAAAAAAAGTTAAAATCAATTCTTATATTTATTCTTTACTTAACTATAATGTTATACCAGTTTTTTAGATGACTTTAATACTAATATATCAAATTATATCAAGAATGTTACATTATATTTAAGGGTATATATGTAAATTCTCAAACATAGAATCTCAACCCCCTCTCTCTCTCTCTATATATATATATA
>NC_032014.1:12129435-12164725 GCF_001865875.1 Lupinus angustifolius | reverse complement strand
TATATATCAATTTGAACTGGATTAGCAATAAGATGATTAGTAGTTAAATGAAAATATGCTTTAATATGTATATAACGATAGTGTAAGTGTTTTACACTGTCAGTAAATCATTTGTTATTCATGTGTTAATCATTATTACTCTAAAACAAAAGTAATACAAATCAATGGTGGATAAGTGCTAATTGTATAAAAAACTTTATAATGTTGATGCATAAATTTTAAACTCAATTTAATATTATTTTTTGTCTCCAAACATATAATATCTATTAATAAAAAATAATCTTGTTTAAATTGGGTATTGTCACTATGAGCAATGATGCTATTTCTAACCAGTATGTAAGGCATTTATGTTATGAGAGACTCAAAATCAAAACCATTTATTAACAAGAAATTTCCATAATGATTAAAGTTGTAGTCTTATTATAGTTTTGTTGATGTTCTAGAATTAGTTAAATATCTATTTACTTATAATATACATATTCTTACATGGTCAGTGCATCGTGTATTATTCAAGTTGACCGTCTAAAAATTTTACACTCTCAAATCTCAATAATAGATATTAAACTATTGTGAAATAAGTTTTTTCTGTAAAATCCGATATTCGTTTTGTTTTGGATACCAAGTACAAAGGAAAAGGTCAAGCAGTAGCACTTGAATTAGTCTCACCTGAGCTAGTCTTTGGTTTAGGAAGAAATTCTACTAAAGGATCAATAATGGCATGCATTTGCTGTTACTTATCATATAGATTAAGAAATTATTAATTAGTATTCTATTTTGATTAAAAAATAGCAATATTTGTTTTCTACGAGAAAGAAGAAAAAATGGAATTAATTAATAAAAATTATGATGAATAGTTTTTTAATAGGGGTAAAATTGGAATAAGAAGTTTAAGGAAACCTTAAATCAAAATAAAACAAAATAAAAAGTGTAAAGCAACCATTGATATTAAATGGAGGATGTATCTACCCACTGAAAAAAAAAACAAAATTGTACTAATAAAATGGAGAAATATTTTTTTTTGGTATTACTAAGAATATCCCTCTACTTATGACTAATGAATTAATTTTGAGGGTGTGTAGCTACCCTCCTAAAATAAGTGTCATTGTCATGAATAGAATCCTTGGCCTTCCTAGAGATCTAGTTAGCGATGACAATGAAAACCCAACTTGTGGGTACCCATCCGAATCAAACCCGAAATTAACGTATTAAACCTACTGTCACTATGTTCGGATTTTACACGTTGTTATTTTTTGGGTTTGGGTTTGGGTTTGGACATACATATCCTACCATGAACTACCCCAAACCCTTTCCTATAATTATATGGAACTCTGATCTTCTTCATTTCATCCTCTGTTCACTTTAGTCACACTAGACAAAAAGCCGCACTTCCTGCAGTACGTAAAATCTTCCATTGAGCTTAACTAATGTCACTAATCAATTTTTGGAACAACCTAAAAAATATCTACTATACTAGTATACTACACTCACACCTCCAAATCACAATTTCAATAACGCTAGAAACCACACAAAAAACATATGACTCATCATTCACATCATAAATTTAGAATATTGTTGATGCAGGTTTGTAGAGGAACCAGAACTAGAAAATTACAACTTGTCTCTAACCTTCTTAGTAGACAAAATTGATCACATCTTTGACTAATCAAACCTTAATGAAGTCAATAAATTATTTATCTCAACAGATCTATTAAAACCTGGTAAATCCAAGAAAAATAAATCAACTAGTGATGATATTGTTTAAATATTGAACTATTTTTTTGGATTCTCCGTCGGGTTTGGATTATCTGAAACCTGATAAGTTCGAGAATGATATTGTTAATTTCAGTCCTGTTGAGTTTGGGTTCGGATTTTGGATTTCGAGTAAACATTAACCCGACCCTTATCCCTCATGTTACCATTCCTACATCTAGCATAATCTTATATTATTAAACCAATACTTTATTTTGTAACCATGACTTTACCATCCATTATTATTCACCCCTCAATCAATAAATGAGAAGACTTTTTCTTACTTTTTTTGTATAAATGAGAAGACTTTTTCTTTTTTTTGGTATATATGAGAAGACTTTTTCTTAATGCACAATTTTTGTAATGATTTTTATTCCATCACGAAAATCTTAAACAAAGCCAAGTTATCTCGCGATGCAGTTTCAAAATGCTGGTATTTTAGATGTCACATGACATATCATGCTATACTTTTTATCTTTGAAATAAATAAAAACTTGTTGGACCGAACTGTCTCACGACATTCTGAACCCAACTCATGTACTGCTTTAATGGGCGAACAACCAATTGTTTTTCAGACAACCAAATTTATAATAAATGTTTACAGCTTGGATGAAATTGTCTTAGTGCGAAGATGTACGTAGGAAACTAAAACAACCAAATTTATAAAGAAAAACGGAAAAAAATCTTACTTGATTTGATTAATTAATATGTTATATCCATATGTAATCAATCATCAAGGCATGTACTAAAACAACCAAATTTATAAAGAAAAACGGAAAAAAATCTTACTTGATTTGATTAATTAATATGTTATATCCATATGTAATCAATTATCAAGGCATGTATTATCATTTACAAATTGTTTCTTTATTGAATGTATTTATTCTAATCAATACGAAAAGTGATTATCAGTTACAAATTCAATTAGAGGAAACTAGAAAGGGATTGATTGATTAAAACTGAATTAATTGACAGTACTTGATTAATTGTATTTTAAATATACAATTAATCAATTTAACTATTTTTCCTCATCTAATTTCTTTAAGAGAAAAATATATATGCACTATAAGAGTTTTATACCGTATCATTATACATTTACTATTTATATTTAATTATTATTATCTATTCAAAAAATTAGTACAAATAAATGGTTAATAATATACATATAAATATTATTAATATATATATATATATATATATATATATTAGAATCTATCTAAGTGTTCACTATTTATGTTGGGTTTTTCATGGAGGTTAACTCTTCATATCCCCATTCTATCCCCTTTGTATTTTTTTTAGACACTAGATGAAAAATGGCGATGTTTGCATGAGTACAATCCAATATGAGTTCATATTTCTTACTTTCTTAGTCTTTATTTTCTATTTGCCAATTTTCATTGAATTGTACTTCAGTAATGCCCCAATCCAAAACTCGAAAATAAAGTATTTCATTATACTAGGAGATAATTTATCTCATTGGATCAGTTCAATGTTTGACATGTGTTTTTTCCCCTTCTTTCAAGAAATTTTCATTTTAAAATTTATTATAAAAATAAAAATAAGACATATGTGAAACACTTTAATGAATTTAAGGAGATATTTTATTCTCACTTCCTTATTAGTTAGTTTTTATGTCTCTGTGTGGGTATTGTTGCTTGTTGGATTAGATGTTCGGCCCAAGTAAAATTTGTTATGAAGAATTTATATAAAAAACAAATCAAGCGCAGACCAGGCCATGGACTAGCCCAAAGAAGAAACAGAAGAAAAATAAGTGCAAAGTTTACCCACATGGCCACAAGTTCTCTTTTCTCGAATTATAAGAAGGTGTCAATAAAAAATATTAACACGTTTGAGTATTTTTTTCTTAGTTATGACTTATGAGTCCTCCTCAATTCTGTGTTTTTTTATTGAAGTGGTTTATTTGGTTTAAGTCTTTTTAAAAAATAAATATGAAGTGTATACAATTAATTGAAAAATTATTTCATTTCCTAAATCACGTGAACAATCTTGTGAAATTCATCTTTGTACTATTTTATGGAGGGTTTTCATATTCTCTTCACCATTATAATTGTTATCATACAAATGAGAAACTAACTCTCCTCTTGTTGGAATTAGATTCAATTACTCATTTTGATGTGTCTATTTTGATTAATTTCAATATATTCATATCAATGCAATAATTTCTATGGTTTATTCTTATTCTTGATGATTGTTTTTGTTTTATCACCTAAAACATGATTTTAAATGTTAAATGTGTTGGTGAAATCACATGTTTGAGTTTGAACTAGAATATATCATCTAACGAATCTAATTCCTAAGAATGAAGTTAGATTGGTTAGTCAAAATAACATTCAATCTTATTATAATTCACTTTGTTAATCACTTAATAAATTGATGGTTAGATAAATGAGTTGACGATCTTCTCACTAGGACCTTAATGATATTATATAAAAATGATGCTGATGAAATCAAAGTATAACTATCTTTTGTGAGTTAAATCATCCAAATATTGAAAGATTGAGTAGAAAATCTAACAACAATGCTTTTATCATGTTTAATTTTTAATTTAGTTTCTAAATAAATCTAAATCAAATCAATTTTAATAAATCTTGTAGCTTTAAGAACATAATTATTGTGGAATGACTTAATATCACCTTAGTCCTTATGGATATGATAATGTTAAAATAGTAGTAGGTATGGATAAGAGAGATTCTTGATGAACAAGAAAGAATGAAAAATATGTTATTGAATTGAATTAAATTTCAAAGTTACATTGAATCATCTATATAAAGGGAAGAAAACAGTAATTACCATAACCAAATTAACTAACTGACTAACAAAAGCTCAACTATTTTAATATTCCCCTGCAAGCTGGAATGTATCAAGCATTCCAAGCTTGAAATAATTGTGTTGAATATGATGATATACTCAATATCTCCTCTTGCTGGTGAGCGAATCTTCGTCTCCCAGTCTTGAAATTTGAATGTGAAGCAATACTGACACTTAACCACCATTTGGCAGAAGCAATTTCATCCGATACTTAACCATCTATTTGATAGAAGCAAACCAATCATAACGGATGAAAGAGAGAAATAAGATGGACCTTAATCTTAATCCTTATATGTTGTTTCAATGAGGAAAAAATTACACACTATAATATTGTGTGTTTAATGAGAGAGAAAGATGGGTCAAGAAACTAGAGTAATAAAGAAATGAGAAATAATTGAAGGTAATAGATGAAAGAATGTGTAGATTCTTGTTGTCATTGATAAAAGATGAAAGAAGGTAATTGAAAGAAACAAATATTGTTGCGAACATGCCACTGAAAATGCCCTCATCCAAACCTGAAAATGCTGCCTCAATTCCTTTTTTTTTCTTCAATAAGGAGACAAGGAACTTGAGACTAAGTTGTACGTTCTGGAAGTTATGCTTCTCATCCATTGCACAACTTGTTTAAACCGAAGCACAGAAGACGATAAATTTGCTTGATGATAGCTTCAGATGCAAGAAAGGCATGGTACTTCTTGGCTAGATTCTTGATGATTCTTTGTTAAACTTTTGATGAATCTTGGAAAGGAAGTATGATAAGCGGAAGCAATCAATCAAAGAGAAATAATTAACTCTGATACCATGTTAAAATGGTAGTAGGCATGGATAAGATAGATTCTTGATGAACAAGAAAGAATGAGAAATGTGTTATTGAATTGAATTAAAGTCCTAAGTTACATTGAATCATCTATATAAATGGAAGAAAACACTAACCACCCTAACCAAATTAACTAACCGACTAACAAAAGCTCAACCATTTTAATAGATAATTCTATATTCATGATTTCAATAACCAAATTTAGTATTTTATTGAACAATTTACCGATTAACATATCACTATTGATGCATAACGAATCGTTCAAAACAAATATTTATAATTTCCTACTTGTATTAATATGTAAAAATTCAATATTTCATTGATTCACTTACTATACCTATCTGCTCATTCGTTTTTGGCCTGATAATGGTCAAAGCTGAATGTGTTCGAGTTTTATCAGGTCTAGGATCGAATTCAGGTTTAAAATTTAGACCAATCAATATTTAGGATCAGGTAAGGGACAAACATGATCCAACACGACTTGCCTCATGTTCACTCATTCATCATATTTGTATATATGTCAATTCAATTATATACAGAGTAACAACATTTTTTGGACGGAAAGATCACTGGTTTACTAATTTTTTCATCATATATACATCATTAACAATATATATATCATTTCATAAATAATGTTAAGAATATATCTAAAATGAGTATATATTATATTGAATCGGGTCTAGAATCGAGTTCAGATTCAAAAGCTGGACCAATCAAAATTTGAGGTCAAGTTAGCTTTATGTCTAGAGTCGAACTTATGTTTAAAAAAATAACTCAACCAACATTTAGAATTGAATTAGGAATAAGCCTTACTCTACCTATGCTCACCCCTAATATATATCAACAATGAGTTAATTACAAATTGAACTATTTAAATTAATAGAACAATAATCCAAATGTCTGACTAATTCATTTTCAGTTCAGCACTTTCTCTTGGTGAATATTTTCAGTTCAGTACTTTATAACATTACTTTCACCACTTTTTATCTCAATGATGCAAAGATTACTATGATTGTCTAATCTAATGTTCCATCACCCAGGCTCCATCCAATGGTGAGGAACAAAATTATTGGCCACATGCAAATCAATAATTGCATGAAACTATGTTTTACAATCCACAAACTGGCGGAATATTCAATTTACAAAATAATTGCTAAAGCTAAATTATTTCATAAATTATTGCTTTTGAATATAGAGAACTACAAACTCATGATATTCAGTTCAATCTATCCCTTCCATTCAGAAGACATCATTATTATCTAATTTATACATCATCTCTTGACTCACAAAGTTACAAGGTTCTAAGCCAATTGCAACAAAAGTGTCAACATTATTATTCCATCTTAAAATGTTTCTTCAACAACCACTCTCTACAATTTACCAACAATATATATTCATCTTTATAATACAAATTACTTTGCATTATAAAAAATAAATTTGTCCATCATTCCCTGAAAATATTTGAAGTAGTTGCTTCATCTTCTAGTTGAGGAGGCAATGATGTGATGTGTGATGGAGAGCCAGAAATGACACCACTTTGTTGTGGTGGGTCTAATGAATCAATAGATGGTGCAGGATTAAGGAACTTGGTAGTGTTGGTGGTGATGATGGAACATCTACATAATGGGCATGTAGTGTTTGATTGGAGCCAGTTATGTATACATTCTATGTGAAACACGTGCTTGCAATAAGGAATCTGAAGCAGCTCTTCTTTCAGCTCAAATTCTCCAAGACAAACACAACATCTGCTTGCAAAAATTTCAACAACCTTAGCTTTTTAGCTTCATTATTTCGACCATGTATTTTTTATAGGTATTAATATAGGTTGTTATAAACCAATCATTGAAATGTTGATTTTCAATAAGTCACTAAATCAAATCAATAGAAGAGAGTTGTTGGAAACATGAGACCAACAAAAATACATGGATTAAATATAAATTAATTTTATATTTTCCAACAAATAAAAATGAAAAGGTACATGAAATAATATATATCTTTGGATAAAAGATGTGCTCCCACAAATTTGTAAGGGAATGTAATCTGTGTCTATCTTTGAACTTTGGGTTCTTAATATTCACTTGGGTGAGACGTGTTTGTATAGCTTTAATTTTTGAATAAAAAAGATACCCATCTTTGGGGTTAACATTGAAGGAATATATATAGAAAATTCACTGACAAGGAACTTGATAAGGTTCTAACTCGATGAACTTAATTAACACATTATACAATTAGTCAATTGTATAGCACTTAAACTTTTTTACTTTAGTTTAAAGGGTCCTATGAGGAAGGACACCACTTAAAGAATTAAAAAAAATAGAAAGCTATAAAAAGTTGTATTGAAACCAATGACCTTTTATAAGATAATATGTTATGTTTTTTATGTAACAAACCAATCTTTGAAGGTATGAGTTGTAATTTAATGAAAATAGCTGGATGTTGGAGGAAGTCATTAGAAAAAGCTGAAAGTGATTTCTATATGTTGTTAGTTGCCAATAGGGTATAACTATGTCTTGTTTTGGCTGTGTTAGCCCTTCGGTTGAAGGTGCTTTTGGGCGTGGTCCTGCTTTTGAGTTGTAACTTGGTTGGATAACCTAGTTATTTGTCCCTTTCTCTTTTCATTATTATTAATGGAAATTGTCTATATTTGTTATAGAAAATGTATACCATATATTAAAATTAATTAAAATTTAAGTAGAAATAATACATGCATGTGATTAACTAATGAATGATATCATCTCTAGTACTGGAGGGTCCAGTAATACCGTATTGGATGAAGATTATGACATGTGTGATAGGAAAAAATAATGGTCTAAATATTAAATTACTTATAAATAAAATAATTTTAAAAGTTACCAAAGTTATATTGATGTCATCCAATACTAGACTATGTTGGAGAGGATTCTATCCCTTTATCACTGTATTTAAATTAAATTGGAATTTTAATTTTTTTTTAATTAGATGTATCAATATACATCAATTTTTAATACAATGTTTCTATTCTTAATTATTTTACCATTATTCTTAAGTACTGGTCAACATTCAACTATTTTAAAATGTGTCACTAATTATGCACAAGAAAGTCATTCTTCATATCTTCCTCACATGCTTTACTTCCCTTTCCTATACCACTTTTTACGAAAATAATGGATGTTAGTAAAGATTCAAAAAATTGTGGGAATCGAATATTCTGCTAATAATTGTTTTCGCTTTCAAAGAAAAACAATGGCTGAGAATAATTTTAATCACAAAAACATGCTTGTGTTGAAATAATTACAGTAAAATAATATATGTTCAAAGTACTTACTATAGATAGAGATAAAATCACATTAAGATCATAGCACACTAAGCCAAGTCGAAAAAGAGAAATGAAAAAGAAACCAATAGCAATTAGCAAGCAACAAATAACTTAAAAAATAATATATATAGATATATAAAAAAAAACTTACAAGGAATCCCTTGCTCTCAAATCCTCATCACATAAAACTCTTGGAAGTTTGTCCAGAAATTGTACCGTGAGATGATCTAAACGATAAGGCTGGATAGAATTAATAAATTAACATCAAAGAAGTTAATATTAGTTTATTCAATGTAGAAAGCAACTAAACTATAACATCTAATTAATCCCCTATAGTATATTCGGTATTTTTCAATCATGAAAAAATCAGATTACATGCAAGAAAAATAGAGGGTAGTGGAGTGGAAATCTTACATACCGAAGAAGTATAAGGATATGTAGTTTGAGGATTGGACCTCCTAGGAAGTATGTGAAGAGGAGTGGATGAGAGAAATGAAGCCCTCCTCTTGAGGTAGAATAAGTAAAACAAGAGAACTAGAATAATTGTGAAGAGTATTGGGATTGAAAATATGAAAGCTTGGTAAAGTTTAAGCTGAATTTCCCTTGGATATAGATGTGAAGGAGAAGGGTTTGGAGTTTGTGGAATACCCATGAGAGCCCCTTGATAATTATTATTCATAAACCTCTAGTCACTCTAATAATATTATAGATCATATTTACAAATGTATTGGAATATGGGAAATTTGATAGATAGAGCTTTTGTGCTGAATAAGAATAGAGGGAGAGAGTTGAAACATGAAATTGTTCATGGGGCCATATGATAGGCAATAATAGCTTTTGTGAGCAAAACACTACTTAATGATGATTTATTGGGGTGATGGCGGTTTTCTATTTTAAGAGAATTCAATTTCTTTGGCCATTTCTATATTTGAGTGGAAGAATGAGACAGCAAAAAAAGTTGGGGTCATTATGTTTAAGTTTTTAGATATTAATTAGAGATGATTAAAAGATATAGTTAATTTGGTATATTTTCATTAAAATACTCTCGTTTAGTAATTATATAATTCCTATTATTAAGTTAGAGAGAAATAATATGCAATGATATAATTGGAAAAAAATGTATAATTAAGTCTTGAAATTTCTAAAACATCATCACTTGGAACAAAAATAGAAAATAAAAATGTCAAATATCAACCATTAAGGAATGAAGGGAATAATTAAATTGTGAGTCTAACATAATCCAATGTTAATGTAAAATATTTTATATTGTGAGTATATTATATCATTCATATATAATTTTTTAGAAAAAATTGTATGCACTAACAATATAAAAGTTGTATTCACTATCGGTCAATCATTCATTTTTAATTATTATTGACTCTTCAAAAAAAGTAATATCAATGAATGGTGGATGATATACCAACTATGTATAAACCTTTACACTGATAGTACATAGATATTACATTTATATTTTCATCATAAAAGAGTCAATAATTCTTAATACATTAACGATGAATAATGTAATAATAATGTAAAAAATCTTACATTTTTTGGTATTATTAAGGGGATCTCCTCACTCTTTTGAGTAAGAAATTAATCTTTTTTGGAACATGTGACTACCCTTTTCAATAAGTGTCGCTCCCAGAAATTTTGTCTTATTTATTTTTATTAATTTGTACATTATTCATCAAGTACTTGAGAGAGCTTTACTGCTGATTGTTGTCCAATCCAGCTTCGAAAGGTAGCCAAATTCTAACACTAGAGCTTTATGTAAAATCTATATTTGGCATCAACTAATATAATCAATCAACAACACTTGTTACTTTTGTAACATTTTACATGAGGCTCTCACTCCCGAGTTTCAAAAGAAGGTTATCTCTACATTTTTACCCATTCAAGCGGAAAATATGTTTTCTGAATTGAAAATCATGATCTCTAAAATAACAATCATATAAAAAAAGCAAAAGCTACTATATTAACTTTTTCATCAACTATGATTTCATAATTTCTAACACAGTTTATGATGTGTCCTTGCAGCCATCAGCACCAACGGTGATGTTGTATCATGAATTATGTCAAACCCACTTACATAAAAAGAAATATTTGTTATACCCAAAGTTTATTAATTTTGACATTGAATTTATATAAAAAATAATATAATGTAATATAGTATTTGTTAAAGAGAGGAAAAAAAATATGCACTGACTGTGTTTGAGATTTATACACTGTCATTGTATCATCTATTATTTATGTTTTATTTTCATTGACTCTTTAAAAAATAATATAAATAAATAATAAATAATACACTGACTGTACTTAAATAAATCTTTAAATAGACAGTATATGAATATTGCTTTCTAGCTTAAACCTTCACTAAAAGAATCGAACAAATTTTTCCTTTCTTGATATCTTGTTTTATACTTTTCTAGGTTCATTTTGCCACCCTTCCTGGTTCCTACATAGTATGTACTTGCTTGGTGGAACTTTTTTTCGTTTTCTTATATATGTGTAAAAACATAATGCATTTTGATACTAAGGAATAGACAGGGTGAGAGGTCATACATATGACTATGTGCACTATTGTTGGTGGAACATGAAGCAATTAAGCTCTTTCACTCAAAGTGGGATTGGGAATTGGGATCAGATCTCACACTGCACAGTCACATCAGATTCTTACCTCACTGTCTCAGTGGGTACAAACTAGCCTAATGCTTTATCATTGTAATTGTACAAAAATAAAACAAGTAATTTCACTTGTGGTCTTCATTTCGTTCAAGTTAGTTTGAAGGGAAAAAGATAAGAAGAGAGAAAAATAAGGAGAGTTTTATTATCATTGGTGATTTTATACAAAGATAATAAGGAGAGTTTTATTATTATACAAAGATAATCCAGTAGGGTATAATTCCATTCAAGAAAAACTCTTATTTCTTGGTTAGGATTGAGAGAAAAAACATGTATGAAGATACATGTAATATGTCATATTTGGAGGCAAGTTCATTTTATGATTTCAAATGTTATCATTTAAGATTAAATTTAATTAAAATTATGATATTAATATGTTGTTAGCTTGTTGGTTGTCTTCACATGGTTTCATCTCCACACAAGTCTTTCTCTAAGAATGGAAAGACAACTACCTCAAAAAACAACGGAAACCACAATTTTCAAACACATTTATTCTTTTAATTACAATAAATTACACTTTTACCATTACAAACAAATGGGAAAACAAATACTTGTGTCTCCATTAATGATTGTTCCTTATTTCTCATAAACCAAACAACTCTTAATTGAGATAGAATCCCCTTCATTAACAAATAGAAAAATACTTCAAAAAACAAATGGAAATACAACTTTTAATAACATAACTATCTCTTTCTTTACAATGAAATTACATTTTTATCATTAAAAATATAAGAAAAATATAAACTCATCTTAATTCTATTATATTTCTCAACTCTTATTCTTTATCGCTATCTTTCTTATCTTTTACAGAGAGCAGTAATGCTCATTATGACGCATTTTCTGTAAATTAGACTCCCTGTTTTTAGTTTTTAAATTATTCTCATATAGTTTTAACATGGTCAATGCCACATTGTTTTAAAACTTGTACCTTTTTTTAATTTTAAGTAATAATATATTCTTTTTCCTTATAATAACTTTTGCACAAGATTATTACAAATTACACCCTATTGTTAGGTTTCTACTTCTTTAATTCTATAGATACATATGTATAACGCTTGAATTTATACATTATATCAATATATCGACTTAATCCTATTTTAATGTAATCATGGCCAGCAAATAACATGATCACAATATCCAAACGAATTTAGAACAAACTTGCTCCAACTCATCCATGTTCATCCCAAGAGACCAAGCAGAATAATGGGTTTGTTACAGATTGAGTTCATAACTTCATACCACTCATGCAGACATGGACTACGTTAAATTTGTACTCATACCAAGTACTAAATAGTAGTTATCTGTAGTTGGTGAGGGTCAATTTATGAATGCGGGAAGATGTAACAATACAAAATTAGCTCTTTTTTTTATAAGCAAATTTGCATTAAACAAACACAATAGTATCTACCCAATACAAGAGAAAAGATCAATAATCAATGACAAGTCTTTTGACATAATGAGCTTATACAAAACCAAGGATCTAAGTTCTAATTAGCAAAATCTAAATTAATTGCTGTATAAAAATTACGTCCACCATCTAATATGGGTCAAGTCTATAATTTGAACCTAACTAACTTCCTTTGGTTAGAAGATGACATCTAAATAATTAGCTTAGACAAAATTAGCTCAGACAAATTCTCTTAACTAAGCCACATAGTAATAAATAGAATGAACATCTCATTCCAGAAACCAAAATCATCATTTTGAGACTTGCCATCATTTGAAAAAAAATTAAAATTTGTAAATAACATTATCCATTTGACTAAGCTTGTTAGTTGATATTTTATAAGTTTACTAACAGAAGTGCTGCATATAATTAGCCTTTGCTTACCAGGAAAGAAGAAATAATAAAAAGCAAACAGAAGTTATATTAAAAGTGCTGCAAAGTTTAAAAGGAAGGAATAAGATTAGGTAATAATGAAACATAAAAGGGAAAAATTAAATCAATCAGGAGTTGACCCATAGTGGAAGTTAAAAAGGTTGTCCTCCAATAATGTAAATATATAATGAATTAATGATTCTAGCCTTAACTTCTGGCTTAAATAGCATTAACATGACAAGATAAAAATAAATACATAAATGGTACACTCTTCAAGATTATCAGAGAAAATTGTAATATATGATCTTAAAAAAGTTTAATAATATAAATTTTAAATAGAAAAATATAAATCGTGAAACCAATATTAATCTCACATCCGGTATTAAACTCTCTAGTTAACTGAAGGGATACAAACATAAAACTTATGGCTCCTTTAATCAAAGCATAAATCATTCTTCCGATTCTTGTAGCAAACATGGTGGAATTCTCTCCATTGTATGATTACTTAACCAACACATTATAACTAAACATACATTCGTGCAAAGATATAAATTTTTTGCAAGATTATGATTTCTTCAGATTTTAACAGTATTGACATCTACATAATTTGTATACAACTAACCTAGCAGACATACAAATTTGTCTCCTCACACCCTTCTAAATGTACATCGACCCTTCACTCTAATTCCACCCCATCTCTAAACGCACCAGCAAAATCTTGCATGAGTCCCTTAAATCTTAATATTGGTGGCTATGTAGTGAAATTAAGTAGTCAAAAGAAACTAAGTACACATCAAATAAATATACATAAAGAAATGGGTTAAAAAAGAACAAATACATGCGCTCATAGCCTTACATATATTGCACTTTTTGGTCAAGATCACTGAACATAAAGAAAAACAATGCTTTGCAAGATAATGCACTTTTTGGACAAGATAATGTTAATGAAGATATAGAGAACAAAACTTAGACACGTAAATGGACACAAATAAACATTATTCTTTTCACAAAAATATATTTATATTCATGACAAGTATTACATATTTAGATAGCACATAAACAATATTTTAAAAATAATCATATTGAAGCATCTGAATATGAAATGTTCAGAAATATAACAGCTCCATATAAATCTATGGAAAATAGGATGAAGAAACCACTTGCATCTATCTCTCTTTCAATTAAATTTCAAGGAAAAATATCACATTAACAAATGATAAACGTAACATTTTTTCCTAACCAGAAACAAATATTCCCTTTTACTAATTTTGGAACTCATTGACCGGAATAACATCATGATCAGCTTTCAGTGTCTATGCATCACGATTCTCAATGGACTCAGGGTTCGGGAAGTAGGTATGAACAAGCGGCAGATTCCATCCAAATAAATGTTGGTTAAAACGAATTTATGATTGAATAAATAGATATGATCATTGATGAATTGTGCCTTGTGATGACTTTTATACAAAAGGAATTCAAAGCAAAAAGGAAACTTGCTAGATAAACAATCTACAAATTGATTTTCCCAAAATAGAATATCTAACCAACTAAGTTAACCTAAACCCAACTTTCTAGAATAGTAGAGTCATATCCAATGAGCCAATGTAGTGCCAAGACCCCTGAGTAGCCATGCTAATGTCTCGCCAAGTATCGTGCCAACGTGCCAGACCATAATGCCAACATGCATGCCAGGGTATCGTGCCAATGTGCCAGGCTTCAAGGCTATGTGGCAAGGCTAAGGTCATGAAGCTATGTGGCTTGTCTCATATGTTTTTCTTCCTTTCTTTTCAATATTGGTCTCTCATACCTTGTTTTTCCTCGCAATGCTGTAGGCTACTGGAATATCTCCTCTGTTAAAAACCTCCACACACATGTCTAACAAGTATCATTCTTTTTAATTACATGACAATCTTTAATTGGATTGGAACACTTAAAATGGGACATGTAATGTAATCTCCATTCACACATGTCACATTCAACAAGAAGGAAAGTTATATTTACAAAGTACAGTGGAATACAAATTTTTTTTTGTTCTTCCTAAGTATATAGTTAGTTATTGGTCTCAAGATCATTTAAAATAATCATGTATATTTATCTTTTAATCTTAACAATTTAAATAACATTTAATGATTCATATTAATTGTTTTCATTTCTCACTATAACCATTGTTCACTCCTAACTTATTAACTATATATATACATATAAAAGGCTATTACACCAATCTCCTGAACCAAATTGTTATTGGAAAGTAAGTTTCACATGTTTGTCTCATTATGATATGCATAATTTAAAATACTTATTGAGTTACTTCTTACATTGTCAATTGACTTTGAGATGAAACCTTAATACCGTATTAGAGTCAAAACTCAATTTCCTTCTAGTGTCATGGGCCAAAATATGTATTTTAATCATGGATCAAAGATAACTCATTGTGTATCTCGTTCTCTTAGATATGATTTAAATACTCCATCCTTTCACATCCAAATGTTTTGAGATGAAATCTTAATGTGATATCAGATTCATAGTTCAACTTCTTTTCCAGTTGTCATGCGTCAAAAAATATGATTTAATCATGGGTTAAATGTAATCTTTTGCTTGGTCTGATTGACTTTTTCAAAAGGGTGTGTTGGGAAATAAGTCATACATCACATACTTCATTTTCTTAGTTCTAAATTAAATATCTACTGAATTATTCCATCCATTATAAATTGATTTTGAAATGAAACTTAAGATTGATGAGGTATATTGCTTTAAAACTCAATGTCGATAGCTTTGCTGCCCCAATTTATTTGACTCAAACATGTGTCCATAAAGAACACTTTGATTAAAAAATGTCTACAACTTATAGTTAATATTTCAATTTATAGTTAATATATGTTGGGGGCATATACAGTTGGCCAATCTTCAATAATTAATTATAATTTATAATTAAAATTAATATAATAACAATAGATCATAAATAAACATATATAATTGTTTTAAAGTTTTAAAATAGTATATTAATTTTCAATAATATTTTAACAACTAAAGATGTTAAAGAATAATGCACATTCTTTTATAGTGTCATTTTTATTCTTTTAAAGATTTAAGCTCATCGATAATTGAATCAGAGAATTTTTTTAATTATTTCCTTTTCAATATAAATCACAATAAAGTTGTCATAATTTTTTTTATCTTGATTAATGATTAAATCACTATTTGCTATAACAAAAATTAAGAATATATCAATAATATTTATAATTATACTCCAATATGGAGTAATGATAGTGTAACATTAAATTATCAATTAAGAAAATAAGAATATAAGAGAAAGAAAGTATTAATTAAAATAACTTTCAAACAATGCATGAATTAATGAGTGATGATTAGAATCATGTAACAAATTCTTTGGTAACAAAAGCGCATACAAAAATGTAATTTCAATGGTGCAACATTAATTTTTTTAATGTTGTTGTAAGCCTAAAATATTGTGTGGCTATGGCTGGTAGCATAAATAGAATAATGAAATTTTTTGTCGTCCTATGCACTATCCATAATTGATAAATTAAGTTTTAATTTAAACACTTGCATGGAGGGTAAAATAAATATTCTGATAAGAGCAATGTTATTTTTCTATTAAATTCCCCCATAAATCCTAATACACTATAAAACATTGACATATGTCACTTATAAATCAATCATTAATAGATTTTGTGATTCATATTACTTGTTATATTTTATATGACACATGAGGATTTGTAATATCATTTTATTTTAATAAATTAAGCATAGTAAATATATTAAAACAAATTAAAAAAATTAAAAGAAATTAAAAAATCCAGGGAATAATTGCCCTCACCTGCTACTATGAAGTTCCGCCTTTGGACATATACATATATTATTTTCAATATTTTTTTGAAATTATCAAGGTTATCTCCTTATCTTATACATAAAGATCCTTTTGGATTATGTGGTTGTTCATCCCAACAAGTGTCGCTCTCAATAATTCATCATTTAACCTTTTGATCTTTCAGGGGATCTAGGAGGACCTTACAACACTATACAAACTAATAATGTAATATCATTAATATTGTATACATTCTTATTTATAGAATATTAATGATATTACATTATAAGTTTGTGAAAAATGTGTAAAATATGGTAAACCATTGATACAAGAAGAAGATGAAGAATGAAGAAGATGATGGTTATAAACCAAGAAAGAACAATCTCTTAAAGAAAACTTTATTCAATCACTACTCAATGAGAAAATGTGAATAACTCTTACAACTTGATTAATTAAACTACTAAGCCATAGATCATACTTATACTACAAAGAGGAAACAAGAAGAAAGAAAAGAAACTAGCTAAAACAGAAAAGTTTCCAGAAAAGGAAACTGAACCAATAACTGAATAAACAGAATTATGAAAAGTTTCTAAAAAAGGAAAGAAACAATTTTTGACTAATCTAAAGGAAGGATTTCATCTTGGGCTTGGTCTTTGCTTGTGATTAACATCATCAATTTTAACAGCCCCCCTCAAACTTGGTATGTGTATGTCAATGGTTCCAAGTTTGGACATAATGTTTTGAAATGGTAGAGGAGAAAGAGATTTAGTAAGGATATTAGCAAGTTGATTTGCAGAGGAGATAGGTAGGAGATGAATGGTTTTGTCTTGAACACGTTCCCTAACAACATGACAATCGATTTCGATGTGTTTTGTTCTTTCATGGAAGACTGGATTTGCTGCAATTTGAAGAGCCGAATTGTTGTCACAAAATATGCTTATTGGAGTTGGATGTGGAATGCCAAGGTCTCTGTACAAATAGATCAACCATTGTGCTTCACAAGTGGCCATGACAAGTGCCCTGTATTCAGCTTCGGAGGAAGATCTGGAAATGGTGTTTTGTCTTTTACATTTCCATGAAATCAAAGCTGTCCCTAAGAAGAAGCACCATCATGTTACATATTTCCTTGTGTCCAAGCAAGATGCCTAATCTGAGTCGGAGTAACCTTTTATTTCAGTGGTGTTGTTACTTGGAAAAAGATTCCTTGCCCTGGTGAATTCATGAGATATCTCAGGATCCTTGTTGCTGCTTTGTGATGCAAATCAGTAGGATTAGAAAGGTATTGGCTTAAAAAACCAACTGTGAATGAGATGTCTGGCCTGGTATGTGTTAAGTAAAGTAGCCTTCCTATGAGCCTCCTGTAAGCTGTAGAATCTTCAAGAGTGTTTCCTGATTTGGAATGGAGTCTTGTATTGTATTCCATTGGGGTTGATGCTGGTTTGGCTCCTAGGAACCATGTTTCTTGTAGGAGATCCAAGGTATATTTCCTTTGATAGAGAGATATCTCTTGAGCACTTCTTGCAACTTCCATTCCTAAGAAGAACTTAAGTTCACCAATATCTTTGATGCTGAATTTTTTGTTGAGGATTGCCTTGGTGTGAATTATCTGTTGTATATCATTACCTGCTAAGATCAAATCATCCACATAAACTAGAATGGTTGTGAAGCCTGTGTTAGTGTTCTTAGTAAACAGAGAATAATCAGAGGAGGATTTTACATAACCTATTTGAGTCAAGGTGCTTGTTAGCTTCTCATGCCACTGCCTGCTTGCTTGCTTCAGACCATAGATTGACTTCTCGAGTTTGCATACCAGCTTGGGATCACTGTTGTTTAGACCTTGGGGGATCTTCATGTAAACTTCTTCTTTGAGATCTCCAAGTAAGAAAGCCGTGTTTATGTCTAATTGATGCATATGCCAATTAAACAGGGCAACTAGGCATAAGAGGACTCTTATGGTTGTCATCTTCACCATTGGACTAAAGGTGTCCATGTAATCAACACCCTCAGTTTGGTTAAAACCCTTTGCCACTAACCTGGCCTTGTGTCTCTCTATGGAACCATCGGGATTATGTTTGATTTTAAAGACCCACTTACACCCTATGACCCTTTTATTATCAGGTAGAGTGGTTAGTGTCCATGTATTGTTATTGGCTAGAGCTTTCAATTCTATCTGGATAGCATTTTGCCAACATTCATGTTTAATGGCTTCTGCATGGTGATGAGGGGTTTGGCTGATGGATATAGCAAGAGAAAAGTTCTTATGTCTTTGAGATAGATGGTTATATGTAAGAGCTTTGTTGATGGGGTATTTTATATGAGGTGTCTGAATGTTAGGTCCATGAACCATACTGCAACATAGTCTCTCAGGTAATTAGGTGTTCTTTTGATCCTCTGTGAGTGTCTATTGGCATGGTTGGAATCAGGAATATCAGGAATAGGCTCGGGTTCAGGTTGAGTATGCAGAGTTGGCATGGGATCAGGTTGAGTGTGAAGGATTGGCATAGGTGAGGTATCATGTTCTGGTATAGGACAGGATGGTATGTTTGCTTCACTAATAGGAAGGATGAGAGTGGGTATATCATTTATATAGTTCCCTGTATGGTTGAGGAAAGGAAAAATGTGTTCAAAGAATGACACATTTCTAGAAAGAAAGACTTCATTTGTTTTGACATCTAAGAGTATGTATCCTTTAGTGCCATGCTTAAATCCTAGAAACACACATCTTCTTGACCTAGGATCTAGTTTTCTCCTATGTGAGACTAAAGTTGAAGCATAACACAGGGAGCCAAAAACTTTCAGGTTTTCAATATTAGGCAAGGTGTGATAGAGTTCCTCATAGGGTGACTTATTACATAAGTAAGTAGAGGGTTGCCTATTAATCAAGTGTATAGCATGTGACACAACATAATTCCAAAAACAGTGAGGCAAACCAGATTGAAAAATAAGGGATCTAATGACACTTAGTATGTGTTGGTGCTTTCTTTCAACCACACTATTTTGTTGTGGTGTTTCAACACAAGTGGTTTGATGTTGTATTCCTTTTGATAGATAGAAATCACGCATAATAAATTCCTTGCCATTATCACTTCTAATGTCTTTAATTCTCAAATTAAATTGAGTATCAGCATAAGAGATGAATTGTTTAACAAGTTGACTTGAGTCAGATTTTTGTTTCATGAAAAAGGCCCAAGTAAATCTGGTTTTGTCATCAACGATGGTAAGAAAATATCTATGTCCAAAGGTGGAAATAGTGGGTATAGGACCCCATATATCAATATGAATCAATTCAAATGCAGTGATAGATTTTGTAATGCTAGTAGAATATGGCAATTTTCTTTGTTTAGCTAGGTAACATATTTCACAAGGGTCAATATTTTTACGGCATTTTATGAAAGGAAATGTAGCATGCATAGTGTTTATTTTATCATGAGACAAGTGGCCTAGCCTAGAATGCCACAAATTACAACCAGTATAGCTAATGTGAGCATTAACATAGTGAGGTTTAGCATAGTTTTTGGTAGAATCAGTTAGCACATATAGTCCTCCTTCTAGCTTAGCTGCACCAATCATCTTCAAGGAGTGAATGTCCTGAATTTTACAATGATTGGTGGTAAATATTAGAGTGCAGGCTAGATAGGTGGTAAGTTTAGATATAGAGATCAAATTGAAGTTAAAAATAGGAACATACAAGACATTAGTAAGGTATAGATCATTTGAGAAAACAACAGTTCCTGAATAATTGGCAATTACTTGATTGCCATTGGGCAAGGTAATCAACAGAGGTTTAATCCTCTTGAAGTTTTGGTATAGGGACAAGGAGTGACAGACATGGTCTGTAGCTCCTGTGTCAAGGATCCATGTAAAAGATGTGGTTTGTGAGTTCCCTGAAATGTGTTGTTCTGTGGCAATGATGGAATTAGATGATGGTTTATTCGTGCTATGCTTTGCTTGGCTCATGGATTCTTGTATCAAACTCTTTAAAACATTGTGCTGAGCTAGTGTGAAGGCTAGTATTGGATCAGATTTTTCTTCTTTAAAGCTCAGATCTACAAGATCGTGATGTTCTTCCAATGAGTCTAAGCTTGCATGTCCTGCATAGTTACTGACATTTCTTGCATTTGTTTGATAGTTGGGTGTAAACCCATGCTTTTTGTAGCATGTATCAGTAGTATGCCCAGTTCTCAGACAGAATGTGCAAGTCTTTTGTCCCCTTCCTCTTCCAAATGTTCCAGCAGGTCTGTTGCCAATTATTCTTCTCCCCCTTCCTCTTCCTTTTTGTCTTGTTTCATTGTAGTTGCTCGAGAAACTTCCAGAAAATTTCAGGTCTTCAAGTTGCATTTGTCTCTCCTGTTGAACCAAAGTTGAAAACACTTTGTTGATTGGAGGAAGAGGGTCATAAAACATGATTTGTGATCTAACGGATGTGAATTGTTCATTCAAGCCTCTCAAGAAGCATATTACATAGTCATTCTCCCTATAATTTTGAATGGTAGGGATAGTACAAGCACATTTGTATTCACACAGGCAGGGAGGAATAGGCCTATAGTTGTCTAGCTGTTGCCAAAGGCCCTTCATTTGATTGAAAAAGGCTGCAATAGACAAGTTACCTTGCTTGATGGAATGAATTTCCCCAATAAGCTCAGAGATTCTGAACATATCTCCCTGGTGGTATCTTTGATGAAGATCTACCCAAATTTCTTGTGTCGTTTCCAACCACAACACACTCTGGATAATTGAAGGTTGAATGGAGTGATTAAGCCAAGACACTACTAGATTGTTGCATCTCTTCCAAGCTGTGAACATTTGATTGTGGGGAGGTGGTTTAGTTAGTGTTCCATTGACAAATTCTAGCTTGTTTTTGGTTTCTAAAGCCATTGTCATGGCTCTTGACCAAGAGGGATAGGTTTCTCCGTTCAAGAGAGATGATACTAGAGAGGAGCCCGTGTTTTCATTTGGGTGCATGTACTATTAACCTTTTGATCTTTCAGGGGATCTAGGAGGACCTTACAACACTATACAAACTAATAATGTAATATCATTAATATTGTATACATTCTTATTTATAGAATATTAATGATATTACATTATAAGTTTGTGAAAACCATGTAAAATATGGTAAACCATTGATACAAGAAGAAGATGAAGATTGAAGAAGATGATGGTTATAAACTAAGAAAGAACAATCTCTTAAAGAAAACTTTATTCAATCACTACTCAATGAGAAAATGTGAATAACTCTTACAACTTGATTAATTAAACTACTAAGCCATAGATCATACTTATACTACAAAGAGGAATCAAGAAGAAAGAAAAGAAACTAGCTAAAACAGAAAAGTTTCCAGAAAAGGAAACTGAACCAATAACTGAATAAACAGAATTATGAAAAGTTTCTAAAAAAGGAAAGAAACAATTTTTGACTAATCTAAATGAAGGATTTCATCTTGGGCTTTTGGGCTTGGTCTTTGCTTGTGATTAACATCATCAATTTTAACAAAATGATACTACAATTATTCAATAGTGATTATACTTTTTTGGTACTACTAAATGTATCTATTTTTTGAATAAGGAACTAATCTCTTTCAGAGTTTGTGATTGCTTCTCCCAATAAGTGTCACTCCTAGGAATTGAACCTTTGATATTGAGGATATAGTGGGACGTTATACCACTAGACCAATATGTCCTTCGTAATATAATAATTATACTATTTTTAAATAAGACATCCATTATGAAAAAAATAATTATATTTTTAAACAATTAATGCATAGAGTAAAGTGCATTTGACTTAGGTGTGATAGTTTAAATAATTTATTCTTACTAAATTCAAAATTGTAGGAAAATTTTGTGTATAATATTTTACATTTTGGCTTCTACCCTCATCCCTAGAGGGTCGGGTAGCAAGTTTATTTTATTTGGGCCTCTACTCCCTTAAACTCACAAGAAAAGCCTATATATAAATATTTAATAAACTTCATCAACTTAACTACTTATCATTAAAATTCAACATAATTTTATATTGACTATATGTCTATTATAATCTTTATTTTTTATGTAAGCTTAAGACAAGTTGTATGAAATATCAAACACACAAACAATTACAAAATATTTACATACCAATATTTTGTTAATAAATATAGTTTATGATAAAATATTATCATTTCATTCGGAACGTGTACTTTAAAAATAAAAAATAAAAATGTTATATATATAGTTTAAAGTATCTTTAAGGTTATGTTTGGTACACTAAAAAGTGGGGAGAAAGAAAAGGAGGGGAGAAAATATGAAGATAAATGATATCTTTCTCTCTTTTAGTTTGAAGGAGAGTATGGAAAGAGAGAGAATAGTCTAATGAGACCCATATGTTTTATTTCTCCTCACTTATGGAGAGAAAATAGAGGAGAGAGTTGATGATCCACCTCCTTTTATGTATGGATAAAATATGTTGTCTGAAACTGTATCTCAAATCATGTCTCAGATCAATGAGAATATGACATTTTAATTAAAAAAATTAAATATTTATTATTGTTTCAATATTATTGATTTGCGACATGAGTTGAGATACAGCTTAGAACAACATATCATTTTTCATCTAGTATTAGTTAGAGGTATTAAAATGTGATAACACAATATTTGTAAGGATTCAAATTTTTATTTATTTTTCAATTAAAAAATTATAAAGTTTAAAAATTTCATTTTTACTTTACATTCTAATACTAGAGGTGCAATATTAGAGACGAATCACATTCGAGGGATGAGAGAGATAATGGAAGAGAATGTTGAGAGATATATTTCTATTCTCTTTCTTTTTTTTCCTCTAAAACTAAACAACACAAAAATCTACTCTCTTTTTCATCTTTTTCTCTCTTTTTCATTCTCTTTTTCACATATTTCTCTCTTTTTATTTTCTTCTGTACAAACAAATGGAGCATAAATGTTTCTTTGAATCTCGGGTAATATCTAATTAATACAATAATCAAACCTTTGTCTCATTGAGTATGGTCCATTATATATTAAACAATGTCATAATATTCTATTCTAAATCATTTTTATTAAGAGGGTGTTGATCACTAAATTCTTCCTAATTGTTTCGTCTATGATTTTTCTTGCATCATTTTTCTCTAGAAATTTTAATCTACATTTAATCTACTCTCTATAATTTCTAATTAATGGCTAGTATTTTTTATTAATGAATAATAAATGATATACTTGGTTGATTGTAGAAAAAGTTCACTATAAATCGATAATATTACAATTTATTTTGTAGCATTATCACATTAAAAAGTTTTACACTATCTGTTGAGAATGTTTGAAATATGTTATTTTATGAAGTTTCACATCATATAATATTAGACTAGAATAGAGTATCAATGTTATATATTTGACTCAAGTCTTTTGTTATAATATACACAAGATATAAACATCAAATAGAAACACCCCATGGGCACTTGGGTCATGCGTGTGCTAGGGTTTGTAATCTTTATTCTCTAGTAATATCTTGGTAGTCACTCAACACTCCCAGAGACGTAGACACAATTGGCTGAACTTCGTTACCAAATTCTCTTGTTTCTTCTCTTCTATTTATTTTATGCATTTATTTGATTACTTGTGGCTAACGTTGTATAACGATCGTTTCCGTTGTATCAACACTATCAAGTAATCATATATTATCTCATGACATACTCGTTTAAGATAATTAATATAAGTCAAATATTTTTAATGACATGGTACATAAATAAATGTTGTATATGGTGAAATAAACTTTAAAAATTATAATTAAATCCAAATATAATACTAATAAAAAAATATTAATACTATGTAATGATGATGAATTTGATATACATGTATCAAATAAAAGAAAAGTAACAAATTCCAATACTTCATATACGTCATATCTCTCTCTTTATATATATATGCGTACAAAGGGGTGTTTTCCTACTACTTGCACTTGATTATTTGTGGCCGTTTAACTTAGGATTCAAAATTTACAAGTCATGCATCTCCTCTTTCTATATTATTTGTGTGTGAAAAGGGCTTTTCCTACTACTCGTCTTGATTATTTGAATATCGTCAACTTAGAATTTTCAATTTCTTTTAACCATAATTTTGCAGGTCATTCGAGAAATGGATCCAAATACTTATGCACTGATTGTGTATGAAGGGAACAAAATCTGTGACGGTCTACTCAAGAGGTTGGATAAGTCGGAGGGAAATGAATTGGTAAGTTTGATCTTTGATTTTTTTCAATTTCATTCTTACAATTCATTTTTGTATGTGAATTTGTTTACAAAAAATTCTCCTTTGTTATTTTGCTTTGTGTTGTTTAGTGTCATACTTGGCTTCAAATTTAAATTCAACCTTCTTAGATCCTTTTCTCAACTTCCGATTTTAATCATAATTATGATTTCAAATCATTTTGGTTTTATTTTTGTTGGAACTTACAACTAATTGCAGAAAAGAAAATGCAGAAGAAGAAGTAAGAAATGTACTCTAGAATTAGAAAGTGTAGATTGGTTAACAACTACCAATCCAACAACCAACTTCTATTTATAGAAACTTCAATGTTTACAAGCCCAAACTCAATTAGGCTTAGTGCTTACTTATACACAAGCTTATGAATTACATTTACATTTCATTATAATATTCCACCTTAATTCAAGCTTGATAGACTTACTACTCCTAGCTTTCTTCTTTGAATTTCAAAACTTTCTCTCTTAAGTGCCTTTGTGAATATATCAGCTTGCAGCTCTAGTGAAGTGAATAATTCTAGCTCCAAATTTCCCTTTTCAACTTGATCTCTCAAGAAGTGATACTTGGTTTCTATATGTTTACTGCGTCCATGAGAAACTGGATTCTTGGATATATTAATGGCTGACTTATCGTCCACGAAAATCACTAATGTCAAGTCATTTTGCACACATAACTCATTGAGCAATGATTTCAACCATAATCCTTGACAGCATCCTAGGCAGGTAGAAATGTATTCGGATTCACAAGAGGAGAGCGCCACCACCTCTTGCTTCTTTGAGCTCCAACTAATGGATGCATTGTTGTATTTGAATAAGTAGTCATTGGTGCTTTTCCTATCATCCTTGTCCCCACACCAATCTGCATCTGTGTAGCCATAGAGGAGTCTTTGCTTCTTCTGTTCACCAACTGCATCAGTTGGGAGAATCACCCCAAAGTCCATGCTTCCTTTTAGGTACCTGAGTAACCTTTTCACAGCCTGCATATGTGATTGTCTAGGGTCTTCCATGTATCTACTGACCAAACCTACTCCATAGGCTATATCTGGTCTTGAGTTGCAGATATACCTTAGTGATCCTACCATTTGTCTATACATGGTTGAGTCAGTTGTTGCATCACTAGAGTTGCCTTTGCTAAGAGAATTTCCAGCTTCTACTGGTGTTGCAGCAGGATTGCACTCCAACATGCCAAATCTGTTAAGCACTTCAGAGATGTACCTCTTTTGATGCATCAAGATGCCACTTTCTGTCATAGTAAACTCGATACCTAGGAAGTAGGATAGAGTTCCCAAATCTGTAATCTCAAATTCCATTTTCAGTTCTGTTTTTATCTTCTCAATCTCTTCATTATTGCATCCTGTAATCAAAAGATCATCTACATACAAGCATATGATGATTGATGCTTCTTTGGATACTTCTCTTATGTAGATTCCATGCTCATTCTTGCATCTGATGAATCCTTGTTCAAGGAAGAATCCATCTGTTCTTTTATTCCATACTCTTGGTGCCTGCCTCAAACCGTAGAGAGCCTTATGGAGCTTATATACTTTGTCTTCGTGTCCTGACACTACAAATCCTTGAGGTTGAGTAACAAAAACCTCTTTGTCAATAGGGCCATTTAGAAAAGCTGACTTCACATCTAGTTGGCTTAGAGACCAATGCATTGAGCTTGCCATTGCTATGACCAACCTTACAGTTTCAATTCTTGCAACATGTGCAAAAACCTCATCAAAATCAAGGTCAGTTCTTTGTAGGAAGCCTTTTGCAACTAGTCTTGCTTTGTACTTGGACACTTTGCCATCTAGTTTAACTTTTACTTTGAATACTCATTTAACTGATATTGCTTTCTTCCCTTTTGGCAGGGTTGTGAGTTCCCAAGTTTGATTCCTTTCTGTGGACTTGATTTCCTCTGCCGTTGCTTCTCTCCAATGAGCTTCTTTGTTGGCTTAATCAAAACTAATTGGTTCCATCTCAGCTAACAAAGCCATATGAACTAGATCTCCTTCTGTTGTAATTGATGTATCAGGGAAGACTTCATAATCTCTCAACCTGTTTGGGAGTTGCCTCTGCCTCTGAGGTCTACAAACTGAATCAATACTAGGCTCTTCTCCTGATGTAATTGTTTGAGGTCTCATACTAGTGTCTTCTATATTCATTTGATTGTTGTTTGCTGATGGTTCCTGTGTTTGATTCCACTCCCAAGCCCGAGTCTCATCAAATTTGAGATCTCTGTTGTAGGAGATGGAGTTTGTCTTAGGATCATAAACTTTGTAGGACCCTGTTGTGTGATACCCTATGAAGATAAGTTTCTCACCTCTGTCATCTAACTTCTTCCTCTTGGCATCAGGAACATGCTTGAAACAAATTGACCCAAAGATTCTGAAGTGCCTTACATCAGGCTTGATTCCTGACCAAGCTTCCTCTGGTGTTTTGTCTTTGAGTCTCTTGGTGGGACTTCTATTTACAACATAAGCTGCTGTAGTTAATGCTTCTGCCCAGAAATCCTTTGGCAAGCCTTTTGTCTTAAGCATACTTCTTACCATGTTTAAGAGTGTTCTATTTAGTCTTTCTGCTGTGCCATTGTGCTGAGGAGTATAAGGTGCAATCACCTCATGTATGACACCTTCTCTGTTACAGAATTCTTGGAATTCTTTTGAGATATACTCTCCTCCTCCATCACTCCTGATTAGTTTTAGTTTCATGTCACACTGATTTTCAGCAAGTGCCTTGAATGTTTGGAATTTCCCAAAGACCTCACTTTTCTTATTGAGCAGATAAATCCATACCTTTCTTGTAAAGTCATCCTTGAAGGTTATGAAGTAGCAAATTCCTCCTATGATTTGGTTTCTAGAGGTCCACAAACATCTGTGTATACTACCTATAAGAGCTTGGTAGATCTAGTTACAACCTGTGATGTGAATTTGTTCCTTGCTTGGTTGCTTGTTATGCAATCTTCACATATGTTGAATTCTTTATGCATTTCAGGTAGACCAGTTACCATATCTGTTTTTCTCAATAATTCCAAGCTCCTTTGATTTAGATGGCAGAACCTCTGATGCCAAATTCTAGTCTCATCTGTGGTGGTTGTCAAGCACTTCTAATCATCTAGCTGAATGCCAATCTTGAAGGTTCTATTATTTGAAAGTGGAGCCTTCAAGATTGGTCTCCCTTTCTTGTTGAAGATTTTAAGGACTTCGTCTTCCATGCTTATCTTGTAGCCCTTTTCCAGCAATTGTCCTAAGCTAATGAGATTATTTCTCATTCTTGGCACATACAGAACATTTGAGATACTTGAGCTTGCACCATCCTTTCTTCTTATCAGAATCTCTCCAATTCCTTCTGCATTGATTGAGCTTTCATCAACAAACTTGACTTTGGTTTTCACTGAATTGTCAAGTGTGGTGAACCACTCCTTGTATCCAGTCATGTGATTAGAACATCCTGTATCAAGATACCATTTATCTGAGGTTGGTTGATTCTCTGCCTTATTTGTGATCATCATCAATGCATCTTCATCTGATGTATTTTCTCCAATTGAAGCTGAGGTTACTTCTTCTGCCATTAACAGGACCTCTTCATCAGATTCTTCATATTTTTCTAATCTTGCTTCAGCTTCTTTGCCCTTTTTCTTGAACTTGCATTCAGATGCAAAGTGCCCCCAATTATTGCAATTGTAGCACTGAATTTTCCTTTTGTCTTTCTTTTTCTTTGCACTGAAATTTCCATTGCCTCTTCTTTTAATGTTTCTTGAATCAGTGTCATAAGATCCATTTCTTTGCCCTCCATGATCTATCTGATTCATTTTTGCAGCTTCATGTATCTTCTCTCCTTGACCTTTTCCACTGAATCTGCTCTGCCTGTCAGGGTAACCTGATTTCTTTTTGAATTGAGCACTAAGAGCTTGCTGAGTCTGTCTTTTAGATATTCTCTTAAGGAATCTATGTTCATGAGCTTCTAAGGAGCCTTGTAACTCATCAATTGTCAGAAGTTCCATATCTTTAGATTCTTCAATAGCTACTACTACATGATCAAATTTAGCAGCTAAGGTTCTAAGTATTTTTTTCAACAATACCTTGCTCAATTAATTGCTCTCCATAGCTTCTCATTAGATTGATTAGTGCCCTGATTCTTGTAAAGTATTCTGAGATAGATTCTTGTTCCTCCATTTGCAACAATTCATACTGTCTTCTCATCATCTGCAACCTCACTTTCTTCACCTTTAACCCACCTGAGTAACATTTGTCAAGTGTTTCCCAAGCTTCCTTGGAAGAGCTTGCAGCAGATATCTTTTCGAAGTTGGCTCTGTCTACACATTGGTGTATAAGGAAGATTGCCTTGCAATCTCTTGTCATGGCCTCCTTATGCTCCAACCTCTGTGCTTCTGTGGGATTCTCACTAAGTTGATGAACCCCAACCTGGACCACATCCAAGCACTCTTGAAACTCGAAGATGGCCTTCATCTGGATACTCCAATGATCAAAGTTCTTGCTGTCAAGAATTGGTAAATTCATTGAAAATCCTCCCGATGTTGTCATCTTCTTCCTTCTACTTCAAGGCTATGTTTCACTGCTCTGTGACCTTCAATTCTTGAAGCTTCTTGCACCAGCGTTTCTTGATGGCACCTCCACAGGCTTCTTGGATCGTGTAGCTCTTGATACCACTGTTGGAACTTACAACTAATTGCATAAAAGAAAATGCAGAAGAAGAAGTAAGAAATGTACTCTAGAATTAGAAAGTGTAGATTGGTTAACAACTACCAATCCAACAACCAACTTCTATTTATAGAAACTTCAATGTTTACAAGCCCAAACTCAATTAGGCCCAATGCTTACTTATACACAAGCTTATGAATTACATTTATATTTCATTCTAACAATTTTCTGACTAAACACTAAAATATTGGGATATGTCTCGTTGAAAGTGATGTGAAACTCCTCTTGTTTACGATGTATCTGGCTGAGATGCATGGTTGATGACCTCATGTGTAGAAGGTTGATAATGAATCTTCAAGAATTCTCTAGTCAAGGGCTTGGACCTCGAATCAAGTGAGGATAAGCCAACTCAATAAGGGTTACAAGGTGGCCTTTGGGTTAGGAACCAACCTCAACTAGAATAGGTTGGCCCATATGGACTCATAGTTGACCTTCAGATCTTTGTTATTGGGACCAATCAAGCTAAATTGGCCTTTGTGTATTTCTAAGAAATTCATTTTTCCTTCTTTTCCCTATAAACAATAGTGCAAAGTGATTTATTAAAAACCTATTTAAATTAATTATTTAAAAGGAACTTTTTATAAGTTGAGGAGAAATTTATTAAATATAACAAAAATGGGTTATAATTATTTTACTTATTACATATAATAGAAATAAAATGATTTAAATGCATCTCCATGCTGAAAACTCACTTAACATTTAAAAAATTTAATAATGTTAATATTTTTAATGTAGCTATTAAAGTATATTTTGGTGGATTAATATGTAATAGTGGTTTTTTTTTTTGTAGTTTTTAAATATTTATAAAAATGTAAGTAATAATTTCATGCTAATGCATTATAAAAATTTTATATTCATTTTATAAACAAATACAAATATATTATAAATGTTAATTTATATAAATAGTTAATTACAATATATATACACACACAATTAGGTATCAAATTTAAAATTTCTTTGCAATGAATTATTAATAATTATAAATTATAAAATTACCTTTAGAAGAAATGAAGTTTTAAAAATAATAATAATATGATTAAATATTAACTATTAAGCTAAAAACATATAAAATTCTTCTTTATCTTACATTTGTTAAAATGAAAGATGAGAAGACTCCAATTTCAAATATACTTCTATTCAAGAAAGCTTGAGATAAAATAGTCATCACAAAGAGTGGTGTTATTCACACTTCAAATTGTCTATCCATGTTCCTTGTAAATTCATCATAGTTTTAGTTTCTTCATTTTTTTAAAGTTACGATAGGTCTATGAGTGTGCATAAAAGGCATCACCATGGTCCTTGTACTAATCTTATCAATAAGATATTGACAAACTAATTTATCCATTTTGATGGAGATAGAGGAAAACTTAAATATTTCATAAGAATTTTACATTCCTCGAACCTGATTAAACCGAATTAGTTGCTAAAGGTCATCTTTTAGATAATTCCTTGTACTCATGATGTACATACAATACAAGACTTGTGCAAAATTGCCAAAGGCATTCATTAGTTCTTAAACAAAGTTTTACCAGTTGTACATAACAAAATTAAATAATCTCTAGAACAAATACCTAAGGACCTAATCAAATGAGAAGAGTCAGAACTAAAAAACTAGTTAATTAAATGGAAAAACCGCATTGTTTAAGTAACATATTAAATTTTCTATGCTACCCAATGTGATATTTCTAACATTGTCACCCCTATAAAGGTGGATGTTCACAACAACTTTTATTCTATATTGGTCCAATGATAGCACTCCTAATATTGTCCCCTCTCTAAAGGTTGATGTTAGTGACAACTTTCACTCTATCGACAATGGTCCAATGATAGCTCTTTCTCTTTTGGCGGTCCATTCAACTATTAGTATTCGGTAGCATACCTTAATACAACCTATAGATAGTCATTTCTATGCCACAACTCTAAATAAAAGATATCAGTTATTAGGGCTTAATCACATGAATAAAACATAACTCAAAAGACTAGTCTATTAAGTAAGAGAGTCTCACGACTTAATTATCCCATTAAATTTGATATGTAAACTAATGTGGGACTCTTCTATTCGAGAAATTGGATATAAAATAACCAACAGTGTCACAAACAAGTAAAGAGGAAGGGGTTGTCGTACAACACCTTGTTAGATTATAGTCTTTTAACTAACAATTATTATTTTAAACTATCTTTCAATTGGGTTGTTTGGTTTGATGACACTATAATAAAATCGAGATTATAATACATTGATAAAAGGCGTTGGGATTGAACTTTACATTTATTGTCAATATACACATGATTCAGGAAAACAAATTCACTTAGTAATGATTCTTCCACACAATTATTTATGTTTTTTAGGGTCTAGTCGGAGTCTTCAACAATGCATATTTAAGATTACGCTGTTGTAGAGATGTAATTAACAACACAACCTTAAATATGCGTTGTTGACAAGACTAAATAAACCTGGTAGTGATATAGCTATACAACAACGTATATTTAAGGTGGCACTGTTGAAGAGATGTAACTAACAATGCAACCATAAAAGTGCGTTGTTGAAGAGACTGAGACATTCAGATAATATTAGTCAATTACATATATAGAATAATTAAGTAATTGTGATTTTTAATGACATTAATTTAGAGGAAATAATGACAACTAATTCAAACCTGGTAGTGATATAGTATACAACAGCGCACATTTAAGGTGACGTTGTAGTACCGTCGATGCACAATTGTCATGAACAATGAGTATATAATAGCACATATTTACGATTGTGTTGTTGATGATATGTTAACTAACAGCGCAATATTGAGATAGCATTATGATGAACAATATATTACACACTATTCATAACCTTAATTTAGCATGAATGATGATTATTGATGCCTAATGGACTTTGTTTCACATGATTTAGTGTTTTAGACTTTATTGGACTAATATTCCTAAAATGAGTTAATTTGGGATTATTTAGCCTGATTAAATCTATTATCATTTTCAGATCATATTTGGCACCAATGACATTTTGAGCATTATGGAAGTGGAGGATATGTATTGAAGTGAAGATTGTATTTTTATTTTGTGAGTTTTTATTTGTAAATTCGGTTTTAGTTTTAGGCCCATTATTTAGGGCTCATTTTTTGTTTTACTCTTTGTAAAAGAGGGAACCCGAATTCCACTCTCACTCTCTACATTTACTCATTTTAGAATTTAGGTTTCTCCTCTTTTGTTCTGCTAGGGTTTCACATCTTTTTCATTTTCGGTTTTCAGTCATCTTCTTCATTTTCGGTTTCTTTCTTCCACTCAATGGAAGGCTAAACTTGTAGACTAAATTCCTTTGGTAATGTATCACAACTCTTGAGGTTTTGTTATTAATGCATTTTCGGTTTCTTTATTGTTGATTTCTTCTATGTTAGAAACTGGTTTATGAGTTTATCTTCGCTTAGTTGATTTACTCTCTAGTGCATGAATGCTTAGTTCGTGTGAATTTGTTAATCATTTCATGCTTATAACTAAGTTCCTTTGGTAATGTATCACAACTCTTGAGGTTTTGTTATTAATGCATTTTCGGTTTCTTTATTGTTGATTTCTTCTATGTTAGAAACTGGTTTATGAGTTTATCTTCGCTTAGTTGATTTACTCTCTAGTGCATGAATGCTTAGTTCGTGTGAATTTGTTAATCGTTTTATGTTTATGCTGATTTCGCTTAGTTAGAGACTTAGGTTTTAGAACTTTGAATTGATTATCGCTTAGTTAATTGATTCTCAATAAATTCGGAAGTTAATGGTTTGAATTTGAAAATAATCTTTTGAAACCGAAGATTGAGTTGTGAACAAACGAACTAAAGTGATTTAGCTGTTTCATTACATTGCTTAACTACTGTTTCTAAATTTGATTTATGTTCATACTATCCAACAACAAAAAACCCCTTGTGTGTGGGAGTATAAGGTGTTTGAAGTTTTGCTTGAAAGATAATCATTGGAAAACGACCTAGGAGTCACTTCCTAGTACTGCAGTTTTTAATTGTTATATTATTTGTATCGGGTACAGCCTCGATCAAATTTGATGCCGCTGCTGGGGATTATCGGTTTTTATTAAAGGTTCTTATTATAGTTTAGTATGTCTTAGAATAACCATTCTGTTTGGGTTTCAAATTGGCATGTAGTATTCACTGTTTGCTGTCTTGTTTAGTTATTTGTCTATTGGTTGATTCGGGTGTATGTTGGTTAATATAGTTGTGGTTGGAATTTTTGCATGAAACTTTGTTTCCACGCCTATTTCATCACATATTGAATACTGGATGCATCATAGTCAATCACCTTGCTGCTGGTTGTGAGATACAAATAAGTAGTGACTAGTTTTATGGTTGATTTTCTATTTTTGGCATAACTTTGGAACCATTAATCAGAATTGGACATAATATATATGCATTTGGGGTAGAAAAATCCAACGATTCTTTCTCTACACACTATGTTTATAGAACCCACCCTGAAAATCCAAAAAAAGTTTGTTTACTATTTCTTTTTTATTTTATAAGTTTATTTTTTCAATTGTTTTGATTTTGTTGCATTTAATTATATTAGTTAGGCTTTGAGTTTTGTCCTGAAACTTTTTGTGGATATTTCCTATGGTATTAGGATTTTCTTGATGCAAAGTTTTGGTTGATCACTGAAATTTAACATGTATTTCACTTGCTGCCCTACATGGTTCTTATTGTTGCATTTAGTGCATGACTAGGGGAAATCCTAACTCTTTACATCCAATAAATCCTGAAATTGATAGAACATTTTATAGTTTGGTTAGACAAGTTATGAATTTAAATTTAGATAGTGAGTTTTTTCATCTTAGTGTTTATCTACCTGATAATGATACTGATTCTGTTGTTTCTATGCATTCTGCTATTTTTGTGCATTCTGTTGCATACTCTGAAAATATGGCTGAACCACCTCCAATCCCACGTGAGAGTGAGAGTGCAAAGCATCAACGATTGCATTAGCAACGTTTGCCTATGTTTTGATGAAGACAAAGAATTAGCTAAAGTCTTATTAGACTTAGGTCATAATTCTTTATTATCTTTTTAGAAGTGTAAGATGTTTACCATAGATATTGAGTCTAGGTTAGGTAAACCTAGTTGTGAGTCTCACAAGACTTAATAAAGTAATCAATCTATTAAAATGAGACATCATCTAGAAATATATGATAAGTAGGTCCATGCATTTAAATACATTGATTTTATGCATTAAAGGTATTATATTTTGAAAATCATGTATTGCATGAGCATGTATCATATAGGGAGTTTACCATACATTAACAAGTGAACTTTTACACTAGTTAAT
>NC_032014.1:12127009-12129335 GCF_001865875.1 Lupinus angustifolius | reverse complement strand
GTTCTTCACACAAAGACTTGGAGGTCTTGGGATAAAGAGCAATACCTTGGATGAGGCCGAATCGCATAAGAAAGGTTTTCTTGGGAGGCGGTTTTGGGAAAGGTCAAACCAAGGGTGACGAAGTTCTTTGAGTTCCAAGAAGGAAGCGTTCAAGTTTTGTATGTGGAAGCGTGTATGTAACGTACATTGTGTTTCATAGTGAAAAAGGAAAATCTCCCAAATCAGAGGGGAGGACTGGTTGTAGTTTTGCAGTGAACAACAAAACAAACCAGGATAAATCCCTGTGCAATCTTTTCTATCCTTTTCTCTTTTATGTTTCAAGTTGTTTTAATGCGAATCTGGAACTAATATTTTGCATACTTGTTCCTTGTTATGTTCTTGTTAATCTTGCACAAAAGTATCTGTTGTATATCTATTTGTGTGTTTGTTAATAATCGTGCAAGTTGTTGTTTTGATCATTCTGTTTCTGTTATTGGTTAATCGATTGAGACCAGTTGTTAATCGATTAACTGGCATTTTTTCAGCAAGTGTGTAAAAACCAGAAAAGTGGAAATTGAGTTCCACCACACCTATTCAACTCCCCCTTCTAGGTGTATTCCGCCACTGATACCTAACAGATAGGACATTAAGGGAGCTGACTACACCTGATTTCACATACAAAAGCTTGTGTATCCAGTATCCCAATGAGGATTGCCATATATGCTCAAAACTGGACTAATCAATTTGTTGCTTAAGTTTCATGAACTTGCAGGTGAATATCCTCATAAGCATCTTAAGGAGTTCCACATTGTATGTTCCACTATGAAGTCTCGTGGTGTCCAAGAAGATCAATATGTTTGAAGGCATTCCCACATTCACTTGAGGGTGCTTCNCACTATGAAGTCTCGTGGTGTCCAAGAAGATCAATATGTTTGAAGGCATTCCCACATTCACTTGAGGGCGCTTCAAAAGATTGGTTGTATTACTTGGCCCCTAGTTCTATTACTAGTTGGGATGACCTGAAGAGAATCTTCCTTGAAAAATTATTTCCTGCCTCTAGGACCACTGCAATCAGAAAAGATATTTCTGGAATCAGACAACTACATGTAGAAGGTTTATATGAATATTGGGAGAGATTCAAGAGACTATGTGCAAGCTGCCCCCATCATTAGATCTTTGAACAACTCCTCCTGTAATATTTCTATGAGGGTCTGAACAACATAGAGAGGAATATCATTGATGCTGATAGTGGTGGTGCACTTGGAGATATGATCCATTTTGAGGCTAGAGGTTTGATTGAGAAGATGTCTTCCAACTCACAACAGTTCAGTGCAAGAAGTAGTGATGTTCTAGTGGTCAGAGGTGTCCATGATGTTGGGACAGATTCGGTGAGGCAAGATAAACTTGAGAAAAAAATTGACTCTCTTGCTACCTTGGTCACTCAACTTGCCATGAATCAGCAGAAACCTCCACTTGTAGCATGAGTTTGTGGCATTTGCACCACAACTGACCATTATGTTGATGTTTGTCCTTCTCTCTTGGAGCTCAAAACTGATACCATCCTGAGGCCTATGCTGCAAATATTTACAACAACAGACCTCAACAATAGCAAAAGAATTATGATCCTTCATCAAGCAGATACAACCCCGGTTGGAGGAATCATCCGAATCTTATATGGTCTGATTCTTCACAGCCTCATCCAGACCACCATTTCAGAATAATAATGCTGCACAAAATAGACCATATGAGCATCCCCCAATCCAGCAGCAGAGGCAACAACAAGTGAATAGTAATCCTGCTCCTGCTTCTAGTAAACATTCATTAGAAGAATTAGTGAGGCAGATGACATTGCGGAATATGCAATTCCAGCAAGAGACTAAAGCTTCCATTCAAAGACAAGAGTCCTCCATTCAGAATTTGACCACCTAAATGGGACAGATGGCTACTTCATTAAACACATTGCACTCTCAGAATTCTAATAAGTTGTCTTCCTAGACTGTGGCCAACCCGAGGAATGTGAGTGTCATCACTCTAAGGTCAGGCAAACAGATTGAAGTTGATCTAGCTGCATAAAAAATGAAGCAACCAGTTTTACAATAGATTGAGAACACTAGTGAACAAATTCTTGCTAGTGAACCTTCCACAAGTGTCGCACAATCATCTTCCATTCCTCTTCCATTTCCTCCAAGAGCCATTCAAAGTAAGAAGATGGAATAGGTAGAAAATGAGATCTTGGACACATTTAGAAAGGTAGAGGTGAACATACCTTGATGCAATCAAACAAATTCCAAGATATGCAAAATTTCTAAAGGAGTTGTGCACTCACAAGAGGAGGCTCAAAGGTAAT
>NC_032014.1:12096355-12126909 GCF_001865875.1 Lupinus angustifolius | reverse complement strand
TCATGTCTCTTTCACTAGGACCTATGTAACCCACTAGGGTAGTGATTTAATTAGCAAACAGGAGTACTGCCTACCCTGCTGGTTTGATAGAGGATGTCTTGGTTCGGGTTGGTGAACTTATTTTTCCTGCTGATTTTTATATTCTCGATATGGAAGAGAGATCCTCCCGTAACACAGTTCCTATCATTTTGGGGAGGCCATTTTTGAGAACAACCCGAACCAAGATAAATGTCCATACTGGAACATTATCTATGGAGTTTGGTGATATTGTGGTCCGGTTTAATATTTTTGATGCTAGGAAGCATCCATCTGAGCACCATTTTGTGTCTCATATTGATTTACTTGATGAGTTAACTAATGAACATATCTGTGATTTTCTTAATGATTTTGATTCTATGTCATTGATAGACTCATACACTTGTCATACATGCACTGATTCTGAAATGTGTAATTCTTGTATTGATTAATTTTTGTTGATCCAAATGTTGTAGAATCAGATTGTACTAACCCAATTGTTGCAGACATCATATAGAAATTTGATTTACTTGTCCAGGTGCAAGCTGCAGAATCTATTCCTGCTTCTTTGGTTCCATATGTTTTGCAGGCACCTGTATTGAAGCTTAAACCTTTGCCTGAAAACCTCAAGTATGCTTACTTAGAGGATGATGAGAAGCTTCATGTTATTGTTTCCACCTCCCTTGATGTTGATCAAGAGGAGAAGTTGTTGCAAGTGTTGAAGAAGCATGAGAAGGCAAATGGTTGGACCTTAGCTGATATTCCTGGTATTAGCCCATCTATCTGCATGCATATGATACTCTTGGAAGATGGAGCTAAATCAGTGAGACAACCACAAAGGAGACTCAATCCAGTCATCCTTGAGGTTGTGAAGAAAGAGGTCACAAAGCTTTTACAAGCTGGGATTATATATCACATTTCTTATAGTCATTGGGTGAGCCCGGTTCAGGTGGTTCCAAAGAAGACAGGAATTACAGTGGTGAGAAATGAGAGAGATGAGTTGATTCCTATGAGAGTGCAGAACAGTTGGAGAGTCTGCATTGATTATAGGAGGCTCAACCAAGCAACAAGAAATGATCACTTTCCATTTCCATTTATTGATCAGATGCTTGAGCGCTTAGCATGTAAATCTCATTACTGTTTTCTTGATGGTTTTTCTGGGTGATTCCAGATCCATATTGCTCCTAAGGATCAGGAGAATACCATATTCACCTGCCCTTTTGGCACTTTTGCCTATAGGAAGATGCCTTTTGGCCTATGCAACGACCCTGGAACATTCCAGCGGTGTATGGTGAGCATTTTCAGTGACTTTTTAGATAATTGCATAGAGGTGTTTATGGATGATTTCATAGTTTATGGATCTTCAGTTGATGCATGTTTGGATAGTCTGGATAGAGTTCTTCATAAATGCATTGAAACTAACTTTGTTCTGAATTACGAAAAATGTCATTTCCTGGTAGAGCAAGGCATAGTTTTGGGGCATGTGATCTCAAATAGAGGAATCGGGGTAGATCCTCCCAAGATAGATTTTATTTCACAATTGCCTTACCTCTTTTGTGTGCGAAAGGTTCGTTCTTTTCTTGGTCATGCAAGTTTCTATCGCAGGTTCATTAAAGATTTTAGCAAGAAGGCTCTTCCACTATCCAAATTGTTGCAAAAGTAGGTGGTCCTTCATTTTGATGAGAGATGTATGGAGGCATTTGATTTCCTCAAGACAGCCTTGACCACCACTCCTATTATTCAGGTACCTGATTGGACAGTCCCTTTTGAGCTGATGTGTGATGCTTCAAATTATGCATTGGGGGTTGTCCTTGCTCAAAAAATGGACAAACTGCCTAGGGTAATTTATTATGCTTCCAGGACTTTAGATGTTGCACAAGCAAATTACACCACAACTGAAAAAGAGCTTTTAGCTATTGTATTTGCTCTGGATAAGTTTAGGTCTTATTTGCTTGGTTCTAGAATTGTTGTTTTCACTGGCCGTACAGCTTTGAAGTTCCTATTGAAGAAAGTTGATTCCAAATCAAGGTTGATTAGATAGATGCTCTTGCTCCAAGAGTTTGATTTGAAGATCCGTGACAAGAGTGGAGCACAAAATTTGGTGGCTGACCACTTGAGCAGGATTAAGTGAGTTTTTGATATGATGCCTATCAGAGATGATTTTCCAGATGAACAGCTTTTGAATATTTCTGTTTCTATTCTTTCCCCACCCCTTGGTTTGCCAATATTGTAAATTATTTGGTTGCATCTGTTTTTCCCCCACTTGCATCTAGAGCTCAAAATGATAAACTTAAGAATGATGTTAAATATTATGTTTGGGATGATCCCTATTTGTGGAGATTGTGTACTGACCAGGTTACTAGAAGATGCATTCCAGATCATGAAATTGAGTCAGTCCTTTAGTTTTGCCATTCTTCTACAGTGGGTGGCCATCTTGGTACCCAAAGGACAACACAAAAATTGCTTGACTCTAGATTTTATTGGTCCACCATCTTCAAAGATGCATGGAGGATTTGTAGCACTTGTGAGTAATGTCAGAGAGCAGGTGGTATCCTTTCTTGGACACAAGATATGCCTCAACAACCTATGTTGTTTTGTGAGGTGTTTGATGTCTGAGGTATTGATTTCATGGGTTCATTTCTTGTTTCTTTTGGCTTTTACTATATTCTGCTTTCTGTTGATTATGTTTCTAAATGGGTGGAAGCTAAGGCCACTGGGACTAATTATGCTCGGGTTAAATGGGTGGAAGCTTAGGTCTCACATTTTTGCAGGTTTGGCATACCCAGAGCCATTGTTAGTGACCAAAGCACCCACTTTTACAATAGATCCATGCAAGATATGCTCAAGAAATATGGGATTGTTCATAGAATTTCCACACCTTATCACCCCCAATGTAATGGGCAAGTTGAGATTTCAAACAGAGAGATAAAGAGGATTTTGGAGAAGATGGTGCAACCTTAGAAAGGATTGGAACAACAGACTTGAGGATGCTCTTTGGGAACATAGGACTGCTTACAAGGCACCCATAAGGATTTCTCCTTATCAGGTTGTCTTTGGTAAAACATGTCATCTTCATGTAGAGATAGAGCATCGTGCATATTGGACTGTGAAAACTTGTAACTTGGCTCTTGATCAAGCTGGTGTGAAGAAAGAAAGCTCCAATTAAATGAACTCGATGAGATCCGCTTAGAATCCTATGAGAACTCTAAGTTCTATAAAGAGAAGACCAAAAGATTCCATGATAACTTGATTTCTAGAAAGGAATTTTTGGTTGGTCAAAAAGTATTGTTGTACAACTCTATGCTTGGACTCATGTGTGGTAAGCTTCATTCTAGGTGGATTCGTCATTTCATTGTTACTAATGTGTTTTCTTATGATTCTGTAGAAATAAAAAGTGAATCCACATATAAGAGTTTCAAGGTTAATGGGCATCACCTCAAGCCTTTCCTCACAAATCCTTCCTTAGTGGGTGAACTTGTGGAGGAGGACTCATTGGTTGAACCCACTTTCCTCCTCCATGAATCGGGGAGTTTTCCTTTCTCTTCTTTACTTTATATTGCACTTGTCCAATTCTATTGATTGATATGTATGTCTGGATTTTATGATTGTGCTACATTGGGACAATGTGTAGTTTAAGTGTGGGGGGAGACTATTGTACGTTGTAGGTTTTGTTGATGCATGATTTTCTTTGATTTTTAAGTTTTGCTTAGGTTTGGGCATTTTCTCTCATACTTTCATTCATTTAAGTCTTGATATCTTGTGGTGTGAATCCATGCATTTCTGTATGTCAAGTTGCTTTTGAGAATTAAGAGATTGAAGCGATTGTGATACAATTGTCTCCCTTGTGAGAATTTGAGCCTTAATTGTGGATGGATTGATGTATGTCATCTACTATTCTTTCATGTGTGATTGCACTCTTGATTACTTGCACTCTAGAACTTGACTTGTTTCTTGTTGATACTTGATATTCACATGCACATATTGAAGTGATCTAGGAGTCACTTCCTAGTACTATAGTTTTTAATTGTTATATTATTTGTATCGGGTACGGCCTCGATCACGCTGTTAAAGAGCCTTAAAATTAAAATAATGGCACAACTATCAATTAACTAACAATACAATCTTGAAATAGCGATGTTAAAGAGCCCCAAAATTAAAAAAACGACACAACATAACTGTAAATTAAAGAATATCGATATTAAAATAATGACATAGTGTTAATGACAATGAATTAAGCATGTAGAATATTTAAGTAATTGTGATTTTTATTAACATTCAAATAATAACACCAATAAAGGCAGGCAAATAATGACATTAAAGTCAATATAATTTTTAATGACATTAATAAAAATATGTCATAATAATTTTAAAATTCATCAACAACACATATTTAAGAATGATTGATGATGATATATTAACTAACAGCGCAATCTTGAGATGACGTTGTTAAAGAGCCTTCAAATTAAAATAATGACACAACTATCAATTAACTAACAGCGCAATCTTGAGATAGCATTGTTAAAGAGCCTCCAAATTAGAAAAACGACACAACATAACTATCAATTAAAAAATACAGATATTAAAATAATGATATAATGTTAATAACAATTAATTAAGTATGTAGAATATTTAAATAATTGTGATTTTTATTGACATTCAAATAATAACACCAATAATGACATTAAAGTCAATATGACATTGATAAAAATATGTCATAATAATTTTAAAACTCATCAACAGTGTATATTTAAGAATGCGTTGTTACTGATATGTTAAATAACAGCGCAATCTTGAGATGACACTATTGATGATATGTTAACTAACAGCGCAAGCTTAAATGTTTGTTGTTAAAGATCACTCTTATAATATAGCATTCATTAACAGCTCGTATAAACGCATGTGTTGTTGAAGTGTTATCCGTGGATCCAGTTTAATAGCGTGTGCTTTAGTATGTGTTGTTGTTTAGCTTCCGTCTTTTTTATTAACATCGTTATTCTGGAATTCGTTGTTGAATAAGCGTTGTTGTATATCAAATATGGCATAGTGAGGACTTTTCCTCTACTATATTTTTCTGTCTTTATCCATTGAGGAGAAAAGGAAGATAATATTTCACAAAAAGATACATGCACTTATACTGTATGAGTTTATACATTATCATTGAATTATTTACTATTCATATTTAATCATCATTGACTCTTCAAAAAATAATTAAATAAATGATAAATAATATAGTGATTGTGTATAAATATTTACACTAATAATGTATAAATATTGTTAAAACAAGCCTTCAATCATCTAATTGAAGAAGAGAATATATCATCTTAACATATTTTGCATCTTTCCATTTTTAGTATTTCTTTTCTGTTATGTTGGTTTACATAGTTTTATGTTTTTCCATATCAATAAAAATTCCTTTAGTTAGCTTAAACTGTTAGGTTAATTCTTTTGTAAGGATTGTTGTTCTATATAAGGAACTCCTTGTATTTGTATTTTTATTCATTCCATTCAATAAGAAAGGAAAGAGGTATATTCAGAAATTTGTTCTTTATCTTCTTCATTTTTTCTTGGCTATTTTGGGTTCAACAAATTCAAATCTGAAGGTGCAAGTTATCCACTTGGGCTTCTTCTTTCCTTTGTTTTTCTCTTCTCATATGATTGTCATCTTCTTAAGATAATATCAGAGCTTTAGTATGTAAAGTTTTTTGCACCTCATTTTCTTGCGTTTCCCCTTCATCTTCTTGTCTAGGGATGGCAAAAAAACTCGTACCCGTGGGTAAAACCCGTACGTGCATGGGTACGAGTCACAAATGAGTATCCGCAGGTATTATAAACGGGTTTTTAAAAATACTCGTAGTATATATCGGCAGGTACGGGTATTATGGTACCCGTGTCCACGGATACCCGTTATTTATATGATTAATATATTAGATTTAATTAAAATAAAAAGTACATTATTCTGATATTCATTACACTATGTACATTTTTTCATCTTACTTTGTTTACATATTTTATTGAGTTTGGTGGTGAAACACCAATAATTTTAGCATTTTTTCCAAATATTCAATCAAAAGGTACAAAAATAATTAAGTTTCATCTCATTTGAAACATAACAGAAGTAAAAAATTAAAAATTCATTTATAATATAGGAAATCTGCGGGTATCCGTTGTACCTGCGGGTACCTAGAAATATCCGCGAATACCCGCACATGGGTACCCGTACGGGTACGGGTGGGTATGGGTAATGATCTCCTATTTTAAAACGGGTAGCAGGTAACTACTACTCGTGCCCACCCGTGCCTGTTGTCATCCCTATATCTTGTCTCTTCTTTAAATCCTACAATGGCCAAAACCCTTTGAGTGGTCAATACAGCCTATTCTTTATGCACCCAAATGAAAACCTTGCAGCAATATTAGTATTTGTCCCATTAACTGGAGCTAATTATCATTCTTGGGCCAAGGCCATGTCCATGGCACTGAAAACCAAGAATAAACTTCAGTTTATTGATGGTAAAAGCCTTGAGAATAGTCAAAGGCCTCAAGAATGAACTCGGCAAAGGCATGTTTTATCCATCACAAAACAACACAAAGATAAGAGCGTTCAGCGATTCACATTGGGGTTCATGCTTAAACACTAGAAGAACAATTACTGGTTTTTGTTTCTTTATTGGAAGTTCTCTCATTTCATGGAAAAGTATGAGGCAAAAAATAGTCTCCAGATCTTCAGCAAAGGCAGAATATTGTGCCGTAGCTTTAGCTGGTTGTGACGCCAAGTGATTAAGCTCTCTCCTTCCTGCTCTTTAAGTGTCTCATGTTACTCTCATCCTGATATATTGTGACAATCAATCAGCCCTTCATATAGCAGTCAATTTTGTCTTCCATGAGAAGATCAAACACATAGAGATTGATTGTACTCTATTCGTGAGAAAGTTCAAGATGAAGTGGTGCATCTCTTACATGTTTCTTCATCAAACCAGATTGCAGATTCCGTCAATAAGCCACTGCCAAATGATTTGTTTCATTCTATTATTTTCAAGCTTGGAGTGAGTAATATACAAATTTCAACTTGTGGGGATGTTAAAACAAGCCTCCAACCATCTAATTGAAAAAGAGAATACATCATCTAACATATTTTTCATCTTTCCATTTTTTGTATTTCTTTCAGTTATGTTAGTTTAAATAGTTTTCTGTTTTTCCATATGAGGAAAGTTTCCTTTAGTTAGTTTAAACTAGCTGTTAGGTTAGTTCTTTTGTGAGGATTGTTGTTCTATATAAGGAACTCATTGTATTTGTATTTTTATTCTTTCCATTCAATAAGAAAGCAAAGAGGTATATTTAGAAATTTGTTCTTCATCTTCATCATTCTTTCTTGGCTATTTCGGGTTCAACATATTCAAATCTCAAGGTGCCAGTTATTCACCTTGGCTTCTTCTTCCCTTTGCTTTTCTCTTATATGATTGTCATCTTCTTAAGAGATGTTAAGAATCAACCCAATTCGGCCCACTCAGGCCCAAGATGCTTCTCACCTTCAATCAGAACCGAATTCTAGCTCCTCTAGTTGATTTTCATTTTCTTTCCTCTTTTAGTAATTTTTTATAATTCTATTAAGTTCGTTTTCTCTTCAGTTTCTAATTTTGGAAACTTTCAGTTTTTCTGCTTTTTTGTTTTGGCTGATCTCCCATCTTTTTGTTATTTTTGGGATATATATATTATGATCAAGCATTATGTTGCAATTACCAAGAATATTCATATTAACTTCTTCTATATGGAAGTTCAATCTTACTAATCATAGAAGCTTTCTTTTTCTTTCTTGAGTTAGCTTTCTCTTTGTGTTTGCTATTGTTGTCAAATGATTTCTAATTCTTGATGATGATGATGATGATGGAGCGAATTTCACATGGTATCAGAGCACCCTTGTGAGGGTGTCTCTGCTACCGTTGCGCCATTAAAACCGTAGTCTTTTTCTTTCATTCTTAGTTCAATTCCTTCTTCAAAACTTCCCTCATCGTCGCCTTCTTTGAATTGACCTTCACATGGCTAATCAGTTAATGAATCCCATTCTTGACCCTTCAAGCCCATACTATATGCATCCCAATGAGAATCTGGGTGCATATCTCGTTTCTTCTCGGTTGAATGGAGAAAACTATCAACCATGGTCTTGTGCTATGTTAATGGCACTTGAGACCAAGAACAAGTTAGAGTTTGTTGATGGCACTCTCCCAAGGCCCCCTCTAAATGAGCCTGTTTTTACTGCTTGGAAGAGATGCAATAACCTTGTTGTATCTTGGCTCACACAACCTTTTGAACCATCAATTGTCCAGAGTGTATTATGGATGGAAAATGCAAAAGAGATTTGGGATGACCTTAGGGAAAGATACTACCAAGGTGACATATTTCAGATTTTTGATCTCATTGGGCAAATTCATTCCATCAAACAAGGAAATCAATCCATTAGCAGATTCTTCACTCAAAAAAGGGAATATGGCAACAGTTAGAGAATTATAGACTTATTCCTCTTTGTGAGTGTGAGATTAAATGTACTTGCCACTTGATTCCCACTATGAAGAAATATAGAGAGAATGATTATGTGATCTGTTTTTTGAGAGGTTTGAATGATCAATTCTCACCTATCAGATCTCAGATCATGTTATTAGACCCTCTTCCACCAATCATCAAGGTCTTCTCCACTTTAATCCAGCAAGAAAGACAAATGTTGTTGGAGGATCCAAGTTTCTCTGCTAACATCTCGAGCACCAACTATGAATAAAGATAGAGAGGTAGAGGAAGAATTATTCGAGGAGGCAACAATAGTAGATACAATGCACCAGGTAGATTCAACTCCTCAGGGAGAGGAACAAATCAAAAGACCTACACCTTCTGTCAAAGGGTTGGACACACAGCTGATTCTTGCTACAAGAAGCATGGGTTTCCCCTAGGATACCAAAACAATTCAAGCAATATCAATAACTATGTAGGGCAAGGAGATGATGATCACTCTCATAATGAAGAAGGATTAGTAGAGTCTACTCCTAAAGAAGCCAAGTCAGAAGGAGATTTGGTCTTCACACCAGCTCAACATCATGCCTTGAAATCACTAATTCAACAATTCATGAGTCAAAACAACCACAATGTTAATCAGATAACATCTATCTCTAACTCAGTTCATATGCACTAGGAACAAAACAACACAGGTAACCCTTACATTTTATTGACACATGAATCAAGATCCACCTCTTGGATCCTTGACAGTGGAGCAACAGACCATGTTTGTCACTCCCTATCTGCATATCAAAACTACAAGAGGATTAAACCTCTTTCCATTACATTTCCAAATGGCAATCAAGTCATTGCAAATTATGCTGGAACAAACATTTTTTCTGGTCTGGTGTACCTTGATAATGTGCTATATGTCCCCATGTTTAACTTTAACCTTATATCCATCTCAAGACTCACCACCTCCTTGGATTGCACCCTAACTTTTATCACCAATCATTGCCAAATCCAGGACTCATACTCCTTGAGGATGATTGGTGCAGCTGGACAAAGGGGAGGATTGTATGTCTTGAAGGATTATAGCAAGAATTATCCTAAACCTCACATCATCAATGCATATGCTAACAACAATAACTGTCATTTTTGGCACTCTAGGTTGGGACACCTATCTGATAACAAAATGATTACCATGCAAACTCAATTTCCTTTTATAAAATATAGTAAAGGCATTGACCCTTGTGAGGTTTGCCAATTAGCTATGCAGAAAAGACTGCCTTATCCCAATAGTAGTACTGTTTCTATTCATGCCTTTGATTTGATTCATGTAGATATTTGGGGACCTATTTTTGTTCCATCTACCTTTGGTCATAGATACTTTCTTACTATTATGGATGACATGAGTAGATTTACTTGGATATTCTTTATGAAACAAAAACTTGAAACTAATCAACTTCTTAGGCAATTTGTTACTTATATTGAAACACAATTTTACCTTACTGTTAAAAACATTAAAAGTGATAATGGAAAAGAATTTATCATGCCTAATTACTATGCTTCAAAGGGTATTAATCATCAAATCTCTTGTGTTGAAACACCACAACAAAATGGTGTTGTTGAAAGGAAGCATCAACACATTCTTGGCATAGCTAGAGCCTTGATTTTGGAATCAAACATACCTAAGTGTTTTTGGAATTATGCAATTTCTCATGCTATACACTTGATTAATAGACAACCTAGTTCTTTTTTGAAAAATAAATCACCTTATGAGAAACTATTTCAATAAATTGCCTGATATAACCAACTTAAAGATCTTTGGGAGTCTTTGTTTTGCTTCAACTATAGTTTCCAATAGAAAAAATTAGATCCTAGATCTAGAAAATGTCTTTTCTTGGGATTCAAAGGGGGCACAAAAGGTTTTATATTGCTTGATTTCAGCACTAATGAGATTTTTCTGTCAAGAAATGTGAAATTCTTTGAACATATATTTTCCTTCAACCACACTACATCACATACAGATGACTGTGTTAAAAAGATACTCCCATCTTGCCAATAAATCACAATGATGTTTTCTCTTATTCCCTGGCTGAAAATTACCTACCTATGCCAAACAATACAGACCAACAGATTCACAACCCTGTTAATCAACACCCCGATATTGTTCCTATCAGACAATCCCAAAGGATCAGAAAACCTCCCTCTTATCTGGATGATTACCATTGCACTCTAATTTCCAATACAAAATCCTCTCACCATAATGCCAAATATCATATCAGCAGCACCTTAACCTATGACCATTTATCCCCTGATTTTAGGCACTACTCCTTAGCCATTTCCATTGCACATACACCGTCCACTTATTCAGAGGCAATTAAACATGAATGTTGGAAAAAAGCTATTAGTACAGAATTATCTACCCTTGGCAAGAATGACACTTGGATTCTAACAGAACTTCCTCCTGATAAGGAAGCCATAGGCTGCAAGTGGATATTCAAAATCAAATACAACTTAGATGGATCCATAGAGAGGTATAAAGCTAGGTTAGTAGCAAAAGGATACACACAAACAGAGTGTGTTGATTACATGGATACCTTCAGCCTTGTTGTAAAGATGACCACCATTAGAGTCCTCATATCTCTTGTTGCTATCAATAATTGGCACTTACAACAACTTGACATCATTATTACATTCCTTCATGGAGATATGAAGGAAGAAGTTTACATGAAGATACCACCAGGGCTCCATATCAGTAATTTCAACCTTGTCTTCAAGCTTGAAAAATCCATTTATGGATTAAAGCAAGCAAGTAGGCAATGGCATGATAAGCTTTCTCAAACCTTAATCCAAATTGGCTTCCTTAAATGCAATTCTGATTATTCATTATTTGTTAAATCTACTGACAAACATTTCACTGCCATTTTGGTATATGTAGATGATTTGGTTCTGGCAGGTAATGATCTTGAAGAAATCAATCACACCAAACTAGTCCTACATAACAAATTCAGCATAAAGGACCTTGGTGACTTGAAGTATTTTTTAGGCATGGAGGTTGCAAGATCAAATGAAGGAATAGCATTGTATCAAAGGCTCTAGACCTATTGGAAGAATTCGGCTTACTTGCATCAAAACCAACATAAACTCCCATGGATTACAACTCCAAAATTCACTCCACTTCAGGTGCTCTCCTTGCTGATCCTACTAGCTACAGAAGGCTGATAGCAAAACCCCTATACCTCACACACACCAGACCTAATATAAGCTTTGTTATGGGATGCCTGAGTCAATTCCTCTCATCTCCAACTAGTTCACATTTTCAGGCTGCAACCAGAACTCTCAAGTATTTAAAAGGTTCACCTGGTCAAGGGATCTTTTTCCCTAGCAATAACACTCCCATATTAAAAGGATATTCAGACTCCGATTGGGCAGCTTGTCAAGACATCAAAAGATCAGTTATAGATTGGTGTTTCTTCCTTGGCAATGCCCTCATCTCTTGGAAAAGCAAAAAACAAAACACGGTTTCAAGATCCTCTTCAGAAGCAGAGTATAGAGATCTTGCCATGGCAGCTTGTGAAGCCCAATGGCTATTGTTTCTTCTTCAAGACCTCTGCATCCCTCACACAACTCAAGTTACCTTATTTTGTGACAACAAATCTGCCTTACACATTGCCGCAAACTCTGTTTTTCACGAAAGAACCAAACATATAGAAATAGATTGTCATTGTGTTCGTGAAAGACTATAAAATAACACCATCCATCTCCTTCCAATTTCTACTTCTTTACAATTGACAGACATCTTCACAAAATCTCTCAATCCTTCTCCTTTTTATATGCCAGCTTGTGGGGGGATGTTAAGAATCAACCCAATTCAGCCCACTCAGGCCCAAGATGCTTCTCACCTTCAATCAGAACCGAATTCTAGCTCCTCTAGTTGATTTTCATTTTCTTTCCTCTTTTAGTAATTTTTTATAATTCTATTAAGTTCGTTTTCTCTTCAGTTTCCAGTTTTGGAAAGTTTCAGTTTTTCTGTTTTTTTGTTTTGGCTAATCTCCCCTCTTTTTGTTATTTTTGGGGTATATATATTGTGATCAAGCCTTGTGTTGCAATTATGAAGAATATTCAGATTAACTTCTTCTATATGAAAGTTCAATCCTACTAATCATAGAAGCTTTCTTTTTCTTTCTTGAGTTAGCTTTCTCTTTGTGTTTGCTATTACTGTCAAACAATTTCTGACTCTTGATGATGATGGAGCGAATTTCGCAAGAGATGTTATAATTTTTTCATATGTGCTTGATGCTTACTATTAACTAAAGTTGATTTGGTGTTTTTTTCTCTGTCTAACTAACCCTTTTTCAACAATATAAGAGGACTCAACTAGGAGTTTGTTTATGATAAAAGACAAGATTATATTGTCAAAACACAAGACCAAACAAAAAAATAAGTAATTTCATTTGTGAAATAAGATAATATTGTTTACAATAAGCGGACACTTATTTCTAAAAGATTAGAACAAAACTTTAGAAATATTTATGAGTTAACGTCACGAACATAATACAATGTATATGGTGACTTCTTGGCGATACATAAAAACCTTGATCAATGTATTATAACATTTAGTGTATCAAAGGAGCAAGGTCTTTGAATTGAATAGGGGTGAGAATAAGTCAAATTGAGGAGGGCTTGACACTAGATCTAGTTTGTGTCCCCCACATAGTATTTATGGCTAGTATATTGGATACATGTACCAAAATTTTAAGGCTTTTACCTTGATTTATTTCAAGGCCTATCTTGGCCTACAATTCAACATCAATAAATAGGTAAACATGATATTTAAACGAATAGAATTGGTATTTTAAATATCTCAAAACCAATTAATAACAAGAGAAGTGAGTCAACATATATTTAAATCATTTTCAAGACATTAAGGTAAGTAGTAAGATTTACTTCCCAACACCCTTCACTATAAATAGGTTATTAAACCTCCATATCAATGTTATTAAAATCGGACCAGTCATCAAACCGGTGAGGGTACTGGTTTAGTGGTTTAGTGGTTCAACCAGTGGTTCAATAATTGAACCGCATGAGATTAAACCGGTTAAACCGGACATACATGCTATTATATATATATATATATATATATATATATATATATGTGTGTGTGTGTGTAAACCTGTAACAAAAATTATCTAATATGTAGATACTCAAATTTATAATCCATATTTATAGTCAAAGTAAGAATTCTCATAAACAAACAACTTTAATAAATCCAAAATCTAAATTACAAGTACAAATAGTAATCCACGAGTACTTGTCTTACTTAACAAACTCGAAACATATGACGTAAGTTCATAACTCAGTCTACAAAGTATATTATATATTTAAAACTTTAACACCAATGAGTCAAAGTTGTTTCATATTGAGGTTCCATTTCTTCACCATTTAAGTCCAAAGCTTGACTAACATTGTCTTCAACTAGGTTCACATTCTCCACAGGGTTGAGTTGTGCATCAACATCATCTTCTAAATTTAATTGATCTACAACAATATCATTTTTTCATACATCAATTTTCATACAAGTTAATAATAAAATAAATTAGTTATTAGAACCAAAACTGACAATGCAATAAAAAACATTACATGTATGAAAATAAAAATAAAAAATAAATTAGTTATTAGTTGTGCATCATCATCATCTTCTAATTCTATGTGGTATGTGCTTATGTGGGATTTTTTAAAATTACATGTTTGAACCGGTCGGTTCAATCAAATTCTGGTCGGTTCACCGGTTTTGACACAGTTCACCAGTTTTTCTCCGGTTTACACCAATTTTGATGCTTAGCCGGCATAACACTTGTTTCGTATCGGTTATGGGACCAATTGACCAGTTCTCCGATTGAACCGGCCAATCTGAACCGGTTTCAATAACATTGCTCCATATGTAAATATATCAATAAACAGTCACCCGAAAATACAATAATAAACCATCACAAACCCTCGAATTATCTAATATCAAAGTAGAATCAAAAGCAAATGTCAGTCTTTACCCCAAAAAGAAAAAGCAAATGAAAGTGGACCATTCAAATTAACTACCAACAAAAAACACTCTCAACTGACTTAATCATATATCATATTTTTTTGGTTTCTCATTGGTATCCTCGTATTAGAAACAATTCTTGTCCGAATCAGGAACATCCACAGGTATATGAGGCTAACTCTCCCAACGATTATTTTTTTCATCCACAAGACTCGAACCCGAGATCTTGCTTAAGTGAAATCAAGCATGTACCACTTGAACCAACGCCTATTGATAATAATAATAATAATAATAATAATAATAATAATAGTAATAATAATAGGCCAATAGGCCTCTATAAACATCTAAGCTTTTTAAAAACATTAGTGGGCCTTTTTATCAAATGAGGAAAAGCTTAAATTCCTCGTCTCACAAGCCCTAGTAGATCAACCTTCTCTAACCCGCATTTATATATGAACCAATGAGACTTTGGTGTAAGTTGAGATCCTACTAGTCACATTACACCCCACAATTCTTGCTATTATCATGGTGTTGCACTTATACACCCATGTGTCTACCCCAACATTCATGAGTGCTCTAAAAATTGCACCACCAATTTCATAGGAGCGGCTACATTTCACAACCATAGATGATTTTTTGAAGTACATGTTGCACTTCATACACCTAATGAAGGATATAAAATTTATTAAGAGCTTTTAACTTCACCCCTCTATTGAATGCATGATAGAAAACCTTTATACCATAGGAAGGAAAATGTAATTTAGTTCTAGCGTAATTAACAGAGGTTGGATTCCCATCATCGTTAATATATGTTAGCTTAAATAATTCTCATTTCCCTACATTTCTTGTATGAAAAATGTTTTGCCAAAAGATTGACCAAAATCAATTCTGACTTCATTGCACATTGTAATTTTTTTAGCAATTGCTTAACTAAATTATATCTTAATCAGATATTCAATTTTCACTATTGAAAGTCTTATTCTCTATAGTGGTTATAATCATTTGACAATCGCATAAACACAACATGGGTTTGTTAAAATCTTTAATTGTAAGGAGACTTATTAGTCACTCAACTTCATTATCAATTCACTCCTAAGCTCATCAAGTAATTACAACAACAAAGATGAACACGTGTAGTGGATTTGGTCTTATTTGATTCTCAAATTGATCAAAATCAATTAACATGAATATATCATTATGATACAATGGGAAATCCACTATATAGAATATAGTTGTTCATCTCCTAAAAAGTATTTGAGGTAAGTTCTACAGCTTACAACTCATTGTTCCACATTAGAAATGTAATGGATTCAAGCAATGACCACAACAATAATATATTCTCTCTAGTCCAAATACATTTTTTCTATTTCCTTAAGAACTCCAATATATTAGCATTTTCTTTTGGCAACAAGGTTACATCAAGTTTCACCTAAACTCACAGCATATGCATCTCTTTCATTACAATCTAAAAAATAGTTTGTATACCAGACTTGTCCTTACGAAACAACACAGGCTTCATCAGTTCATGCATTTGAAACAGCCATGAAATGTTCCTTTCTTCTTCATATCAATGTTTCAATTATGGTGCAAGTGTTACAAAAATAATGACGAAAACACATAACATACGTTGGAAGTTGCATTACCTGTTAAAATCCAAGGTCAAAACTTGGGAACAATTCTGTTTTACATGAGAACTCCTCAGCACTCTTGTATTCACTGCTATTGAGGCAAGAATGACCACCTGAACTTAATATGGATAAACCAGTATCTGTATCTGCCTCACTCATATTTGTCTGAGCTTCCTTGTCTTGGTGGAGCTACAGGTAAAGTTTTAATATCAAATATACGGATTTGAGATGGCTAAAGATTTCAACAATATATAGAATTCAAACTAAATTGTACCAACAAAGAAATACCCTTTTCTCTAGCCAAACAATGCCAGAGAAAAATTCTCAACCATATGATAGTACTGCCTCAGACATCACATGACCATGCTGCATTCTAACTACCAGTGCTATCTATATGATATCTAATACACAATACTCTGCTGTGAAAACTAATGGCATTGGAGAAAATGTAAAGCAAAGAGAGACTGGACCTGGTTGGACATTTTGATATTCTCGGTAAATTGGAAACCACCACCACAATGTTCTGTTGCATAACCCACATTAAGCAGAGTCAGCTATGAGTTTCTAACATTCCACAAGTAAAAAAAGGAATAGCTATTAAGAAATTTGTTTAAAAATCATAAATAAATGTGAGGGAAATCCAATAATTCCATATTGACTAGCCTTTGGAAGACGCAATATCAGGGGCTTTCATAATCTCAGTTGATTCCCTATCCATAATGTTTTGACATGATCTCTCGAGAAATCCACCACCTATACAAATCCAAAATAATAACATTATTAGACCCTAAGGAAGCTCGTTATCTAGTTAAGTTAAATGTCTAACCTGTAACATTCTCTTGAGGCATAGGACCTTGTAAAAAGGATAATATTTGACTGGCTGCACAAATACCAGAAATCAGTCACATATCAACGTAATGAAGCAGTGTATTAAGTTCAGTAAAAGTGGTTGTTGAGCAATAAAGATAAACGCATGTTACATCAAAGCCATAGGATGACTAGCTCTCGTTGCTGAATGATCAATTGACACTCTCTAATTGTATTTGTGTCTATAGGACCTCAGATTTTTTATTTAACATTTTACACGATAATACCACATATGTATCTTTTCCCTCTTTTTTCCTCATTAAAAGGAATATTCAAACTTCAGAATTAGAGACACAGATAGGATTGTGCAACATCAAATGTCTGAAAGCATTAGTTAGACCTAGAAACCATGATTAAACTTACCTTAAGCTAAGATATTTATATTTATGAAGAAAGTTAATAATTCACACAATACATGCAAATAAATAAAAGTCTGATATAACAACTTCCTATTGGTGAAGAGGGGGCAGCATAATGCAAATGAGAACAGAAAGATCAGAATCCAAGCTGAATGCAATTACTAAGAACGAACCGTCGCGTAAAGGCTTGACTGGTGGGACTATTGGGTTTGATTTTTTCTCTTCCATGGTAAAGGGAGAGTTCAAGCCTGCATCTTGACCAAATGAACCATCACATGAAGACTTGATTGGTGGGACTATCCTGTTTGATTTTTTCTCTTCCATGGTAATTTGAGAATTCAAGCCTGCATCTTGACCAAGACAAGGCTTACTCGGAGATTGTCCTGCAAGTTTTAGCAATAATCATTTTAGAAAGAAGAAACAAAATCTAGACAAGGTAAAAATATTTTATTTTTCAAAGAAGGACAAGCTCTAAGCATAAAACAGATGGGAGATACAATCATTATTAGCTGTCTTCACTGAAAATGAAAGGAGCCAACTACCCCAAATAGTTAATATATAAAATTTACATTTTGCAATCAACTTCTGAGATCGATGTAGATAATTAATTCGTAAAATGAATACTAGAGAGAAGCTTAATGACCACATAAACTAAATGGATACTAGACAAAAAATGGTAACTAAGTGAGACAGTGATTGCAGAAAGCAAGATGACAATAAATTAAAAATGTTCAAATGACATGCAAATAACTATATAGCAATACAAGTACACAGAGAGAGAGAGAAAGAAGCTTTAAAAGAAGTCGAGGACAAACCTCTAGCAATAGAAGGGAAGACCTTGAGATGATTATTTAGACCCTGTCTTAGTTTTCTTCTCTCAATAACTCTATTACCCGTATCTTGTTCATTCAACTTCACCGGAGATTGATGGCTTCCTTCAGGTTCTCCTACATCAACTAAATGTCCATCAAAACGTACTGACTCACCAGCTCTTATAACTTCGTCTTTTTTTAGAAACCTGCGTTCTAAAGGTCTTTTGCTCAAATCATACAGAACAACCTGGAAAGAGAACGTTAAAGGGATCATAACTAATTAAAAAATAGCACCATGTCAAGCTTAAAAAAGGCAAAAGAAAGAGAACAACTGAAAAAGTTGCACATTTCAATTCTAACTATTCAGATACAAAATTTTAAAATAAATAGAAATTCAAACCAATTGATGACAGATCAAAGACACTTAGGGAGATGCAAACAAGATGAATTTAAGACTTCAAAAAGAATATAATAGCAAGTGCGAATATTAACCTGCCTCCCATGGGATCCACAAAATTCAAGTTGTAAAAAACCGTCATGATACTTTTTGGCCTTTTGAGTTAATTGTGCTGTGTATGAGACCTGCCATTCTAAATTGAAAAGGAAAGGGGTATACAAGTGAATACTAGATGAAGATGAAAAAATGAAGATAATGCAACCAGAAAACAAATGCAGCCTATTTCTACAGTTAACATCAAAATAAATTTATCATATATTCATATTCTAACATAAGGAATCCATTAAAATAACAAAATAAAAGGTCCACTGGTTCACTGGTTTCAGTGGATTGGTGATAAAATTAAACAAGGAATAATTGACAGGCAAACACATGTTAATGGCATGATGCAAATCAGAGCTGTAAGGACTAGGGGATTGAGAACCCCATAAAGTTACCAGTAGAAGCTGTAATTTTGTATTCTTATGCAATAAACACTTCATGCGAAGATTATCACGGTTCAATAGTTAGACCAGGTGTAATAACATAGCTAAACCGTTCTTTTAATTAAAAGCGTACTTTTTATCATAAAAAAAAATTGGTACTACATACTTTTTATAATTTAAATGCACTATATTAGATGAGTATCATTGATAAAATGAATAGATGCATTCACCACTGCGGCTTGCAAATTATTTTCAGTTTGTTCAAGGCAACGCCATGTGAACCGCTGGCATATAAGGAGTTGCATACTCTACACCCTCTTCCTCTTTTTAACTTTACTACATATTGTTGGGAATTAGTCCTACATTGCCTACCTCGTTGTCTTGGGAATAGTTTAAATACTTGTTGGGCTACTCATCTCATTGCCAATTGATTTTGAGATGAAATCTTGACACATATTTTAAACTTGCTCTAATAACATAGATGAGCAACAGCTAACAAGAAAAAGATACTGTGTAACCAAAGAATTGATTGGAAATATAAAAAGCAAATGATATCTATAAGCAGCTTATTCATAAAAATAAAAAATAAAGAATAATTAATGCATAAAAAATAAAAGTAGCCAAAAGTAGCAACAAAAATCATCTAACCACTTTTTCCAACAGGCGCATGGGTGTCAGTGTCAACAGAAGGTTGCTGTCTGTCATTCTCCATTCTCTCAACACCAGATAAATTGTTTCCTTGAACACTGGATGCTGGTATATGACTTCCTTGACGCTCACCAACGTCAACCAAATATGCATCAAATGCAATTGATTCACCAGGTTTTATTATGTCATCTTTCTTAAGGTACCTGCTATGTAAGAGTTTCCTGCTCGCATCAAACAGCATAACCTGAAATACAGGTATAGGAGGGAGAATGAGCATTCAGTGTGTGCTTCATCTAATGACTAATCCATACTGCAACTTAATGTGTTAATAGTAACTACCGTTCGTAACATCTAATCACATACTGTAAGTAGGCAAGGGAGTAAATGACAGAAAAACAGTTAAATAGTGTATTTAAGAAAATGGCCCTACCAATCATATAATATCCAGATTCCAGAAGAACAAAAACGACTTTTAGATAAAAAGAAATATATGTTTAAAAGTCAACCTGTTCCCCATGGGATCCACGAATAACTAACTGTAAAAAACCATCATGGTACTTCTTTGCCTTCTGGGTCACTTGTGTGGTGTATAGAACCTGATACTCTAATTGGAATAGGAAAATCTTGGATAGTTAGAAGATAAAAAAATTACAGAAAAAAGGAAGCTGCTTACGCTTAAACATAGTGTTGTGCAATTAACTGACACTGTCAGTTTCACTAGAGTAACAATGCATAACCTAAGCTGGACTCTCAATGTTTTGCATTAAGATGAGGAGTTGAAAAGGAAAGGAAAGCAAGGTAAGTAGGTAGCAACAGCATGCAAATGAAAAATTATCAGCATGACAGACTAACCTGTTGTACTAGGTTTGGTTGTTTCCGGACTGATCTTCGGTGACACATACTTAAGCAGTTCTCTCTTTTTAAATTCTGCAATGTTTGCAACTATTATATATACATTGCAGCTTTGTACAGTTATCCTTATAATGGGTAGAACTACTACAAATAAATTATCCTCATGACTTGTATGTAACATTTGGTTGTGCTTTATTTGGGCTCTTACAAATAAATTAATTATCCTGGTAACTACTGCAAATAAATTATCCTCATTAGTGTGGGGCACTGGGCAGAACTTTGTATAAGAAATGAGAAATGAGTTAATTAGAATCATCAACTTACAACTAAGTGTGTTTCTCTGAGCATTTGCAACACATGATTTTGAATTCACTGATTTTGGGAAATCGATTTCGGTTAAAATTGAGTGTAAAACAAAGTGATTTGTGTTTGTATGTCTTTATTTTAAAATCAAGTTTGTAGGACAATTCAGTATCAAAGTTGCAACCACTGTAAAAGCTACATTTTGTCACTATCATCCAAACTACGCTTTTCATGCTATAAAATTGCCAAAATTGTTGACCCAAATTCCAAACGTGATTTTAGAAGCTTCAAAAGTGCAATGGAACCAAACACACACCTATAGCATTGAAGAATAGACACACATTTCCAAGGAAACTAGGTACCTAATGAAAATTTTACATTTTCCACTTTATGACACTAAGTTCCATCAAGTGCTGAAAGCTTTTACATCTAAACACTTGACAAGGGAACTCTAAAAGGATACACACATGTATATATAGAAATCAAATTCAGGGAAATAATTATGCTATTGTCAACAAACCTTTGATAATTTTTTGTGATGGACTGATAGGCCGTCGTGGCTGTGCACTACTTTCCTTCGAATTTAATTTCGTATCTTCTGCACCATCACAAAAAATAAATTACCATTGAGAAGCTGAAATGTAAACATCATAAAGTTATATATATTATCAAACTTAAGAGTGAGTTCATACTGCAAGGAGTTTTGAATCTGGAACCAGTATTATGTTTCCTATAATCAACACTGGAATCAGGTTGAGGGTTGTTGTGACCCTCAGGAACACCAATATCAACAAGGTAACCGTTCAGCTCCAAAGTCTCACCAGAGGTAACCGATTCCTCTTTCTTCAAAACCTTACACACCAACAGTTTCTCGCACTCGTCGTAAAGCATTACCTACACGGAAGATTTACAACAATTTTAAATTGTGGTTATGATTACATTGTCTTTATCGCAATTGTAGGAAAATACGGCCAATGCGGCCACATTTGTGTTCACGTTCCGGAAACTCTCGAAACCGCAATATTGTGGACACAATTAAAGTCGGCAAGTGCAATTTAAAACATTGATTTGCAAAGAAAGAGGGTGAAAAAGTTGAGAAAATAGTACCTTGTTGGTGGAAACGTGGAGTTGTAGAAAACCATCTTGGTACACTTTGCGTTTCTGTTTGAGGTGTTTCGTGTAAGTCACTGTCCACCGTTTCGAGTCCCCCATTGATGATAGAGACAAAATTGTTGAGCTCCTTAACCTTTTGAATCTTTCCTCGCGGGAAAGGGAAATGATTAATATTCCTCTTCTTCCCTCTTCTCTTATAAAGTTTAGATACTAAAAAATTATTAATGATGATTTTTATTTATTTTTTGAGTTTAATATACGGTAATCGTAAAAGAAATTAACCCTTGCATGAATATTAAATGCATATTTTTTCTGACTTCTTGAAAGATATTAAATAGGAGAACTAGATTTGAAATATAATCACTCATTACAATACTAATTAAATTCAGAGTTAATTTTTATAATATTATCCCATTAGGAATGAGCATGATCCGGCTCTACTGTTCGTTGGGTTTGGCTCGATTATGTTCGGACTCAAATATGGTTGGATCTAGATTCGGGTTTAAAAATTAAATTCAGCCAATATTTAGGATTGAGTAAAGGATAATTATGACCTGGTTCGAATTGTGATAGGGTTACTCGTTTGTCATGTTTGCATCTGCATATCCAATATGTATAGAGTAATGATATTCTCTTTATCCAAAATATAATTGATTCTCTAATTTTATCATATGTGCATAAATGTAAGTGATTAACAAAATACTTACATATATGTTACTTTATATGACAAATTGCATATCAATAATAAAAAGTATTATTGAGAATACTTTGTTTAAAAGGAGTAGACAATATATTTAATTAACTCTAAGTAGATATTTAAAAGTGGTTCAATTAATATTTAAGATTGAGTTAGCCTCACATGTAAGTTGGGGTTCACATTTAAAATAACTTCCTATTATTTAAAAGCAAATAAGTGACAAATCTTAGATGTGTTTTTATTTTCTAAGTATAAATGTGTAATATCACTTAGTGAAAAAAATGTATGTACTAGTAATGTAAAAGTTTTTTGCACTCTTGTTACATCATTCATTAAACAGTAAATAATGCATTGACTATATATAAATGTTGACACTGTCGGTACAGTACATATATATTACACTATATCACTTATATATATATATATATATTAATAAGAGAAAAAATATTAGTTACATCTTTTCATCATCTACCATTTATATTTAACTATTAATAATCAAAATAAATAGTATATGATATACTAAATGTCTATAAATTTTTCATTAAGAATATATAAATTTTACACTTTTCTAATACTCAGTCTTTGTTTTTTACTTTGAGTAAATTACCCTAAAAACCCCATGAGTTTTAGCGAAATTACACGAATCACACCTCACTTTTTATACTTACACGAATTTTTATATTTTCATTACACTGTTCACCCCTACACGAGAATAAGTGTAATATTTTAAATAAAAAATGTAATAGATGCAACTAAGTTAAACAAAACATGGTAATCTAGGGAGAGAAGTCCAAATAATATATGAGTCAATATCTCTTTATTATTTTTGGTTCGTTACAATATATTATAAGAGCAATTTAAACAATATCTCGTTAGAATTGTTGATGCATTTTGTAAAAAATAACAAAGATACATTGATTTGCATATCATTTGGACTTGTCTCTATACTATAACGTATTTTATTTAACTTAATTACATTTATCACATCTTTTATTTAAAATATTACATTTATTTCTTGTGCAGAGATTGTGATGGTAATGAAAATATAAAAAAATAGGGGTGATATAGGTGTAGAGAAGTGAAAATTAATTTGTGTAATTTTACTAAAACTCAGGAAGGAGTACATTTTACTATTTAATAAACATTGTATATTTAATAGACCATTAAAAATAGAGGCAATTATATGCAAGGGTAAGTGGCTAGTCGAGTAAATAAAGGGATCCTAAAAGTACAAATCCAGGTGCATCGCAGCAGCAAAACGGCAGCGTTTGATCGGTGTCGTGATCTGAGTTGAGAGTATAAGGAAGTTTCCCCAATTCCGTAACCCTTAATTGATTGCAGATCATCAAATCAATTTCCGTTGAACTAAACTTTCCTCATACACAGATATGGTATTCGCATTTTACATTTTCTAACTCAATTACTGTTCTGTATTTGAATTTATGATTTTTTTGGTTGAATTGATTTGCAGTCAGCACTTTTTAATTTTCACTCGTTTCTGACGGTGGTGCTTCTCTTCATTTGTACCTGTACCTTCGTCAAGATCCAGTTCCCCGCCATCCTCCGACACAAAACCGGGTATACAAAATAAAATCGTTGTTTTCATTATTAACACCATCAAAGTTTTGCATGTTTGTCCATGTGAACATATATGAACGTGATTTACGATAGAATATTAAGGTTTAGTTGTTGATCTGTCTATGTGATGGATTCTCTTTAAATGATGGGAATGTTTATTTGGAAGTGTTTTAGCCTCTATCTGCGAGTTAGGTTTTGGAGGAAAATAATTGAAAATGAAGAATTGAGAGTCATGAAATACATTTGTGATGACTCTGAGCCTCCCCTGTCTTTCCTTCCCATGCAAAACTCAACTTGCTAACAAACCCTAAGGGTGGGTTTGTGAGTTTGCTTTTTAGTGGAAAGGAATTGAAGGGAAATGCTTGTGAACAATGAAATATACTTGTCAGAGGTTTTTCTTTCTGCATGTTTCCTTCCAAAAATCAACTGACTAACAACCCTAAAATGACACTTGATGGATCTTTTATTATTTGAATTGTTAGATGGGCGATTAGGGTTGGGTTTGTATGTGAGAAACAGGAGGAATACAGATATTGGTTGTTGTTAAATTAGGTAAAGAATCGGGTAGGCCTTTCTCACAAAATACATTAGGCAGTGCTTGGGTGAAGCATATTGGTGTATCCCAAAATTTGTTGGTTTGGGTAACTGATAAAACTATAATAGTTTTTTTTTTCATTTTCCAGAGAATTTTAGCCAGATAATGTATTGCCCATATAGAGAATTTCTCGGAACCAGATAGATTGGCTTCCTTGATGTTTAAATTGGAAACATTTCCTACATTGTTTTTTTCTAGATTATGGATATGAAACTAGTTATCGTGAAAAATCAAAATTGATGAGAGATGAAATGGAAACTAGGCCACCTTCTAGGAAGGGTTCCTAGCCTCCACTCACCTAGCCCAGGATAGTTACAACATTCAAAAACTAACCAACTATGAAACTCTACTACTGAATTATCCTATCAAAGAACAGCTTCTCAGAGAGTGAGAGTTAGTCTTCCTTGTGGGATTCACAAATCTCAATCTAACCTTTTCGATTTTCTTTATGCTATTGAAAATTTCTTCTATCAAGTTCGCTTTTTGTTGGAATCCTACTATTCCTTTGCTGCACATAGCAACACATGATCACACTATTTTGTTACTAAACCCCCACTTGTTTGATTTGTTTATTAGCCAGCCACCTCTGCCACCTGCTAAAAGATCTTCGTCAACCATGTATGCCCAGACAACTATAGATATTGTTCCTCAGAATATGCACATTGAAAGTATAAATAGCCGTCTGTTTCTGGGACTGCCTCACAGCACAAATTTAGTATCTTGAACATCTATCTCCATTTTTTGCAGCCTCTCCAAAATTTCTGTTTTCAACCTCAATTCAAAATATATTATATAATATTTTTATTTTTTTCCAAATTTGGTATAGAAATTCTAATTTCTTAAATAGCTAACCAAACAGAAGAAAAAAATTTGACAAAAGAAGGCAAATTGAATTGGTGAAATTTATTTCATTTTTTTTTGTGTCTTGAATTATCCTTAAATTTGGAAATGCTTCACCCACACACAACATTGTAGATTTGAAAGCATCACTGCAGCCTGCAGTGACACTCAAGAGGCCAAGAAAGTATCCTCGGGGAGGTGAGGTAGGGAGTTAGGTGGAACGAGTGAAATAGAATACAATTTTCTCCTCCCTTGTTTGGATGCCTTATAAACGAGAGTCGAGAGGAACTATAATGAAAAGAAAGTTTTAAAACTAAATATTTACCTATCACTAATTTGTTGACATAATATTGTAAGAGGTACAATTGTGCAATGACATATACTCTAACTACATATTCTAATTCTGTTTTCACTTACTCTCGATATAAGTTATAGCCGTGGACCATAACTTCCCACAGCTCCCAAAATCTTACCCAATATCCTCACCTCTTCCAACAAACCATTGAGGAATGACTTTTATGCCAGCAGTCTCTCATCCTGGGTCTGTATATAGAGGATGGTTAAATTTGTGTTGCGTATTTGCACAGAAATCACATTAAATGTGAAATAGTCTCATCTCCTGTTCTTGTTTCTCTATATTTCTATCATCATGTGGCTTTGGTTATTCATTTAGGCATTAATGATCACTGTTCTCTTTCTGCTTTAATTTAATTAGTAAATGTTGCTTTGCTTGTATAAGTTTTTCAGATGCCCGTAAAGTTTTTTTACTATCTACTTGCAGATTTCAAGGATTCTTCTGGAAGGCTGCTAGAATAGGTTAGTTTTTTATACTTCTAATTTCTCAAAGAACAGGCACAGCTAAAATCATGTGCTGTTTTGTACAGGGCCTCAACATTGTTCAATGCATGTTCTTGGTAATTGACTAGTTTTATATTGACATTTGGTGCAGGTGAACGTTTAAGCCCTTGGGTAGCTGCAGGATGTTTTGCAATGGGTGTATCTATTCTATTCTTCTGAAAAAGTTTATTCCTTCAAAATTTGAACCAGTTATATCTCCTTAATTCCTTATGTATCATCCTGGCTCCTATCATGTTATGCAATGAATAATGAGTCTCATTCTGACTTTAAATTGAAATGGTTGTGTTTTATTTGAGGTCTTTCTGCTCAGCCTTATAATCTCCATTGCAGTGGAGAAAATATCTGCTTAAATCATTAACATGATACTGTTATTAGCATAGACTCAATTTGTTGGTAATTGTGTGTTCTTTGTGATAGATGTAAGAGGCCATTTGGCCAAAATAAGAAGATATTTAGAGGTTTTAAGTTTGATAGCTGATGTCTTCTGAACCTTCTGGTTTCATGATGATATATGCAAGAGGAAGATCTAGCTTTAATGAACTACAAACATTGCTTCAAGCACTGTAAAACAGAAAATTTACTAAGGGGATAATTGGATTTCAATAACAATAATAATCATGAGATGAGAGGGTAGACAAGTCCCTTCCACCATCCATAAAATATCAAAATCTTCATGAATTACAAAGATATTAAACATGAAAGAAGAGGATAAAAATTATATTTTTTATCATAAAATTTAGGAGTTGAGGATGAAAGAAGCTTTAAAAATGATAGAGAATAACCAAGTGGTTGAGCCAGTTTTTTAGGATAGCATTATAGTAGATGGCTCACAAAGTTGTCACTGCATTAGATGGCTCACAAAGTTGTCTAATGAGATGATAAGGTCTAAAAAGATGATAAACGAGTGTGAAAAACATTTAAATTGATATTTTGTAAGAATAAGTGTGAAATACAAAATTGTGTAAAGTGTAGGAGAATTATTAAGCTCATGAATTATATTATATACAATGGGAGAGAATAATTGAGCGGAGGTTAAGACAAGAGATAAATATTACTTAAACTAGATTGGTTTTGTCTAGGGGAGTTTAATCATGGAGTTTATATACTTGTTATGTCAATTGATGGAAGGATAATAAAGGAACCAAAGGGACTTGTACATAGTTTTCTTTAATTTGGAGAAGACGTATGATAAGATGTCTAAAGAGGTTTTGTGGAAAGCTATAGAGAAGAAAGGTGTTTGAATTGTCTATATTCGAGCAATCATGGATATGTATGATGGGGTCAAGACCAACATGAGACGACAAGATGAGGTCTCAAGATCAGGTCTTAAAAACTTTTCCTATTGCCATAAGGCAACACTGAGGGTCAACATTGAGCCCGACTTATTTACATTGGTCTTAAATGTGCTTACTAAGTATGTCCAAGAAACAATGCTTTTTACGGGTGATATTATCTTAGTGAGAGATTCAAAAAAGAAATTGAGTGGTAAGCTAGAAATGTTGAGACAAGCTTTAGAAGCATATGACTTTCGTATAAATCGAAGTAAGACGAAGTATAAGTCTAGCAAGAGGTAGGTAAACCCTACTGCAAAAGTAAAGATTGGGGATTATATCGTACCACAAGTCACTAGATTTAGGTAACTTAGGTCAATCATACAAGATAATGAAATAATTGACGTAGATGTAAATTATATAATTTATATGGGTTGGATGAAATGAAATGGTTGAGTGCTTTAGGTGTCATGTGATAAAAGATATCATTCAAGCTTAAGGGGATGTTTTACCGCATGATTACAAGACATGCAATGTTACAGTAAACTGAATACAAAAGAATGTTGTGTTTGATAATTAGATACACTAAACAAGATAAGTTTATAAATGATTGCATTAGTGAGAAAGTTGGAGTAATTTACGTCATAGAAAATATAGTAGAGTTTTGCCTTAGATGATTTGGATATGTGTAGAAGAGACATGATAAAGCCATAAGTCTATGTAAGGAGAATAAATCAAATGAATGTTAGCCCAATTCCTAGAGAGGGAAGCAAAAAAAAACTTTAAGTGGAATACTTAAAACTTGGTCATTACCAACCCACTTAGGACAGGTCCATACCCATGTTGGTTTTCCCTGCCTCTACTTGTTGTTTTGTTGATTTGTAATAGGTTGCATACAGAATCAGCTGTATGAACAATGCCCCAATCCCATTTGGTGCCTGATAATTGAGCAAGATGTATAGCTCAACATACCAATAGGTTATTTAGTCACTTTATAGCGATTTTGTCATTTTGGTCATATGATTAAACCATAGAACAGGAGAAAATTATGAAATTAATTTCATGTTTTACATAGATGACCAATGACTTTGTACTCCACGCTTTTAGTTGTGATAACCAATTTCTGCACCATGATATAATGAATATAATAATCATAAGTCTTGTTAATAAAAGACTGAGAGTTTAACTAAGCCTTTTTTTCTTCTTAGCTCTATTAAAAATTGAATGAATCACTTTTCAATATATTTAATTAAAAATTTATACAGCTGATACCCTAATGTTACTTACATGAAATATATGTGAAAAAATAACATATATTCCATAAAAATACAAAGTGACTTATAAGAAAAAAGCAAAATCCTGCTCAAAGACTAGTGGGGGAGTATTAGTTTCGTACATGGTGCAATATTAATGTTTATCATTCATTTATATTACTTTTTTTTAAAAAGAAACAATGATGGTTTATTACAGTGTTATGAGAACCAAACCGTACTAGATGGTCTGACCGTTGACTGGACTTGAAAACGACTCTAATTTCGTTTTAACCTTGTGAGGGTTGGACCGCTTTGAACATGAGAAATTTTGGTTCGACCATATTAAACTCAGTTAAACCGAATTAATCCGGGAAGCAAACTGGACAGCTCACTTAAAAATTAAAAAAATGGAACACTACACTAATATTTTGTTATACTCCAGTCCAAAAAATTATGAAGAGACTTCAATATAATTATATATGCTTATTAATAATATAAAATTTTAATTTTATATATAATTATATATTTATAGATAAAAAGTATTAATTATGTATGAAATTACCCGATCAAACCAAACGATTTAACTGTTAGTAGACCTCTTCCAGTTTGATGTTCGATTTGGATTTCATAATATTGGTTTGTCATGAATGATAAATTATATAATGACTATATATAAAACACATACACGTACATAAATTTTCTCTTTGTAAAAGAATATAATATATATGGAATTTCAATATGAATGATATAAGTGTATAAAATGCATACAATCTGGGTGCATAAAACTCTGAATCACATAATGGTCTTCTCCAACAAAAGCACCATAGGTGACCCGCATCTAATTTTTGCCGCCGTACATATTTCAAACAAACGAACTGAGGAAACATTGAGATAGCCTCAATAAAGAAAGTATCATCATAAATAATGCCTCATATTCATAGACACATGATCGTGAATTAAAAAGATTGATACGATAGACACAAAAATGATTTCAGTAAATATAAAAAGGAAAGACACATATGTAGCATTACCTATTTCAAACACATGGATGGACTTAAGATGATTGTTTCACTCCACAGCCAATAGTAAAAAAGACCCAAAAATAAAATGACAAAGTATCCCCTTGACTGCCCCGACCCACAAAAAACAATAAAAATTCCCAAATATAAACAGCATTGGCAGATATCATGGGATACCTCCTTCCTTGTTCTTCTTCATGGGATAATTTACTTTACTTTTGTTTCTCCTGTAAAAACAGCATATTTTTCTGCCAAGTTAGCAGAAAACATTGGTCTTCACCAACCGAATTCTTCCATAGCAATGCAGAAAAATAAATACGAAAAACAAAATGAAAAAAGAAGACTCCATCATGTTGCTGACTTCAAATGCAGACAGTCAAAGGACTGAAACACCTGTGCGCAAAAATGGTGATGACCTTGACTCATGGTTATGCAGTTGAGACCCC
>NC_032014.1:12087149-12096255 GCF_001865875.1 Lupinus angustifolius | reverse complement strand
CCCCCCCAGCGATGAATGCAGATGCATGCAAGAACTAGAACCAAACCCATGAAGTTGCAACCGGATCAAAATGAAATTGCTCGACTGATCGCCAATTTGGCCCATTCGGCAGATTCCTTGACCAAATGATCATCAGATGACAAACACTCTTTGAGGAACTCTTTGCTGGAAACAGATTGCTGAATAAAGGGTCCAGCATTGCTACCCAGAGTATCAGCTAAATCTCCAAGCACGCCAATTGCTGTCTTAGTCACAACATCATCCCTAAAAAACGAGACACTGAGAGTTAAAATAACTACAACAAACAAAGTCCGAGTCCCACTAGGTGTGGTCAGCACTGGGTGCTAAGTTAAAATAACAAAAACTACAAATCCTTAGAAGCGGAATTCATAAACAGACAGAATTATACAACAACACAGAAGTTTCACTTACATGTCCTTCTCCACGTACAAACTATCCAAAAATTGCAGTACATGAGGAGCATAAGGCATCAGAAGCTGGGTCTTCGGAGAGCCCTTAAACCCTTGGAAGATCCCTGAGAAAGCTTCTAGAATTCCATTTCTCAAAGAATTTGTGTATTCTAACATTTCATCATCGGCACCAGCTGTATTAACAGAGAGTTCAGCAGCACTCTGAAGCATAGGCATAGCATATAACAAGTACTTTTCAAAGTTCTCTCCAATCGCCAAAGCAATGTCACCAAAACATGAAAAAATTGGGGGCTTCACGGACCTATGCAACTGATTGCTGGACAAATCCTTAAGAAGTTGAGTCATTATCCCATCACAGTACGGCAGTATTTTGTCCTCCAAGGCTCTGCATACATCACCAACTACACCTACTGTGATAGCACAAACCTGGTAGTCCTCAAAGTTTTGGAGGCCCGATTCCAAAAACTTGTAGAACTCCGTCATATATTTAGCGAAATCAGGCCCAGTAGCATAGGCCAAAGCTCCAATGGCAAGCATAGCCTCCTCATGAGCAGTTGCACTTCGAGAAGCGAACACTCTTAAAAATAAACTCATAATTTGGTCAGCATATTGCATGAAATGATATTTTGTTTGATCAGAAGAACCTATCTTCTGTATGATGACCTGCAAACAGCCACAAAGAAGGCCTTGTAACTCATTCTGTCCCTCATCAGCAGAGGCCTGACCCTCAAGAGTCTGGTGGAGCTCCATCATGATGACAGGAGCAAGTTGTACTACCAATGGAGCTGTTTCATCATTAGAACATCTCACTACTTCATTTAAGGCTTCATAGGCTGCTGTTCGAAGGCGCGATTCTATAGCATCCTCTCTGTGAGTTACAGCGAGAAGAGATTGAACAATGTCTTGGAAAAAGGGGGTCAATGGAGAGGATGCAGACCCAACATCTTCAAAACCTTGAGCAAGAAAATAAAGAGCACCACATGCTTTCTCAGCAACATTGGGAACATCTTTCATGCTCTGAAGTAGAACTGTAATAATCTGTTGGCAATTTGTCTGGTTGATAATGGGTGCATCCAATGCTGACCCGTGCAAAAACTCAAACATTCGCCCAAGAGTCCACGCAGTTGTGTCCTTGACATGATTATTTGGATCCTTAACCAATGCTGTGAGCATAAAGTTCAAAGCCATGTTCACAAGTGGCACAAGTTTGTCAGGAGATGGACCTTCCAGAATGGAGCCAAAGGCATATGTTGCAGCTTCCCTTTGCCTCCAATCTGGCTTAGTTATATTCTCTTCAATAAATGGCATAACCAAAGGCACAATATCATCACCGACTGTCCGTGCAACCAACCCCAAGCATGTACCTCCAGCCATAGCAATGTTCCAAGCTCCTTCATCTTGATCTTGATCCTCTTCTTGCTTTAGCAGAGTCTCCAATAGCATGGGAATGAGAAATGAAAGTGCCTGTTTAATAAAGTAAAAGCAAGGAACATCTGAATCCCCACTAAAATCACCTCCATATTCTTCTAATATATCAATTTCTTCATCACATATTGAACTCCAGAATTCAATAGCCTGAAGTGCAACAGGCTCCTCATCTTCTTTCACAGCCTTGGCAGTGATATTGAAGATATCTTGGATATATGGAGCCAACTTTTCATAGTATGTTGAAGAAATGGCTACCAAACACTCAAAAGCTGCTCGTCGAATCTTCACATCTGGAGAAAGTGTAGTCTCACAAACAATTCTCATGATATAATCACGCTCCATATCATTTGAAAAATTTGCCTGAGCAAAACCCAATGCATTATACAATGCTCGGATGGCAGCTAGCCTGACATCATTTTCCTCTGTAGAATTCATCCCCTGGACAACTGCAGTGAGTATCTTATTTACATGATCCTGGTCTACCACATCAGGTGAAACTTCTTCACAAATGTACCCAAGGGTATCAAGTGTTGCCTGCTTTGCATGAGCAGGAAGCTGAGGAAGATTCGACAAAAGGGATCCTATCAATTCGGGCCATTGCTTGTGAGGCAACTCAATACCAGCAAGCTTCGCAATAACTTGTGATGCAGTTGATCGAGCATCGAGAGAAGGAGTAGAAAGGGTCTTCAACAAAAATGCTTTAATCTGGGCTCTCACTGTTGGGTCCAATGACAGCCATCTTTGAACAAATTCTATCTTTAAGTGCTGTTCTTTTGCATCCAGAGCATTCTTCAGAATTAAACCTGCTAGCTTCCGACTCTCCACAGGCTTTTCATCACTCGCCAATTCAGCAGCAAGAGAAAACAAGAAAACTGGAAGATTCTGGTCCTGAAACTGTTTCAAGCTATCTTCGGCTTGTTTCCTTACAGCGCCATCCACTGCTTGTGCATTTAAAAGAATATGGGTAACCTCCATCGCCATCTTCTGAACCTGGAATAGACACGATTAGCCACATAAATTAAGAGAACAAAAAAAGATAGATTACTAACTGTGTAATAAAGTTGCTACTTAATTGATGAAATTGAACTTAATCACATGACAAATTTAAAATATATATAATGGTACACAAAATATAATGGGAAATGTACAAAAAATGAAGGCATTAAAAGTACACAATTAACAAACAAATACCTCCTGAAATGCATTTCAGAAACACGTGCTACATCAACCATAAATAGTATACGACAATATTATGCATTTAATATCGCTATGACAAATACACAAAAAATAAACTGATATATCATGTATTGACTATGTCTATGAGCTAAAGTACATATAAAACTGAACACTATACTATTCCAGTGACATCAAAATTTGAGCAAACCCTCTCATAAGCACATAAAAATGAACGAAGCAATAAGCATATAACAAACAACGCAGACAACCGAAATACAAGTGCATCGCACTTCTGAAAAATACATTGCATCACATTTGAACACTGTAAAAGTTCCAAAAAGATCGAAAATGCTAACGGTTAAGTTTCCACACCATCCAAACAAGTAGCGATTCAGTAATCACTATTCTAAACACTCAATTAAACTAACATCGATTCAAATACGTCACCGATGAAAAAAACCTAAAAACAAAAATACAAAACTGATTTTAATCGGAAATGATAAAAACAAATCAGTGATAACAAAAATTAGCAGAGAGAATCAACGAAAACGAGAACTCACAGCGAGTTGAATCGGTGAAAAGAGGAGTGAGTTAATGGAACGAGTTGAGCGGCGACTCTGAAACCCTAAACGGAGTGTGAGAAAAAAGCAGAGAAGCGACAAATGTTATTGTTTAAAAACATTTAGTAGTTTTCTACAATATACACTGCTTTTTTTATACGATAGTCCCGGTAATGTGAGCCCTTATCCACCGTTGATTCAAACATGGTCATTTAATCTGACCGTTTATCTTATCAACGGCTATATTTTGAATTGTTTTCCCGATCTGTAACAGAAACCATTCGATTTTGAGATTTTCCGATTGTGTGAGTGGGGACCATGCCACAGCTACTGCCCTTGTGTGATGGGTGACAAACTTCTGTCACAAAATGTATCATTTTATTTGATTATGTTCGTTAAAAAAATATTTAATTATTAAATTTTTAATTTAAATGTATTTTTCAACCAATTAGAAGTGATAATACATAAAATAATACATTGTTATAGGATAATAAATAACTCCTATAATGTGTAGGGTTCAATTAAATATGAAGATTTACATAGGAGTATATCATACATCATTTATTTATTTTGTAAAATTAACATTAAATATGAGGATAGCAATGATAATGTATAAATTAATACATCATTAATATATACTTCTTTTTTATTTTTTTTATCTAGCATGTGTGTATTAAGAAAACAATTGATTAGAAATTTATAGGATAACTTTCTCATCCTATTAATTGTTCTCTTTCTATATTTTTATTTTTGTATTTATACCAGCTCCTGTCTAAATACCCAGCCATATCCCATGTTTTTGGGTAAGGCCAGATCTTTCTATCACAAAATTGATTTTTTTAATAGGATTTTGGTACTAAATACTTTTTTTAGCTATCCAACTTTACTACTTTAGTGATATTTTGTTTCCGATATATTTAATCCTCAAACTTTTTTATATACAAATGTAGTTTAATATCAAATTTTCATTCCAAAACTAATCTAGGTAGCTTATGTGACAAATAACTAGCATACCCACATCTATATAGAAATTTAATGGATGAGCTAAATATTGTATATTTGAAAAAGTTTGAGGATCAAAATTTCACTTAAAATATTGTATATTTGAAATTTACACTCCTGAATTTTAGTGGATACACAAAATATCTCTCCTTTTTAACACCTACATAAATAACCCATAATTATGTATATATAGATTACATATGTTACATCTGTAAGAAATATAAGTGTAATGGTTTAAGCAAAGAAGGTTGATAAATATAATTAAATTAAATAAAATATAATAGACAAATCTAAATAGCATAGAGTTAATAACTCTTATTATTTTTGGTTCGTTACAATATAGTATACATTTTGTAACACCAAAATTAATGAAGGGACGTTAATTCTTATAATATTTAGATTTGTCTCCATGATATACCATATTTTATATAACTTAATCTTAGTCATCAACATTCTTACTTAAAATATTACATTTAACTCTCATATTGGGTAGTGAGTGTAATTATGTATATAAATTAATGGTGATTTATGTATATACAAAAAAGAGAAAAGTCATTTATATAACTTTACTAAAACTGAGTGTCGGTGTAATGTTAATTATATTCCCCCATTGTTTTTCAATGTGATCCCATAATTTTTTATTCTCAAATTGATCTCTGAAGTTGAAAATGGTTAATAATATTAGTGCTGATGTCAATTTCCGGCTATGGGTGATGGTAAATTTGTTATATTAATAATTCTTCCTCTCTACCTTATGCTTTGGCTATAGTACCATTTCCTCTAGATGGCATGATTTTTTATTGGTGACTAATATTACAATATGGTTGTTTGTGAAAAAATGGTTAATAAACATGGTTCAAATTAGTTGCCATAAAATGTTATTTGTTGATAAAAATATGTTAGAAAATAGTTTCATTTTTGTGGTACAGTGAAAATAGTATAATTAACAATGTTAAGGTTTGTAAATAAGGGAACAACTTGGAAAGAAAAAAATTATGACATAACTAAAAACAATTAAGATAATGGGCCAAGACAATAATTTTCCCCAAAAAAGGCGGTTAAGACAAGGTAACAATTAAATGTTTTTGGACTAATCTAATGATACTTATGTTGAAATATGTTAATATCAACCTTTTATAATATTGAGTAATTTGAGTAAGAATAATTTATCTATAAATATTAAAAAAATGTGAGAACAATAAATATAGGACACATTTAACCATATATTAATGGTTATGAACTTAACATTACAATTTAATTAATAATTACTTGAAAAGACATGCACAATTGTCTTTTAATATTGATAATTCAATTAAAATCTTTCTATATATATTAGCTTTGCATGAGTTCCTATATATTATGAGACATTCTCTGACCAAAATAATTCATAGATTTTTCTCTCTTTGAAATTATGTGTCATTTTTTTCTAAATCAAATTTCAAGTATTTATTTATTATATTTTATATTTTAATATTATTTAATTACATTTTGTTACTTGAAATTTATTATTTCCATATTTAATAATTTAAAAATAGTAATAGTAATTAAGTTGAAATTTCCTAATATTTTAATTTATGTTTATATTAATGTAGCTTTAATATTTCGCAAACAAATTAAACTTTGAAATAATGAATTTAAATGAAATAAAAATGAAATATAAAATGTCATATAGCTAATTTCAATTTTCATATGCAATGGAGCCTTGTAAAAAATATAACTTTGAAGTGTTTTGTTTGAGGTTTTGACTTGTTAAATAGGTTCGATCATATGATGCGATATATAGTTAGGGATGATGCTACATGAACCTCATGCTGTGCAAATGGACACCGTGACTTTTTTACAAAAAAATAAATATGTGTATCATCTATAATTTAGTCCATTTTGTTTTACAAATAACATGATATATAGCTTCTATGAAAAACAAATAGTCATTATGATGTTGAATTATTTATAGTATTGTGAATATTAAACTTAAGTAAATTCATAATCATTTTTCCAAGACAAATATTTAGTTGTTTTTTTTGTATTTATTGTTGAATCTAATCAATTTGTTTTATAGTTTTGATATGACAAAACTAATTGAACTTGCAAAGTTTTATCTGTTAGAAATTATAAATTTCTAATTAAGGTGAGCATCATATATTTGATACAAAGATATTAGCTATTTATTTTCGGTGTTACATTATAAGACCCCTTAGATTTCTAAAAGGTTATAACGGATATGGACTTAATGGGTGGATACTCATCAGGTTAACCCATAGGGGATAATGGGAACCCTATAAGTTAACACACCAGGAAGGTTATAGTCCCCAATACACCAAATCAAATTCAGTTTTCTCCTCTCCCCATCAGAGTGAAAACGCAAGTCCCGCGATGAATCAGGGATTTGGTTGAGGAAGGTCATCATACCACAAAGCTTTTTACAGAAACGCATATCAAAAGGAACACATCTAAGAACATGGATTCAGGTATGACACTGCACCCTTTGATTCATATATGTACGTGAGAATCATTAAATTCAATATCCTAGGATTGGTATTTCACCAATCATAAGGAAATTCCAACAATTGGTATCAGAGCATGGTTCTGAATTTTATGATTCTTCATTAAGGGTGTTTTCTCAAATCTTGTATGAACTCTAATTTTAATTTAGGAATTATTGAATTATGCTTCCGCTGTTATGGTATAAAGATTGGGAATTTAGGGTTAATTTGGGAATTTATGCAATCTGATTATTGCATAATTGTCTTGAAATATATGACTTAAATCAATTTTTTGTTTGTTACTTTTGTTGATTGCTGCTGTGGATTACTGGAACGAATCCGGAAAGGAACATGTTTATGTTTCATTTGGTTCACACTATGATCATTCCTGATTATTTTAATTCAACCCCTGGTTGTTTTTTCTTATGAACCTTGCCTGAACTTTCTATTATTTTTGTTCTAAAAATGTGAACAATTGTTTGAGCTCTGAGGCACGTGGCTGGATATGGTAGGATTTTGAATATATGTATATATTTGTTATTAATGGTTTCTGTCAAGCAAAGTAGATCTGGGTAAATTTGGTTGGAATTTACTAGTATGGCTTGTCGGAATTTACTGGTATGGCTTGTTGCTCTTGCTGAATCATCACACTATTATTGCAATGCTTGTTTTCAAAATGAATGAAAAGTTCTGTCAATTTATATGAGTTAAATATATGCATTATGATTTGCATAACAAAATGTGAGAATTTGCAGTAACACTGTGAATCAATTTGTTGGGTTTAGTTTTGAACAAATCACTTATTTTTTTTCATATTTGGGCAATGCAATTGAGGTATGTGCATTAGGCACAAATTTTGTTCTCTTTTTTTTTTTTTTTTTTTTACTGATGCCTTGTAACAATGTAGTGCCAAAAAATTTATTTGATATACATTGGTATTTTTTTCCAATCTAAACATGTGTATATATGTTTTATGAATGATTATGGTTTAATCATATATATATATATATATATATATATATATATATATATATATATATATATATATATATATATATATATATATATATATATATATATATATATATATATATGATTAAACCATAATCATTCATAAAACATATATACACATGTTTAGATTGGAAAAAAATACCAATGTATATCAAATAAATTTTTGGCACTACATTGTTACAAGGCATCAGTAAAAAAAAGAGAACAAAATTTGGCCTAATGCATATACCTCAATTGCATTGCCCAACTATAAAAAAAATAAGTGATTTGTTCAAAACTAAACCCAAGAAATTGATTCACAGTGTTACTACAAATTCTGACATTTTGTTATGCAAATCATAATGCATATATTTAACTCATATAAATTGACAGAACTTTTCATTCATTTTGAAAACAAGCATTGCAATAATAGTGCGTGAACTTCTAATGAGTGCAGGCTGATAACAATATGTATGATAATAATGGTGGCAACAACACCATTCCTGAATCCATAAATAAATTATGCTATATATGTACATTGTAAGTTTGCAATCCTGTTAAAACATGAAAACTGAAACGCAACCTGTCTATATTGCAATATATATATATATATATATACAAAAGACAACAACAATATTAAAAACGATCAAATTCATATATATAAATCACGAGTTATGCAACAATCATATTCCATAAATTCCCAAATTAAAACCAAAATTCTCAATCTTTATAACATAACAACGGAAGCATAATTCAATAATCCCTAAATTAAAATTAGGGTTCATACAAGATTTGGGAAAACACCCTTAATGGAGAATCATAAAATTCAGAACCTACGCTCTGATACCACTTGTTGGAAATTCCTTATGATTGGTGAAATACCAATCCTAGGATCTTGAATTTAATGATTCTCATGCACATATATGAATCAAAGGGTGCAGTGTCATACCTGAATCCATGTTCCTGGATGTGCTCATTTGAACTACGTTTCTGAAAGAGGTTTTGTGGTAAGATGGCCTTCCTCAACGAAATCCCT
>NC_032014.1:12086401-12087049 GCF_001865875.1 Lupinus angustifolius | reverse complement strand
ACCTATTGGTTGCAAATGGATATTTAAAACCAAGAGGGATTCAAAGGGTAATATTGACAGATATAAAGCTCGTCTAGTAGCTAAAGGCTTCACTCAGAAAGAAGGCATTGATTATAAAGAAACCTTCTCTCCAGTATCTTCGAAGGATTCTTTTAGAATAATATTGGCACTAGTTGCTCAGTTTGATTTAGAGCTACATCAGATGGATGTTAAGACTGCGTTTCTTGATGATGACATTAAGGAAACGATTCATATGGTGCAACCAGAAAACTTTATGTCGGATGGCTCAAAGTCTATGGTATGCAAATTAAAGAAATCCATCTATGGGCTTAAACAAGCTTCTCGTCAATGGAATCACAAATTTCATCAAGTTGTTACCTCGTATGGTTTTGAGGCAAACAAAGTTGAAGATTGTATATACCATAAGTTCAGTGGGAGTAAATTTATCTTCCTGGTATTATATGTAGATGATATACTGCTTGCTAGCAGTGATATGAGACTATTGCATGAGACCAAGAGATTTCTAACGAAGAATTTCGAAATGAAAGATCTTGGGGAAGCTTCTTTTGTATTAGGTATTCGGATACTGAGAGATCGCTCTCAAGGTATCCTAAGGTTATCACAAGAAAGCTATATAGATAAAGTCCT
>NC_032014.1:12029494-12086301 GCF_001865875.1 Lupinus angustifolius | reverse complement strand
AATGGACAAGTTTTCATAGAACATATAGGGACAAATTTTATGCTAGCTGATCCACTAACTAAGGGTTTGATACCCTAAAGTCTTTCATGAGCATGTTGCTCATATGGGTGTTGTTCCTTAGTTCAGTGGGAGGCTGTATGTTTTATGTTTCTTTGGATATTATATACAGTTTTTTTATGCATAATAAAGTTGATGATTTATTATTTCATTTTTTGAAATTGTCCATTGTAACAATTGTGTTGCAATTAAAGACTTTGGATTGATCTCACTAAAGAATAAAGAAGGACCAGTTGGAAATAGACATGTTTGAGATCACATTGCATGAAATTTCCATGTCACTCATCCATATTTGATCTATGTCATTGAGTATATTAATATGGTGATCATCGTGGTCGAGTCACACTTAAATGTGATGAAAGTCGCGGTGGTTCCATAGTTAATATATGAGATGGACCAGATTGTATTAAGGAGAAGTCTAAACGTAAATAGCATACGGATGCGCGCCTAAAGAACCTGTGATATAATTGTATCATGAAGATATGAAGCTCAAGTGGGAGATTGTTAGAAATTATAAATTTCTAATTAAGGTGAGCATCATATATTTGATACAATGATATTAGCTATTTATTTTCGGGGTTACATTATAAGTGATCTAATTAGTGACACCCCTTAGATTTCTAAAAGGTTATAACAGATATGGGCTTAATGGGTGGATACCCATCAGGTTAACCCATAGGGGATAATGGGAACCCTATAAGTTAACACATCAGGAAGGTTATGGTCCCCAATACACCAAATCAAATTCAGTTTTCTCCTCTCCCCATCAGAGTGAAAACGCAAGTCCCAAGAGGAATCAGGGATTTGGTTGAGGAAGGCCATCATACCACAAAGCTTTTTTCAGAAACGCATATCAAAAGGAACACATCTAGGAACATGGATTCAGGTATGACACTGCACCATTTGATTCATATATGTATGTGAGAATCATTAAATTCAAGATCCTAGGATTGGTATTTCACCAATCATAAGGAATTTCCAACATTATCTATATGTTTTTTGTTCGACTAATTTGATTATGTTTGATAAACAACTTGATACCCACGTCATTGATATTCACAGCAATGTTGATTTTTTTTATTTGAAAGGAATTAATAATCTTTTAGTTAAGTTTAGTTGAAAATGGAAGACACATTGTTTACCAATTAATTTATATTCTTTTGAAGTTAAGAATGATTTTACATGTTGCAACAACAAGTGTAGAAAGAACATTTTTCAACTATGAATATTGTGAAAATTATATTACATAATCAAATGAAAGATGTATGGATGAATGGTTGTCCAATGTCTTATACTGAACGACATGTATTCAACAATATTGACAACAATTTAATTATTCAGTAATTAAAGTCAAGTCACGCATAGATCAATTATGAAGTTTATCACTCATGTGATAAAATATATTTAAATTTTGTGATTTTAACATTAATATTTTCATATTTACTTATATAATGATATTTATTATTTTATTTTGCTTACTCTATATTTTCAGTGTGAAATATACAAATATATATAGTATAGTGCACATGACGTGAGGGTGAAGTCTTATTGTGAAAAACTATAGATTTATTAATCTCTCTTGTATCTAAATTGATGGTTTAGATTAAAAGATCGATCAAAGTATTTTATTTTGCTCTATAATTAATGGTATTCTCTTACCTTGTGATAAGAAGTTAATCCATTTTTTGGAGTATGAATACTCCTCCCAACAAATGTCGTTATTTGAAATTAAACTTTCGACATTTTGATTTATCTAAGGATTTATTATGTCTTACACTACTAAACTAATGTCTTCCCACATATAAGTATGTATGCCAACTCTTATGTGCAATACTTTTGTTCGTAGATGTCATTTATTTCTTCATGCCTTTAGATCTATTTCTTCATTTTTTGACTTGTTATCTACTTGTGACAGTGAAAAATAACTAGGCCTTCATAATTTTTCATCCTAACCACCTCTATGCTAGTTATCTTATGGAATTGATTCATTGGATTTCATCCACTAATTTGGGATCTAGTTTTCATGGGAGGTATCACGACTAGTGTGTCAATCAACCATCAAACACCCATTGTTCTCTTTCACTCCAAACATCCCCATGTGCAAACTCGCAAATAATAGTGTAAGCAGATATTGCCATATTACTTATCTCTACCCAAATATTGATAACATTGAAGGGTATCATCATAGAAGGAGGAGTATTTACGATTCAAAGTAACAAAGGTAGATATATAAAATTATTTTAGATAAAAGTCCATAAATTATAGTGGGAGCGTGGAAGAAATAGGTGAGGAAATAGATTTGTTAGAAAATAGAATTTAAAATTTACGCAAAGTTTTTTACAATGTGAACATTTATCCACCGTTGATTTGTATTACTTTTATTTGAAAGTCAATAATAATTAATATATGAATAGTTGATAATTTGATAACATTATAAAAAACACTTCATGGTCAGTATATACATATTAACATTGTGCTATAAAAAAATAAGCAATTGGACATCATAATACACCATGCTACCAAGCTAGAACTCGTCATAATAATTGTTGTTATAGTTATAAAAATTTCAGTTAAAATTGGTTTTTCATAATGAGTTATTTTGGTCTCCATTTCAAATCAAGTTTGACTTAGTTTTAATTATGAATTTAATTATGGACCCTAGCCAAAACTAGATTACTGTTCACATCTAGTCTTGAGTATTCCGTTGATTCGATCTACACTGTACAACTTTGAGGGTAGATCTAACAACAATGAGGGGATGAATTTTTTGAGTTGTGATTAAGGATGGAAACATGTTAGGTCAGATTAGACTTTGTCTAAAATAAACTCAACCTATATAGCATATAGGAATCTATGTCTGACCTGTTAGTCAGTTAAAAAATTCGAAGCCTAGATTTGGTCTGTTTAAAAGTTTGGGTTGACCTGTTAGTCTGTTTAAATGCCTATTATACTATATGTTCATGAAATAAGCTATCATATCTACATTTTAATGGGCTTATAAACTTATTTTTTATTTAGACACATCTAATTCTAATAATTAAATTATATTTTTATACTAGTATTACATATATAATAATATTACTTATATTAAAATAGTATAATTTCAACATTCTTATCTAATATAACTAAATAGGCTGATCTGTTAGGATTAACAGACCTTTTAGGTGGCCTAAAGTCTGATCTGTTAAACTAAGTAAGCTTTTTAGAAAGTCTGAGTCTGACTTGTTCGTGAAAAAAGTCTGGCCTGTTCGTGAAAAAGCCTAACCTGACTAACTTATTATAGGTAAGGTAATAGGCCACTGATAGACGGTCTGACATGTTTCTACCCTTAGTTATGATACAACTTTCTGTCTTTATATAATTTTATACTTATGGAATTTTATTATTATTCATTTATGTATGAAATTATATTGGACAACCCACAAGTTTGTCTTGCTATACTAGTATTTAGGGCAGACAGAGTATAAAATTCAATGCATTTTTATAAAGGATAATGTGTAGGCATTAGTATCCTATTTCATTAAATGACTTCCTTTTCATATTCTTTAAAATTTTATAATTAGTGCTTAAAGGCAATGTAATAAATTATTTTATATTATCCTTACAATTTACATTTATAACGCAAATATATCTATAACTTCATTTAAATAGGGGTGAGTATCAATTTTCAACATTTTCCTAGACCCGATGGTACAACTTTTGGTTATACAACTAATAATATAATATATAGTGTAGATAATATAAGATTTTTATATTTTGAGTCTTTAGAAATCAATATAATTGATAGATTTGAGAAATATAAAATGTAATTGCTTGGGTCGAAAGTTGAAACACAGAAAAGTGTCCTCTAAGCCATTATAAAAAGAGGAGGAACATTTGGGTAAAAAATATTTCTAATTTTGAATTACCAAAAAACCATAAACAATAAATAAAAAGCATAAATAGAGTATACAAAAAAAGTTTGCACGTTGAGATAGGCATATAAGATGGACGGCCGAGATCACCCCAACAGCAGGACTCACATGATTGGCCAGAACAACAAACCGTAGAACTATGATTGGTCCACGTCATCATAAATGACATGTTCGAGCGTAATGCTTCAACTCGAAAGACCGAGTTTCGTGAGAATCGGTGTAAGCCAATAACACTATAAAAACGTCTAAGCTTAACGCACCATAGAACAAAACTGAATCACAATTTCACCTTCTAACTTTATCATTCAAATCGTAATCGTAAACACTACTACGTAGAAGAAGAAGAAGAAAAGTTAGAGAATCATGGCTCATTCGTGGGCACGAGGATCTTTGATTGTTCTAGCAATCATTTCATTCGGTAATTTTCTATTGCCATTATTGGATCTAATCATTTTTTGCTCAATGCAGAGATTTTGTTTGATTTTAACTTGATTTTTTTGATTGTTTGGATCTGATGTGATTGGTTGTGTTGAATGATTATAGATCTGGTGAGATCTTAGATGAACTTGTTTAGGATTGTTAAAATAGTTCAACACTCCAGTGGCGTTTTTATTCATTTATTTATTTTTTGTATTTTTATATTGCAAAGTTGTTATTTCAGGATCTCAACATGTGCTAGGGAATTGGTATTATAGTCATATATTATGTATCTATGAAATTAATTAATATGGATTAGTTATTTCCGAGATAAAAGGAAAGTGTGGCCCAGTACACGAGCCTCCTACTTACTTTCCAAGATAAATGGAGGATAGATGTATGCAACCATTGGCATTGTTTAAACAGATATTAAACTGTTTCCATAATTGAATCCACGACTTTCGGGTCAAAAGACAAACAATCTTACCGTTGTGGCTAGATATTTATTAATGGACGTTTATTATCAGTAAGCTGAGGGATTGATTACTAAGTAGTATATTGGTCACTGAAAAGGAGCTTGAGGTAAGTTTGCTTGGGTTCTGTATAATTTGCTTAAGATTTTGCTGTCATTGCATGCGTTTTCGAGGTATTTGTTTTTTCATATTTGTGATTTGAATGTGTTTTCGGCTAGCATTTGCCTAATTTGGAGTAATTGGTTCATTTTAAAAATATATATATTTTAGAATAATGTGTTGATGTAAAGCAATTACACAATTCATTTGAAATCAATTTTACTAGGGTGAGTTTTAATATTGTAATTAACCTTTAGAGGTTTTATCACAGGATGTCTATTTGCAATTTCCATTGCGAAGGAGGAAGCTACAAAATTGGGAACTGTAATTGGGATAGATCTTGGAACAACCTATTCATGTGTTGGTGTTTACAAGAATGGCCATGTGGAAATCATAGCCAATGATCAAGGTAACCGTATCACCCCGTCGTGGGTTGGGTTCACCGATGGTGAGAGACTGATCGGGGAGGCTGCCAAGAATCAGGCCGCTGTCAACCCTGAAAGGACCATCTTTGATGTCAAGAGACTTATCGGAAGAAAGTAAGGCATCCTCGACTCATTGGCTTATGATGATTTGATTTGATGATAATAAAGTTGACTTAGGCGTATCCTTTTGTAGGTTCGAAGATAAGGAAGTTCAAAAGGACATGAAGCTTGTTCCTTACAAGATTGTGAACAAGGATGGAAAACCTTACATCCAGGTGAAAATTAAGGACGGTGAGACCAAGGTCTTCAGCCCTGAGGAAATCAGTGCCATGATTCTGGTCAAGATGAAGGAAACTGCTGAAGCATTCCTCGGGAAGAAAATTAATGATGCTGTGGTCACTGTCCCTGGTAAGTGGAGCAAATTGCAATTAATGGTAGTTCCATGTTTAATGTTTTCTTGCCGCGCTTTTGTATTCATTCTAATCCTCTTGCTTTTCTTTGAAATGTGCAGCTTATTTCAATGACGCTCAGAGGCAGGCCACCAAGGATGCTGGTGTGATTGCCGGTCTTAATGTTGCTAGAATTATTAATGAACCCACAGCCGCTGCTATTGCTTATGGATTGGACAAGAAAGGTGGCGAGAAGAACATTCTTGTCTTTGATCTTGGGGGTGGAACATTTGATGTCAGTATCTTGACAATTGATAATGGTGTTTTTGAGGTGCTTTCTACAAATGGAGATACTCATCTCGGAGGTGAGTGCTTTCTTATTTAAGTCATAATAACATGAACCTACATTGAAGAACTATATTTCCATGAACTTTTCCTTCGGCTGTTAATGCCCGCTATTTTTCCATCCTTTTCCAGGTGAAGACTTTGATCATAGAATAATGGATTACTTCATTAAATTGATCAAGAAAAAGCATGGAAAGGATATTAATTATATTTTTATACTAGTATTACATATATAATAATATTACTTATATTAAAATAGTATAATTTCAACATTCTTATCTAATATAACTAAATAGGCTGATCTGTTAGGATTAACAGACCTTTTAGGTGGCCTAAAGTCTGATCTGTTAAACTAAGTAAGCTTTTTAGAAAGTCTGAGTCTGACTTGTTCGTGAAAAAAGTCTGGCCTGTTCGTGAAAAAGCCTAACCTGACTAACTTATTATAGGTAAGGTAATAGGCCACTGATAGACGGTCTGACATGTTTCTACCCTTAGTTATGATACAACTTTCTGTCTTTATATAATTTTATACTTATGGAATTTTATTATTATTCATTTATGTATGAAATTATATTGGACAACCCACAAGTTTGTCTTGCTATACTAGTATTTAGGGCAGACAGAGTATAAAATTCAATGCATTTTTATAAAGGATAATGTGTAGGCATTAGTATCCTATTTCATTAAATGACTTCCTTTTCATATTCTTTAAAATTTTATAATTAGTGCTTAAAGGCAATGTAATAAATTATTTTATATTATCCTTACAATTTACATTTATAACGCAAATATATCTATAACTTCATTTAAATAGGGGTGAGTATCAATTTTCAACATTTTCCTAGACCCGATGGTACAACTTTTGGTTATACAACTAATAATATAATATATAGTGTAGATAATATAAGATTTTTATATTTTGAGTCTTTAGAAATCAATATAATTGATAGATTTGAGAAATATAAAATGTAATTGCTTGGGTCGAAAGTTGAAACACAGAAAAGTGTCCTCTAAGCCATTATAAAAAGAGGAGGAACATTTGGGTAAAAAATATTTCTAATTTTGAATTACCAAAAAACCATAAACAATAAATAAAAAGCATAAATAGAGTATACAAAAAAAGTTTGCACGTTGAGATAGGCATATAAGATGGACGGCCGAGATCACCCCAACAGCAGGACTCACATGATTGGCCAGAACAACAAACCGTAGAACTATGATTGGTCCACGTCATCATAAATGACATGTTCGAGCGTAATGCTTCAACTCGAAAGACCGAGTTTCGTGAGAATCGGTGTAAGCCAATAACACTATAAAAACGTCTAAGCTTAACGCACCATAGAACAAAACTGAATCACAATTTCACCTTCTAACTTTATCATTCAAATCGTAATCGTAAACACTACTACGTAGAAGAAGAAGAAGAAAAGTTAGAGAATCATGGCTCATTCGTGGGCACGAGGATCTTTGATTGTTCTAGCAATCATTTCATTCGGTAATTTTCTATTGCCATTATTGGATCTAATCATTTTTTGCTCAATGCAGAGATTTTGTTTGATTTTAACTTGATTTTTTTGATTGTTTGGATCTGATGTGATTGGTTGTGTTGAATGATTATAGATCTGGTGAGATCTTAGATGAACTTGTTTAGGATTGTTAAAATAGTTCAACACTCCAGTGGCGTTTTTATTCATTTATTTATTTTTTGTATTTTTATATTGCAAAGTTGTTATTTCAGGATCTCAACATGTGCTAGGGAATTGGTATTATAGTCATATATTATGTATCTATGAAATTAATTAATATGGATTAGTTATTTCCGAGATAAAAGGAAAGTGTGGCCCAGTACACGAGCCTCCTACTTACTTTCCAAGATAAATGGAGGATAGATGTATGCAACCATTGGCATTGTTTAAACAGATATTAAACTGTTTCCATAATTGAATCCACGACTTTCGGGTCAAAAGACAAACAATCTTACCGTTGTGGCTAGATATTTATTAATGGACGTTTATTATCAGTAAGCTGAGGGATTGATTACTAAGTAGTATATTGGTCACTGAAAAGGAGCTTGAGGTAAGTTTGCTTGGGTTCTGTATAATTTGCTTAAGATTTTGCTGTCATTGCATGCGTTTTCGAGGTATTTGTTTTTTCATATTTGTGATTTGAATGTGTTTTCGGCTAGCATTTGCCTAATTTGGAGTAATTGGTTCATTTTAAAAATATATATATTTTAGAATAATGTGTTGATGTAAAGCAATTACACAATTCATTTGAAATCAATTTTACTAGGGTGAGTTTTAATATTGTAATTAACCTTTAGAGGTTTTATCACAGGATGTCTATTTGCAATTTCCATTGCGAAGGAGGAAGCTACAAAATTGGGAACTGTAATTGGGATAGATCTTGGAACAACCTATTCATGTGTTGGTGTTTACAAGAATGGCCATGTGGAAATCATAGCCAATGATCAAGGTAACCGTATCACCCCGTCGTGGGTTGGGTTCACCGATGGTGAGAGACTGATCGGGGAGGCTGCCAAGAATCAGGCCGCTGTCAACCCTGAAAGGACCATCTTTGATGTCAAGAGACTTATCGGAAGAAAGTAAGGCATCCTCGACTCATTGGCTTATGATGATTTGATTTGATGATAATAAAGTTGACTTAGGCGTATCCTTTTGTAGGTTCGAAGATAAGGAAGTTCAAAAGGACATGAAGCTTGTTCCTTACAAGATTGTGAACAAGGATGGAAAACCTTACATCCAAGTCAAAATTAAGGATGGTGAGACCAAGGTATTCAGCCCCGAGGAAATCAGTGCCGTGATTCTAACCAAGATGAAGGAAACTGCCGAAGCATTCCTCGGGAAGAAAATCAATGATGCTGTAGTCACTGTCCCTGGTAAGTGGAGGAAGTTGTAACTAATTTTGCTTCTATGTTTAATGTTTTCATGCTGCTTTTGTCTTTATTCTAATTCGTCCCGTTTTTCTTTGAAATGTGCAGCTTACTTCAATGATGCTCAGAGGCAGGCCACCAAGGATGCTGGTGTGATTGCCGGTCTTAATGTTGCTAGAATTATTAATGAACCCACAGCCGCTGCTATTGCTTATGGATTGGACAAGAAAGGTGGCGAGAAGAACATTCTTGTCTTTGATCTTGGGGGTGGAACATTTGATGTCAGTATCTTGACAATTGATAATGGTGTTTTTGAGGTGCTTTCTACAAATGGAGATACTCATCTCGGAGGTGAGTGCTTTCTTATTTAAGTCATAATAACATGAACCTACATTGAAGAACTATATTTCCATGAACTTTTCCTTCGGCTGTTAATGCCCGCTATTTTTCCATCCTTTTCCAGGTGAAGACTTTGATCATAGAATAATGGATTACTTCATTAAATTGATCAAGAAAAAGCATGGAAAGGATATTAGCAAGGACAACAGAGCTCTTGGCAAGCTGAGGAGAGAAAGTGAGCGTGCAAAGAGAGCTCTCAGTAGCCAGCACCAAGTCCGTGTGGAAATTGAATCGCTTTTCGATGGTGTTGATTTCTCTGAGCCACTCACCCGAGCTCGGTTTGAGGAGTTGAACAATGACTTGTTCAGGAAGACAATGGGGCCAGTGAAGAAGGCAATGGACGATGCTGGATTACAGAAGAGTCAGATTGACGAGATTGTTCTTGTTGGTGGTAGTACTAGGATTCCAAAGGTACAACAGCTCTTGAAGGATTACTTTGAAGGAAAGGAACCAAACAAGGGTGTGAACCCTGATGAGGCAGTTGCTTATGGTGCTGCAGTGCAAGGAGGAATTTTGAGTGGAGAGGGTGGTGATGAAACCAAAGGTAATATACTCTATGCTTCAACCTTTTAATTACTTGCCACAAGTAACAAGATTTAATGATGCAAGTGAATTTCCATGCTTAACAACTTATCCTTTGTTCACACTTGATCTAGATATCCTTCTTCTGGATGTGGCTCCACTTACCCTTGGAATTGAAACTGTTGGTGGGGTGATGACAAAGTTGATTCCAAGAAATACTGTTATCCCCACCAAGAAATCTCAAGTTTTTACCACCTACCAGGATCAGCAAACCACTGTCTCCATTCAGGTATTGTTCTGTAATTTCACAGCACTCTAGTGCATGATGTTTGGATTTTTTAAATTTATAATGCTCGACTCAATGGACTTTAAAGGTTTAACCTCATTTCGGATACTGTTTTGATTATTAGGTGTTCGAAGGTGAGAGGAGTCTCACAAAGGATTGCAGGCTTCTTGGGAAATTTGATCTGTCTGGAATTCCACCGGCTCCAAGGTTTGTTTCTTGGTTCAATGGGGTCATTTCTAAATATTTCGCTGTTGATGTTTATCATTTATTGGTATTGGTGTGGTATTCATTGTTATTTTGTTTGATAATTGAACAGAGGTACCCCTCAAATTGAAGTGACCTTCGAAGTTGATGCAAATGGAATTCTAAACGTGAAGGCAGAAGACAAGGGCACTGGTAAAGCTGAAAAGATTACCATCACAAACGAAAAGGGACGCCTGAGCCAGGAAGAAATCGAGCGCATGGTTCGCGAAGCAGAAGAGTTCGCCGAGGAAGACAAAAAGGTCAAGGAGAGGATTGATGCACGTAATGCTCTTGAAACTTACATATACAACATGAAAAACCAAATCGGTGACAAAGACAAGCTCGCCGATAAGCTGGAGTCAGATGAGAAGGAGAAAATTGAGACTGCAGTAAAAGAAGCATTGGAATGGTTGGATGACAACCAGAGTGTGGAGAAAGAAGAATTTGAAGAGAAGCTCAAAGAGGTTGAAGCTGTTTGTAACCCAATTGTCACAGCTGTATATCAGAGATCAGGTGGTGCTCCCGGTGGTGGTGCTGATGCATCGGCCGAGGACGACGATGATTCACACGATGAGCTCTAGAGATGTTTTGCTCGGATTTGAATGATGATGCAAAACTCAGAAGCAATAGGTTAGGTGGAGGATGTTAATTTTGTCTGATAGGTGGGAATTTAGAAGAATTTCCCCTGCATTTGCTTTTTTTTGGTGGCGAAGATACTTGCAATATTTACTTGTACCTTTTCGCTAGTTTTACAAGAAGACATTTTCAGCTGCATCACAACCTGGGTTTACTTTTCTTCTCTTATGTTTGTATTAATTGGATTTAATTATGGCTTCGCAACATTTTCATTGGTAGTAGTGGATTAACAAGATGTTACATATGATTTAGCTGAAAACTAAACAGTATCAAACAAAGAAACACATTACTATGCCTTTTACCCAAACATGAAATTTGTCTTAACAAGAAGTTTTGACTTTCTCTGTTACGTGGAATCATTTGTTATAGGCACATTGCTTTCTTTAAAATGAGAAAATTTTGGTTGGAGATAACTCAACACATTATATTTAGAGAAACCCAATCATAATTTGATAAATCATAGTCTCATTCCTTCAAATCCTTAAATATAAGATCAGGAGAGAGAAAGAGAGGAAAAATCTGAGTTAATAGAGTCAGACCTATAATTTCTATGATTTATCAAAACTATAATTAAATGTCTCTAAATACAAATATGATGTGTTATGGTTATTTTCAACCAAGTTTTTCTCCTTTAAAATAACATTTGAAAAAGATGACAAAATCTTTGTAATGATTATTTTAAATTTTTAACGATGATGAAAATTTTGATTGGACATACTTATTAGGTACATTGCTTACATAAGTTTTACTCTATCTTATAAGTTTATAAAATCATAAACCTATTATCTTGCAAATGAGAATCACTTGTATATGCATGCACCTAATTGGTACAACCTGTCAAGTACTTCATCATCATTAAAATAACATTTGATAGATAACAAAAACTTTATAACAATTATTTTAATGACATGGAACCATTTGATTGGATGTGCCTCAATGCCTATATAAGTTTTATTCTACAGATTTAATAAACTTATAAATAAGAATCCGTGCCTATGAGTACAAATGAGTTACTTCCAGTTCATCACAGTAACATTTTAAAAAGATAATAGATCCTGCCTATTAAACATCATGCCTATTTAAAATTTATTATATCTTACAAGTGGACAAATTCATAAATAAATTGCCTATCGAGTACTTTTACATCATTAAAATAACATTTATAAAAAATAACAAATACTTACTTTGAATGATATGGAAATATTTGATTAGATTTGCCTATTAAGCACAATTCCTATGTATGTTTTATTATATCTTATAATTGAACAATTTCATAGACTTATCCACTTACAAATGAAAATTACATGTGCATATATGCCAATGAGGCACACCCAATCAGATATTCCCACTTCATTAAAAATGTTTAGAATAAATAACAAATCCTTATAACAATTATTTTAATGACATTAAAGCATTTTATTGGATGTGCCTATTAGGGGGATCACTACGTAAATTTTATATGATAGTGAAAATAAATGGATACAATGATATCACAAATAATGAGGACGAGAGACTATATCTATCCATCATTAATTATCCATGTGCTACTCTCCATTAGGCAACTGTTTGCATTAATAGTTTAGGAAAGAGGATTTGTCCTTGTAAATATATTAAAAAAAAACAATATAATAAGTTATTAGTAAAATTACATAAATCACCTTTTACTTTTTACACTTACATAAAACCCCTAATTTTTATACTTTCAATACTCTGACCATCCCTGCATGAGAAATAAATGTAATCACTTAAACAAAAAATATGATAAATGTAATTAAGTTAAACAAAACATGATATATTGTGGAGACAAATCCAAATAATATACAAATCAATGTATTTTTATTATTTTTGGTTACAGAATACATTAACAATTCCAAAGAGATCTTGTTTAAATCGCTCTTATACTATATCGTAATGAACCAAAAATGATAAATATGTATTAATTCATATATTATTTGGACTTGTCTCCATAATATACGATGTTTTGTTTAACTAAATTGCATTTATTACATTTTTTTTGTTTAAAAGATTACACTTATTTCACATTTAGGGGTAGTCAATATAATGAAAGTACAAAAAGAAAGGAGTTTGTGTAAATGTAAAAAATTGAGGAGTGATTAATATAATTTCGCTAAAACTCAGAAAATATCAATGTAATTTACTGTAAGTTAAATCTACCATTATGGTAAATTATCAAAAAAATCTACCATTATGGTAAGATGATATAAATCACTTACTAACAATTTAGGCTAACAATAAATTCAAATAATCTTGACTCCGACAAGTATGGGCCAAGGTCACTTAAGCCATGACTTTGATTGATCTGCATCTGAGTAAAAGACCTTAAGGTCTGTTCCTGAGTTAAGTTTTGAAAAAAAAAAAAAAAAACTTTAGAATCATTTTATCAGTGTATTTGATGGCTTTCAAGTATTCTTTTTCAATTTATTCCCCTTCAAAATCCAATTCGCAAACAAACCGGCCGTGCAATAAGCAGTGAAAATGGTATGCAAGGTTGAATGAATTTCATTTCTCACACAAGTGGTATAAATGATAAAATCTCTCTGTACCTTCTTGCATATGAAAATCTATAAATCACTTCTTGTTTTATTTGGGGAACGTTTAATTTTAGTTAGAGTCCAACATTGGGATTGCCTGAACCTGTGCAGCAACTCCCATCCCACCAACAACTTCTGATGAAGCAGCTGCCACTGTTTCAAACTCCCCTGGCTCTTGAACAACATCTTTAACATTCAACTCACTAACAAGTTCATCGATTTTCCGAAATTGATATGGCCATCTTGCATCGTAAAGAAACTGGCGAAGATCAAACCTATTATCCTCCGGCGAATAACTCTGCAAGTAAGATTGTACATTTTCATTAGCCAACACAAAGTATAATACTTGGGGAATCAAGAATTTGAGATGAATAAAAAAATGCATTAAGAATACAAATTCATACCTCTGCATGATAGGAGGGTGTCAAGACAGTCATTTTGTGTCGATTGATGGAATAATACTTGAAGAAGTGTTTCACTTTTTCAGCTACCTGTGATGGAGTCAATCTTGCACCCCATCTGTAGCATAAATTCTGCAAACAGTATATAACAAAACGGATATATAATGGCTGTGCTATAAAATGGACAACAGTAGATTACAAAGTGTTATTCAACCTGTTGAAATTATAGGGTTTAGATATAAAAGGACGGCCTAATGCACGAGGCTCCCACTTAGTGAGGTCTGGGGAGGGTAGATGTATGCAACCTTATGCCCACAAATGGAGAAGTTGTTTCCAGGATTCCAACCCGTGACCTCATGGTCACTAACAAACAACCTTACGTTGCGCTAAACTTAATACAGTTTAGATATGGAAGGAGAAAAAGGAATGATCAAAACAATAAATTGTATCAAAGTAATAGGGTCAGACAACTACTTGTTTCACAATATCCCTTCCAAATATTTTAAGATGAAAAATAAAACAAATGAAAAAAACAACTGAAAAGCTGAAGAGGACATAAATAAAGCAGAATGGAGAAGCACAATATATACCTGGAACATGGAAACTGGACCACAAAGGAAAATTTTGCGTAGTCTTCCATAGACTGATAGTTCCTCATAAGTCATTCCCATATCAACTTCATCAAGCTGTTGAACAAAGAATGAGGTGTTGAATTACATTTCTAAAACTTGAGTAGAATGAATTACCAATGCATACAGATAAAACCCAACACACAAAAACTGAAACAGAAGTCAAATACCTTAACAAGCATAAACTAGTAGAACACTGCTGAAGGGAGATAAGAACAATCTGTCTTTCCAAAAAACACAGAGAAGAAAGGCAGGCAGGAAAAGAGAAATCCAAAAAAACCATATGCACAACCAGTGAAACAACCTTCTCCTTTGGATGTTATATCTCTTCTTTTTACCGAGTGTTGTACTTTGCAGCACTTTTTCTCTCACGAACTTTTTGTGGGTGTTTCAAACATGATCACATGTCCAAAAGACCAATTACTTAGCAACTAACTTCTCCAGATAAAGACCAGAAATTTTTCTAAAGGTGCCAGATGCGATTTGAGCTCTTACTCCTGTTAAATTGTCTACGGTATTTCTATCTAGGGTAGTACTGGTAATTATCTTTCATTTTGATTCATAAAAATAATAACGATTTATTGCCATGACATATTCCCTATGTATTACCTTTGCGATCTACTTAGGCAAAAATCCCACATATGCCAACACATCTACCAAATATGGTATATCATATTCATTTGCAATCAAAAAATGAAACTGAAAGGATTCATGAAGAGATTCAAGACCAGTAGTAACAACAAGAGAATATTACCTGACTATAGTCAGATCCTATCGGCTCCAGTTCAGCAGTGGGTGGAGCTGCTTCAATATCTGCCAAAGATGCCTAACCAAGATGGATGGCTGCCCATCGCAGGAATGCTCGTAGGTCCTGCTTACTTATACTGCCAATAGGATTTATATCTGCTGAGCTGCAATCATACTGTAAGAAGAGATAAACTGTAAAGGTAGAGAAATTAGAAACTAAGAAAGGCATAATCTAAAGCAGTGTAGAGATACCTTCGTCAAGTAACCACGTAACCCCTTGTCCACATTGGAACTCCCCAGGACAAGATAAAACCCAGGTTTGCTGTGAACCCAAGGCAAGAGTGATGCTAACATGAAAGCTAGCACCATTCTGATTCGAGCTTGGATGTTCTGTAAGCTTAAATTCTCAACATTAGATCCACCATCTAACTGTAGAAACAAAACGGCATAAATTATTTAAGGCCTGTGATTTAATAGAGACAAAATAGATAACAAGTTTCCAATCTTCAACCAGGAAAAAAAGATTCAGTATAAAGAAACTACAGTTATTTTTTAGTCTGGTCTAGCTAGGTCCTGGTATGGAGATCTGCAAATGACTTATTTAAGAACTGAAACACAATTCTTTACTACAATGTCAATATACTCCAGTGGAGAACCAAAGGGCATGACTAAATAGATTACGGAGTTCTAGTGCTAGTCATTTATGATTGAAAAAAGTCAGAAGTTCACGGTTCATTTACCTTATAACAATGACAGAAAAGCAGATACAACTGCATCAATGGAAACATCAAGGTGCCATGAACCAATTTCATCAGCCAGCACCTTGGCCCATGATCTTGTCAAATCTGAACTGCAAGGAGGGTATTTATAGATGCATCAAAACAATTGATAAGAGTACTTCTATAAATTACATTTGAAGGTGTCATTCTGCTTAAACTGATTAACAGTTTGATAAAATGAAAGGATTTCTCAACATAGAAATTAAGAAACAAATCCTAGCATTCAAAGATTGACGTCTTTCACTGACATGGGTATTCCAGTATCTATGCTTTAAACTGCACAATAGTATAACTATTCTGTTTGTAAAAGTTCCAAAGAACACCATGTCGACCTTGTAAGAGCACATAGGATTTAATAATTATTGGCACTAGGTCAGGTACCCAGGATCACCGAAACCACACACACTTTTAGATACTAGATTGGAAACTGAAATCTATAAGCTTACTGATCTAACTTATGCAGTAGCATGTAAGTGTTACATCAACAAAAACAAACAGCTTTTGTTCATTGTAACCATTAGATAACTGATATGAACCAGTATCAGCAATCACAGAAATGCAATAACAAAATAAATGGACTAGAAAACAGAACAATATTGATGCGGAATAAACTGAGAAAGTGCAATAGAACAGTGTTTTACTATCCATAGAGCTAAGTTCCTATAAAGAACTAATGCTCTTTGCCCATGACTAACAAAATGACTTCTCAAAAGATACCCTCTCTCACACTCATCTCTAATTGTAACAGAAACATGCTCACCCATTGCCTAACCAACTCCCTTGTTACATTGTCCCTCTGCCACCTTACCTCTACCCCCAGTAGCTATTCATTCTATAATAAAATGTCCACATATTAAGTTCAATGCACACTTGTTGAATTAGTTGCTCAGCGGGCCTTACAGTATATCTATGGGTCCCAACAGTAACTTTTTGGTGTGCACTGTGCATCAAGGGTGTCCCCAAACCATTAGTTAACTTTAATTGGGGTGTTTAAAACAAAATGGAACAGAAGAAAACAGCATCAAAACAATAAATAATGTATAAAAAATAAAAATCCTTAAACATGGGAGATTATCAGATCACACTTTATACAAATGTTGAAGAAGCATATATTCAAAATAGCATATAGAAACCTAAGGACAACAAAAAATTGTAAAACATGGAAACAAGAAATTCATCATTTACCTGTTTTCAGATCCCATAAACACAGTTTAGAATATCTGTTTAGCAAATTCTCTGCTGTCTGTAGGATATTGTCCATCTTTATAGTTTCCTATTCTTATTGCGTCTGCTTTAACTTGTTCATCTCCATTCACAATTTCTGCATGAAAATATGAACCATTACCAATCATATCTGGTTCGCAACTTTTGGATTTGTAAGGTGAAAGTGTGAAACATAACTGCTTATTTCACCTCTGCCACAATTCCAAAACAAATTAAATGAAAATGAAAAACAAATAGCCCATCTCAATTCTACGGTTGCAATGATTTCACAGATTTGTTTCTTTGCAAGCAGTTGAACTTCGAACAAATAAAAATACACTACATCCTATAATCAAACAATTTTGCAGGGTTCCTGATAGTCAACTCAGTTGGTTAAGATGTGGTACATAAAGTGTGAATGTCTGGGTTCAAATCCCGGGGAGTGCGCTCACTCCCCGCTCCCCTTAAAAAAGAAGAAAAAATGTTTGGCTATCAACAAAAAACAATTTTGCGGGACTTCCGATAAAGGAAATATAAAGATTCAGGTCCACTTCTCCGACTAACTTATTTGTCAGTTGAGATACTTTTACAGCTTATATTCAACAGAAGCTAGATCACTAGTCACTTGAGGCACTTGTTTATTCCTAAATAAGCAGTCCTACAATGGTATATACAACAATTTAGCTTCAAAATACAGTCACAAGTTGAGTGGACAGGGAAACTTTAAAAGCATCTGACTTTGGGATGGGGCAACCACCCCTGACCCTAAATTTTCATTCGTTTAAAAAATGAAGAAGCTTTCAAAGTATACCAGGATCGAACAGCACTTGACACTGCATTCAAACTCACCTTTCACAACCAGCTGGCACATGCACCCGACAATCGCAGCAACAGACGAACTGTCTGCTCCACCAGAAAGAGGAAGCAGAAAACCAGATGCTCCACTTCTTCTTAGGTAATCCCATAACCAGCAACCAGGTCCAAATGCTATTTCCTCCTCAGGAGAATGATACTTAATCTATAAGTATAAATAATTTCATTTTAGCAACTTATCTACCAGAGTGATTGCAGCAGTGAAGTTGTGACATATCATCGAAGGATCTAAATTAGGCATGAAAAAATAACTAGGTGTCAGGCACTCTTTAAGTGAAATCAGAACTCAGGATGCCATTTATGAGCACCTATGAAGCTAATTATTTTTAGCAGTAAAAAAGATGCAACTCAAAATGACAGCGAACTAACCTTAAGTGGAATGGAGAGGCGCGTTTTAAGGTTAAAATGCTGACAGAGACTATATGGTACTTCCACCGAAGGAACCTTTGTTTTACAACTTGCTTGCTCTTGAAAGCTACTTACAGATCCTCTAAGGCTAGAAACCTACCAATAGACAAGTGAGTAAAGGAACCAAATCCAATGTCTATCATTGATATATGGAAACTCATGCAACACCTACCACATCTAGATCTATCTGAGCAACCACAACCTCAACATCCTTTAAAGAAAATTGTGAACCCTGAGCAACAACATCTCCGTTAACCACAACACTAGCACATCCATCTGTTACAATTAATTTAAACAAGGTAAAATTTCAGAAAACTTAATAGGAAAAAAAAAACTACATACATGAAACTTTCATAAGGGATAACATTCTAAGAGGAAGTAAAAATGTCTGAATATCAACTTCCAGAATATTGAAGGTAACAAGGTAATTCACTCTGCAGAATATGCAATGAAATGGACATAAATGTGAAAATCACAAATATTTTTCTGTGAAGAGAAATATTTTCTACCATAGTAAAGGCGACCACCATCGCATCCTTGGTGATTGCTATACATGTAAACTCCTCCACGAGTATGAGTGGCACCAATAAAAGCACGAAGACGAACATCAAGCTTTCTAAGTTGATGATGACTTCCACTTGCATTCATAAACACTTCAACACCATTCAATGCAAGCTCAGAATGAGGGGGGATTGGAGTAAAAAACTCTTCACAAACTTCAGCTGCAATAGCTCTAAGAATGAAAAAGTGCTTTATATTTAGCACTTGGTAAACATCTGACTAGAATTGGAAGGACCCAAAAAGAATCATTTTATCAGTGTATTTGATGGCTTTCAAGTATTCTTTTTCAATTTATTCCCCTTCAAAATCCAATTCGCAAACAAACCGGCCGTGCAATAAGCAGTGAAAATGGTATGCAAGGTTGAATGAATTTCATTTCTCACACAAGTGGTATAAATGATAAAATCTCTCTGTACCTTCTTGCATATGAAAATCTATAAATCACTTCTTGTTTTATTTGGGGAACGTTTAATTTTAGTTAGAGTCCAACATTGGGATTGCCTGAACCTGTGCAGCAACTCCCATCCCACCAACAACTTCTGATGAAGCAGCTGCCACTGTTTCAAACTCCCCTGGCTCTTGAACAACATCTTTAACATTCAACTCACTAACAAGTTCATCGATTTTCCGAAATTGATATGGCCATCTTGCATCGTAAAGAAACTGGCGAAGATCAAACCTATTATCCTCCGGCGAATAACTCTGCAAGTAAGATTGTACATTTTCATTAGCCAACACAAAGTATAATACTTGGGGAATCAAGAATTTGAGATGAATAAAAAAATGCATTAAGAATACAAATTCATACCTCTGCATGATAGGAGGGTGTCAAGACAGTCATTTTGTGTCGATTGATGGAATAATACTTGAAGAAGTGTTTCACTTTTTCAGCTACCTGTGATGGAGTCAATCTTGCACCCCATCTGTAGCATAAATTCTGCAAACAGTATATAACAAAACGGATATATAATGGCTGTGCTATAAAATGGACAACAGTAGATTACAAAGTGTTATTCAACCTGTTGAAATTATAGGGTTTAGATATAAAAGGACGGCCTAATGCACGAGGCTCCCACTTAGTGAGGTCTGGGGAGGGTAGATGTATGCAACCTTATGCCCACAAATGGAGAAGTTGTTTCCAGGATTCCAACCCGTGACCTCATGGTCACTAACAAACAACCTTACGTTGCGCTAAACTTAATACAGTTTAGATATGGAAGGAGAAAAAGGAATGATCAAAACAATAAATTGTATCAAAGTAATAGGGTCAGACAACTACTTGTTTCACAATATCCCTTCCAAATATTTTAAGATGAAAAATAAAACAAATGAAAAAAACAACTGAAAAGCTGAAGAGGACATAAATAAAGCAGAATGGAGAAGCACAATATATACCTGGAACATGGAAACTGGACCACAAAGGAAAATTTTGCGTAGTCTTCCATAGACTGATAGTTCCTCATAAGTCATTCCCATATCAACTTCATCAAGCTGTTGAACAAAGAATGAGGTGTTGAATTACATTTCTAAAACTTGAGTAGAATGAATTACCAATGCATACAGATAAAACCCAACACACAAAAACTGAAACAGAAGTCAAATACCTTAACAAGCATAAACTAGTAGAACACTGCTGAAGGGAGATAAGAACAATCTGTCTTTCCAAAAAACACAGAGAAGAAAGGCAGGCAGGAAAAGAGAAATCCAAAAAAACCATATGCACAACCAGTGAAACAACCTTCTCCTTTGGATGTTATATCTCTTCTTTTTACCGAGTGTTGTACTTTGCAGCACTTTTTCTCTCACGAACTTTTTGTGGGTGTTTCAAACATGATCACATGTCCAAAAGACCAATTACTTAGCAACTAACTTCTCCAGATAAAGACCAGAAATTTTTCTAAAGGTGCCAGATGCGATTTGAGCTCTTACTCCTGTTAAATTGTCTACGGTATTTCTATCTAGGGTAGTACTGGTAATTATCTTTCATTTTGATTCATAAAAATAATAACGATTTATTGCCATGACATATTCCCTATGTATTACCTTTGCGATCTACTTAGGCAAAAATCCCACATATGCCAACACATCTACCAAATATGGTATATCATATTCATTTGCAATCAAAAAATGAAACTGAAAGGATTCATGAAGAGATTCAAGACCAGTAGTAACAACAAGAGAATATTACCTGACTATAGTCAGATCCTATCGGCTCCAGTTCAGCAGTGGGTGGAGCTGCTTCAATATCTGCCAAAGATGCCTAACCAAGATGGATGGCTGCCCATCGCAGGAATGCTCGTAGGTCCTGCTTACTTATACTGCCAATAGGATTTATATCTGCTGAGCTGCAATCATACTGTAAGAAGAGATAAACTGTAAAGGTAGAGAAATTAGAAACTAAGAAAGGCATAATCTAAAGCAGTGTAGAGATACCTTCGTCAAGTAACCACGTAACCCCTTGTCCACATTGGAACTCCCCAGGACAAGATAAAACCCAGGTTTGCTGTGAACCCAAGGCAAGAGTGATGCTAACATGAAAGCTAGCACCATTCTGATTCGAGCTTGGATGTTCTGTAAGCTTAAATTCTCAACATTAGATCCACCATCTAACTGTAGAAACAAAACGGCATAAATTATTTAAGGCCTGTGATTTAATAGAGACAAAATAGATAACAAGTTTCCAATCTTCAACCAGGAAAAAAAGATTCAGTATAAAGAAACTACAGTTATTTTTTAGTCTGGTCTAGCTAGGTCCTGGTATGGAGATCTGCAAATGACTTATTTAAGAACTGAAACACAATTCTTTACTACAATGTCAATATACTCCAGTGGAGAACCAAAGGGCATGACTAAATAGATTACGGAGTTCTAGTGCTAGTCATTTATGATTGAAAAAAGTCAGAAGTTCACGGTTCATTTACCTTATAACAATGACAGAAAAGCAGATACAACTGCATCAATGGAAACATCAAGGTGCCATGAACCAATTTCATCAGCCAGCACCTTGGCCCATGATCTTGTCAAATCTGAACTGCAAGGAGGGTATTTATAGATGCATCAAAACAATTGATAAGAGTACTTCTATAAATTACATTTGAAGGTGTCATTCTGCTTAAACTGATTAACAGTTTGATAAAATGAAAGGATTTCTCAACATAGAAATTAAGAAACAAATCCTAGCATTCAAAGATTGACGTCTTTCACTGACATGGGTATTCCAGTATCTATGCTTTAAACTGCACAATAGTATAACTATTCTGTTTGTAAAAGTTCCAAAGAACACCATGTCGACCTTGTAAGAGCACATAGGATTTAATAATTATTGGCACTAGGTCAGGTACCCAGGATCACCGAAACCACACACACTTTTAGATACTAGATTGGAAACTGAAATCTATAAGCTTACTGATCTAACTTATGCAGTAGCATGTAAGTGTTACATCAACAAAAACAAACAGCTTTTGTTCATTGTAACCATTAGATAACTGATATGAACCAGTATCAGCAATCACAGAAATGCAATAACAAAATAAATGGACTAGAAAACAGAACAATATTGATGCGGAATAAACTGAGAAAGTGCAATAGAACAGTGTTTTACTATCCATAGAGCTAAGTTCCTATAAAGAACTAATGCTCTTTGCCCATGACTAACAAAATGACTTCTCAAAAGATACCCTCTCTCACACTCATCTCTAATTGTAACAGAAACATGCTCACCCATTGCCTAACCAACTCCCTTGTTACATTGTCCCTCTGCCACCTTACCTCTACCCCCAGTAGCTATTCATTCTATAATAAAATGTCCACATATTAAGTTCAATGCACACTTGTTGAATTAGTTGCTCAGCGGGCCTTACAGTATATCTATGGGTCCCAACAGTAACTTTTTGGTGTGCACTGTGCATCAAGGGTGTCCCCAAACCATTAGTTAACTTTAATTGGGGTGTTTAAAACAAAATGGAACAGAAGAAAACAGCATCAAAACAATAAATAATGTATAAAAAATAAAAATCCTTAAACATGGGAGATTATCAGATCACACTTTATACAAATGTTGAAGAAGCATATATTCAAAATAGCATATAGAAACCTAAGGACAACAAAAAATTGTAAAACATGGAAACAAGAAATTCATCATTTACCTGTTTTCAGATCCCATAAACACAGTTTAGAATATCTGTTTAGCAAATTCTCTGCTGTCTGTAGGATATTGTCCATCTTTATAGTTTCCTATTCTTATTGCGTCTGCTTTAACTTGTTCATCTCCATTCACAATTTCTGCATGAAAATATGAACCATTACCAATCATATCTGGTTCGCAACTTTTGGATTTGTAAGGTGAAAGTGTGAAACATAACTGCTTATTTCACCTCTGCCACAATTCCAAAACAAATTAAATGAAAATGAAAAACAAATAGCCCATCTCAATTCTACGGTTGCAATGATTTCACAGATTTGTTTCTTTGCAAGCAGTTGAACTTCGAACAAATAAAAATACACTACATCCTATAATCAAACAATTTTGCAGGGTTCCTGATAGTCAACTCAGTTGGTTAAGATGTGGTACATAAAGTGTGAATGTCTGGGTTCAAATCCCGGGGAGTGCGCTCACTCCCCGCTCCCCTTAAAAAAGAAGAAAAAATGTTTGGCTATCAACAAAAAACAATTTTGCGGGACTTCCGATAAAGGAAATATAAAGATTCAGGTCCACTTCTCCGACTAACTTATTTGTCAGTTGAGATACTTTTACAGCTTATATTCAACAGAAGCTAGATCACTAGTCACTTGAGGCACTTGTTTATTCCTAAATAAGCAGTCCTACAATGGTATATACAACAATTTAGCTTCAAAATACAGTCACAAGTTGAGTGGACAGGGAAACTTTAAAAGCATCTGACTTTGGGATGGGGCAACCACCCCTGACCCTAAATTTTCATTCGTTTAAAAAATGAAGAAGCTTTCAAAGTATACCAGGATCGAACAGCACTTGACACTGCATTCAAACTCACCTTTCACAACCAGCTGGCACATGCACCCGACAATCGCAGCAACAGACGAACTGTCTGCTCCACCAGAAAGAGGAAGCAGAAAACCAGATGCTCCACTTCTTCTTAGGTAATCCCATAACCAGCAACCAGGTCCAAATGCTATTTCCTCCTCAGGAGAATGATACTTAATCTATAAGTATAAATAATTTCATTTTAGCAACTTATCTACCAGAGTGATTGCAGCAGTGAAGTTGTGACATATCATCGAAGGATCTAAATTAGGCATGAAAAAATAACTAGGTGTCAGGCACTCTTTAAGTGAAATCAGAACTCAGGATGCCATTTATGAGCACCTATGAAGCTAATTATTTTTAGCAGTAAAAAAGATGCAACTCAAAATGACAGCGAACTAACCTTAAGTGGAATGGAGAGGCGCGTTTTAAGGTTAAAATGCTGACAGAGACTATATGGTACTTCCACCGAAGGAACCTTTGTTTTACAACTTGCTTGCTCTTGAAAGCTACTTACAGATCCTCTAAGGCTAGAAACCTACCAATAGACAAGTGAGTAAAGGAACCAAATCCAATGTCTATCATTGATATATGGAAACTCATGCAACACCTACCACATCTAGATCTATCTGAGCAACCACAACCTCAACATCCTTTAAAGAAAATTGTGAACCCTGAGCAACAACATCTCCGTTAACCACAACACTAGCACATCCATCTGTTACAATTAATTTAAACAAGGTAAAATTTCAGAAAACTTAATAGGAAAAAAAAAACTACATACATGAAACTTTCATAAGGGATAACATTCTAAGAGGAAGTAAAAATGTCTGAATATCAACTTCCAGAATATTGAAGGTAACAAGGTAATTCACTCTGCAGAATATGCAATGAAATGGACATAAATGTGAAAATCACAAATATTTTTCTGTGAAGAGAAATATTTTCTACCATAGTAAAGGCGACCACCATCGCATCCTTGGTGATTGCTATACATGTAAACTCCTCCACGAGTATGAGTGGCACCAATAAAAGCACGAAGACGAACATCAAGCTTTCTAAGTTGATGATGACTTCCACTTGCATTCATAAACACTTCAACACCATTCAATGCAAGCTCAGAATGAGGGGGGATTGGAGTAAAAAACTCTTCACAAACTTCAGCTGCAATAGCTCTAAGAATGAAAAAGTGCTTTATATTTAGCACTTGGTAAACATCTGACTAGAATTGGAAGGACCCAAAAAATAAATTAAACAAGTACACACAATAGTTGGAACATGGAAAATGCAAGACAGACAGAATTCTTTTGCCATTGTTTTTACAATAATGTTATATCTACTCCTAAACTCATACACCTCTTACACCCACGATTTTGAGATAAAAAGACAGTTTGGACTTTGGAGGGAAATATGGTTGATTTGAAAAGAAAGAAAATTTATTTTCAAAAGTGATAGGTGTAAGACTGTAAGTGATAGATGTATGAATTTAGGTGTAGCTCTAACATCACTGATGTTTTGAAATACTGGATAGATGAGTGGTCCCCACCACTTTGACTAATCTAACAACCATTCTTGAATCTCTAAAAGTTCTGGCTGAACTATGTAGAACACACTAGTTTCTAACATGGATCTAAAAATTTAGAGGAGTATGAAAAAAGGGCAGGAACATAAATCACATGATTGCTTCAAAGATACAAATTACAATGCTATGGATGGATATGTTTAAAAGGCAAGAGGATAAACAGTATCTACTCATTGTAAGCTAAGTACCCACATAAAAGAAGAGAATAAGCAACATATATAATATATTGATCTCAGAATTCAGCTTTAGCCAATTTTTCATCTTAACTTCAAAATCATGTGTGATTTTATTGGATGGGGAAGCATGACTTGTAAAAAGTATCAGAAAATAAAACAGAAAAGGTAGGACCATGGATGCTATAGATGGTACAAATGTATATAATAATGTACATAGTTTAGGTACAAATCTTTAGAAGCTTGTAAAAACACTCCAAGTGCAATAGCGGTCACACATGCTATGTTTTCATTGATGAACTTCTACACATTATATTTCTATTAAGAAACAACACCACAAATTTCCAAAGAATTGTACTAAAGTTTTGTCCACATAAAGTTCAGAAACATAGCAAGTGAATTGCAACTTATGTGTCTTGAAACTTAACGAAACCGTAACCAAAGGGAACAGAATTTTGGCCTAAAGCCTCAGATATTTCAATTGGAAGCTGAAAATCAACAAGTTCATCTCTTTGCTTCCATGCAGTAAACCATCTCAATTCTCTATAATTTCCATCATTAGCAAGCCACATTTTCCGTCTAATCATAATAATTTTACGATTCAAACACAGAACTTGACAATTGTACCGCTCTGAACCTTTGATAATTGGCATTCCAATACTACAGACTATATCATCCGTCCAATCACCAAGCAATATTTCCTTCAAACATTCCCATCTGCAATCAAATAATAAAAAGTTTCTATTTTTACCTTAAAAACATTAAGGGCACTTCATATACTCTTCCTGTGTGAAATTATGAAGAGAAACAAATATAAAGAGTAAATATATTTCAAATGTGTGTCAAATTAGTTATTTTTAAGATCAAATTAATCTCTATCAAGTGTTGTAAAATATGCTAAAATAAACTAATATAACCACCATTTATTATTTCTTGGAACCATTTTGTTTTTTTAAATTGTGAGGGATCAAATTACCAAAGTAAACAAAAAAAAAACATAAAGGGACTGAAATAAATATTTACTACTCATGTTTAATCATCAACTCTTCGAAAAAAATGATAAGGTGGATGATGTATTGTGTATATATTACACTCAATTATTAATTAACATGTGAAAAGAGGAAAAAGTTACGAGTGGTTAACAGTGTCGAGTTCTAAGAAATGATCTTCGCAGCCATAACCAGTGATTTCGAGTTCGGGTCCGAGCCTGATGATAGCGCCGGATTGTTTAGCTTTGGAAATGGAGTGTTTGATTTGGCGAGTGTTGAAATCGAATTCCATGGCCCATTGGTTAAGATTGCAAGTAGCTACCTTCACCAATCTCATCTTCAGAACAGAGAAAATATTTTGAATTTGGGTTTGTTTGATTCTTTTTTTGTTCTGAGAAGAACTGAAGTGTAGGAAGTTAAGTATAGAAAGGGTATTGGATAATGAGAGCTTCTTTGTTTTGTTATTTTTTGTTTTTACTTCATTTGTGCATATATTTCTTCTCAAATTTATTTACTAAAGCACTGCTTATTCAACATGATATTATATGAATATATGAATTAACAAGTAACATTAGTGTGTAATAACATACCAATAATATTTAATAATATAAGTATTACATCGTGAATTAATAATATAACATTAAAGTTATATTATAGTTTTAAAATAATACATAAGAAGGAATAACAAATCTAATTATTCACAAATTTGAGTATCTTATTATATAGATCCGTTTAACAACGGTTAAAAAACATTGATTCGGACTCAACTTATTGTAAATGTTATTTATAAGTACCTCCCCAAGGAATAACAAATCTAATTATTCACAAATTTGAGTATCTCATTACATAGATCCATTTAACAGCGGTTAAAAAACATTGATTCGGACTCGACTCATTGTAAATGTTATTTACAAGTACCTCCCCATTCTCATCCATACCGTAACCATTTATTTGACTCTACTTTAAAGTATGATAAGTGATTACATTATTACAATTTAAATTTATGCAATATTATTAAAAAAAACATGGATATTATTACGGACACCAAAATAGGAATAAATTATCATGATTTAGTAGTGTAAGATCCCATTAAATTATGAAGATTGAGATTTAGTAGAGTTCGATTCATGAAAATGATTCTTATTACCTCAAAATAAATTTCTTAAAGGTACCAAAAAAATTAGGAATAGATGAGGGACAATAGGGTAATTCCGCAGGTCCTTTCTTCTCCTCTCTCTCCCTGAGTTAATAATTCTCTGATCGTTAAAGTTGAAAACAGTCCTTTACGTTTGAGAAAAGAAAACGAAATAAACATTGGATCTGATTGCGCAGCGGCGATGGAGGAGAACAAGAACGCGGCGGCGACGACGGAGGAGAACAACAACGTAAACGGCGGCATAATATCGAAGGAGACGATCGATCACGTTGCTACCTGGGTGGGCTCCACCGTCTCTTCCGCTTTCTTCTCTTCTCTAGAACGCTTTTCCTGTGTCAACGTTACCACATCTGACCCCGACGATGACGATGACGACGACGACGATTACTCCACCACCACCTCCATCACCCCCACCGCAACCACCACCACCACCACTACAGCAACAACTAGTCCTCCCGTCGTTCAGGTCAATGGCCATAACACCAACGACGTCTCCAACCTCCCCGTTTGAAGCAATACGTCGTCGTTTTGCGCTGTATAGGCCTTTTCCTTTTCGTGTTTTTATGTATCAAAAGTAAGGGATCCGAATTTCAATTCCATGTACCTTGTTTTTGCAGAATTGCACTGTGATCATGTGATGTCAGTTTATGCATATATTAACTATATTCTCTTTCTCTACCTGTTGTTTTTCATTCCCTCGCGTTATTGTTACTATTTGAATTTGTTTGATTCATGAATTATCCTTTGATTTTGAGCTAACACTAGATGCATTGAGGTTTTGATCGATTGATTTGATTTTAGGTTTTGAACTTATAACTAGGAAAGTCTTTGAATCATTGGAAATTTTGGAATGAATCAAAGATTTAATTCTATTGCACAAGCGATGCAATTGGCATTGTGTGTAATACTAATAGAATCTCTGGACTCTGGGGTCGTAATTATGGTTTGAGACCGAGTTTAGGGTTACATTGCTAATAACAACTTAGAGAAAAGTTAGTAGACTTAGTACAATATATTTAGATGGTTATAGGAAGATGTCCAAATGATGAAGAAAGACATACCATTGCCATATGCTCTTCCATATATTAATATGTCAAAACTAAATAAGTTTTTGATGTGTTGCTAGCTTAAAGTTTCTGTGCCATTTGTTATTCATGTTGATTGAGATTTGATAATGTTTTACAACCCTCACCTTTTATTCGTGCTTAGAATTGGTCATATATAGATTTGCGATAAAGCACAACATAGGCAGACAATCAACATGAATAACAAATGAGTATGAGGTCTAAGAGTCTAGGAGAGAAGGATTTATGTTGGCTCACAAAGTTGTTTGCCAAGGTTATGAGTATGAGGTCTAAGAAAATATTGTGTGAATGGAGGGAAATTACTTTAATCCCTATTTATCACCCCTCACTTATAAGAAAAAGAGTGATATACAAAACTGCCCAAGGAGATTAAGCTCATGGGACATATTTTGATGCCTTGGAGAGAGTAATTGAACATAGATCTAGAAAAGAGACTCATATTCCAAACCATCAATTTGGTTTTATGCCAAGGAGGTCAAGCATGGAAGCAATATTACTTCCTTGAATGAACTCATTGTCATTCTAGCGAAGAGATGAAAATGTTGCATTGAATGAGTGAACACTAAACATGATCAAATTAGAAATGGATGCATTATAGAGTACGTTGAGGTAACACTTATTCGGAAAAGATTGTAGAAGCTTGTTTTGAGCGGTTCGGGGATGCTTGGAGAAGAGGGTAGACAGGTAAAAGGAGACAAATTGCTAGTAGTAGAGGAAGACCAAGATAAACTAATTAGATTAATGATTTTTCTATAGATATGGAAAAAAGACTTGGTTGTGGTTGACTTGTTGTCAATGTAGCATTTATGTCTTCATCTTCATCCAATGATGTGTTGTGACAACATGCAATGAGTTTGACATGTCAGGTAGTAGGTATTAAGTAACATAGTCAAGTGGAATTTAATTTACTTTCAGTTAGCGGTGATGCTGGATATGGATATGGATATGGATATGGACAGGGAATAGTTTTGCTGGAGAACTGTATCGAAATGTGTTCAAAGTATGAATGCAATATGAGACTAATATTAGCTAAGCCAAAGTCTTTGCTCACTTGATTTCATCTTTCTCCTCTTCCATGCTCTTCATATGTGCTTGTGTGAGTGTTACCATGCACACTCTTTATAGCTCCTATGATAATGTATTGCTTTTACAGTTGAAAACAATAACTTACAGAAAGTAAAAAATGAATCACAGTAAGATCTACAATGGCACTTTCACTTGGTAGGTGAAAAAACTCCAAGGTGATAAAGCTTCTATCATATGTTGCTTTTGACATTGATCAATTGGTCATCCATCATGCGGTGCTTCTCTGGAAAATCTAAGTTAAATTTGGTGTGCATTGCTTTGTAAATTAGTGTTTTACAGCTGATGCTATTCTCCATTATCCTTCCAACAGAGAAGCATGCCTATGCATTTTCGAACTATGTAAAAGTTTGTTCTCTTTTCCTTCAGAGTTCTACCCACTGGGACCTGAAATTTGGCTTGCTTTACTAAGGATGTGGGCTCTTCCATAATCTAGTTTCTTTTTCCCAACTCCTTATTCTCTGTTTGAATTCTTCTCTTGCTTCAGAGTATAAGAAATTCCTTACAATAGAGCTCTGTCTTATTGTACTTGTTACTCTCATCTCAAATTAAGTTTCAGTTTTAAATAAGCCAATAAATTTGGTGGAAATAGTAATAATTCAAGGTAGCTTTCTGCGGTCAAGCATGGAGCTTATTTTAAAGCTGAGTTGCGGTCTTGGGCTTCTATAACTTCCGGGATCTCAGGACCGGTGTCTTCTGCTTCTCTATTCACTGCCAAAGGCAAATAAACTGGTTAGCTTCTAAGCCCTGCATTAATTTTTCTCACACACACACACACACACACAATAGTCCAAATTTAAAGATATATGTACATAACTATCATGTGATTAGTAACTAATTTTTAATTTTAATTAATTTTTAATTTATTGTTTTCATAGTTTTTATATTATATTTTTTTCCACTTAAGTCATTATAAGATTGACTGACGGAGTCTTTCTTCAAGATGACAGTGTCAGAATTGACATATAAATATACCAATACTTTGTGGACCTTTGCACACCGTTAATTTTTCATCAAGTTTGCAATTTACCAACAGAATCGGGTTTTAAAAACTTGTTTTTCATTTCCTAGACATCTAATATTACATCACTAACACCTCTCACCGGCCCATATGTACGATGTCATGCATGTGTGCGAAATAATAATGATGAATCATGCATGCATGTAAAGTTGGGTATATGGGCTCAAGCATGTGGAGTATGTCGACAATATCAAGATTTTATGTAAGTTCTGGTGGGATAGGTGACTATTAAAACATGTGATTCTAATGCGGTCCTTAAGATCATATCAATTATCAAGCATTAAGAAAAGTAAACATAAACAAACAAAATCAACTAGACTGTACAACTAACATATTAACACAATCAAAATATAGACATACTAAAGTCGTAAGCCTTACATAACAGGAGAATAGGGAAAATTTTGAAAAAGTAAATTTAGCAAGACAAATACGAGCATATATGATAAATGTAGCTCAACAAAACTCAGCAAAATGGAACAAATCAAGCTCACAAAAAATCCAGGATCGTCCAGGACACAGCAGAACAATATGTGACTAAACCACAATTGCAACTAGGGCAGCACATAAAGCATGACAGACTGAACGATGAATTGGTTTTGCAAGTACAACTAAAAATCAAGGACAACAAAATGGACCAACCCATTTAATTCCACACATGTGCGAGCCATATTGATTGACTCACTTAATATGCAATTCAAATGGGTTGGGTTTCGCATGTTATACTGAGACATACAAAATAGTATACTAATTGAGATGTTTTGCACTTTTTGCACAATAATGAGATGCCATGTATGTATACTTTAAACTTTCAATAGGCAGTAATTTTCAGGTAGATATGACACCTATACGAAGACTACACGTGACGAGTGCCGCGTTTCACATTGTTGTTGGCATATGGTACAAGTGACCACAATCAAGACACATGGTCATGCCCACAAGCCATGAGCTTAATTGATACTAGTAGGTATTAGCATACCCAAACAGACAAAAAAACTAAATATTGAAAACATGTCTCAAATCTCAGTTCAATGTTCTAAATAAAAACGAGTGAATTAGCCAGAAACCTCGTATGTTTTAGTGAAATTACATAAACTACCCAGACCTTTTTAAAACCTACACAAACCATCTTTATTTATACATATATTACACTAACTACCCTTGTAAGATATATAAGTGTAATTTCTTAAACAAAAATAGTGACGGGTGTAATTAAGTCAAATTAAATATGTTATATTATGGAGACAAGTCCAAAAAGTATAAACTTGATATATACTCATTATTTTTATTCGATACAACCTACATCAATAAGTCTAAGGAGATGTTTAAATTACTCTCGTATTATATTGTAACTAACCAAAATAAAGAATAAACATCGACTTTTATACTATTTGGACTTGTCTTCACAATATATCGTATTTTGTTTGACTTAATTACACCCGTCACCATTTTTTATTTAAGAAATTACACTTATCTATCTTATTATAGGGGTACTCAGTGTAACTTATATATATAATTAAGGGGGTTTGTGTAAGTTTTAAAAAAGTTTAAGTGATTTGTGTAATTTCACTTAAACTCAGGAGGTGTCAGTATAATTTACTTTAAAAATAATAATAATAATAAAAGTGACATGTTTTTTTGTATTGATGTGGAATGTGTTTGACGAGTGCACATCTAATGTCCCACTTTTTATACTACTCTATATATCATTATCTTTGATTGGTTGAAAAAAATATTTGAGTTAAGAATGTAATTATAAAATATTTTTCTGACCAATTCTATCTCTTAACACATAGAGTAACATAAAAGGAGTAAGACATCATATGTGAACCACTGTTTAACATAATATATGAACGGTAGATATATTTTCCTAAATATTTAAACATTTTATTCTTATTCCCCCGAACTAGATTCACTAGCCATTATACCACTAATTTAAGAAAATGTAAAAAAAATTATACTATTATTACATAATTTATTATTTAAAGGTAGGGAATCGAGTATCTCGTAGGAGATGAGTTATCTCCTCTTGTCAGTGAAATCATGACATGACATGTGTCATATTTCATCATTTTTTATAAAAATATTTTAAAAAATAAACAAAATAGCATACATGTCATATTTTTACTGGCTAGAGGAGATAAGTTATCTCCTGATATGAGGAGATATATTATTCTCTTAAAAGTATTACAAATGAATGAAGATGAAGTAGTGTTATAAATCTTTACAATATTACACTATTACACTATTATTTTATTACTATTTATACTCACACGCTCCCTCACTCCTCAAAGAGCTGATTCTAAATCAAAAGCTACCTTCCCAGCTTCATGAATCGCCATTCTTGGTTTGTTATATCACCTCTCCTTCTTCTTTATTTAATTCTCACTCAGCATCTCCAATTTCACCCTCTCCATTTTTTTATGTTCCCTTATTCAACACTACATCATCATATTTTTTTATGTTCCCTTATTCCCATTCCAACAATGTTTCACACCATCACATTATTTTGGTTGATCAAAGTCCAAAAACAAAAAAAATGATACTCATTTTTAGTATATTTTATAACACGTGGAAAGTGCAATGGAACAAAATAGGTATTTAGTCTTGTTATTATTACTCTCACAGTTACTAACATTCATTGTGACAGGATCATCATCATCATCACCAATGTCTTCTTCTTCTTCAACCCCTCTCGTTTCTTTCCTCCAACTTCTCCAACAAACCGCATTCGAAACCTTCAGCAACTCAGAAACCTTCGACCCCAAAACCTACGTGGATTTACCTCTCAAATTCGACCTATCACAAACAACACGCGCCTTCCACAACCTTCCCAGAGCCCCTAACGGCGCCGTAACGGTGGAGGATTTAAACGGTTACATAGAAGAATACTTCGAGGGTGCAGGGGATGATATGGTGTACCTGGAACCAGAGGATTTTGTTATGGAGCCAGAGGGGTTCTTGGAGAAGGTGAAGAACGAAGAGGTGAGAGCGTGGGCGTTGGAGATTCATTCGCTTTGGAAGAATTTGAGTAGAAAAATGTCGAGTAGGGTAATGAGGGAGCCACAGTTGCATACTCTGATTCCTCTTCCTTGTAGTGTTGTTATTCCAGGTTCGCGTTTTCGAGAGGTTTATTATTGGGATTCTTATTGGGTAATTAGGTTTGTTCATCTCTCTCAACTTCATTATTACTTTATTAATTCATTCTCATGATTAGAAAATATATTAAATTCATATTTTATTTTTTGACTAATAAAATAAATAAAAATAAATGAGTATATAAAATGTTACACATCTTGGGTAGCCTATATAAATCTTTTTTGATACAGAAATTTACCATTATTTGATGTTTAACGTTAGGGTGTAACATTTATGTTAAGATTTATGTAAGTACAAACATTAATTTATATTACTTATATTTATTTATGAGAAAAAAATGTATATAAAGTGTAAGAGTTTTTTTATATTGTTATAATAACTTATCCATCATAATTTTTCAATCATTTTCATTGAATATTAAATATAAATAAAAACTAATATAAATGAATGACTACACTCTAAAAATTTCTACAATTGTCATATCTTTTTTCTCTTGATTTTATACATTCCATTTCATACTCCCTCTAACACCCCCTTCTATCTTAGCAGCATTTATTATTGTTATTTTCATTTTTCTATATTAATAGCGTTCACTCTACTTTTTGGACTTTTAATAAGACCCATTAATTAGGAAGCAATATTAAATGAGGATTGTAATATTAAGACAATTAGTTAAGAAGCAGTATTAATCTTGCAATATTCTTTAACAAATCAAGAAAACCAACCACTTTTTATTGGTTGGTAGGTATAATTTTAGTTAAAAATGTTTTATAACAAAGGGAGCACTGCTTATCTGCCTTTAAATTGTGGTTCACAAAGCAATATGGTGGTTTTAGAGTCTTCACAGTTATATTGCTACCTCAATTGTTCAGTAACTTATTTGCCATCATAGGGAGCTTCGTACATTGACTGCTTTGTTTAAAAGTGATAGACTCTCACTTAGTGTGGTCTGGGGAGAATAGATGTATGCAGATTTATCCCTGTAAGTGGATAGACTATTTCCAGGATTTGAATATGTGATCTTATAGTCACTAAGCAACAACCTTATCATTGTGTCAAACTCATCCTATTTGTTTAAAAGTGATGTGAGAAAAAAATGAGAGTTAAACTTTAAATATTTTACGCAAGTGTGAGCTTCTCTTAGCAATGCACAGATCTCTAAAAGTGCATGTTTAAGGTTATGGGACTTTTGGCATGATTTCAGTTTTTGGTTCATCACCTTGGCATTTACCATGATTATAGACAATTGTGAAAGAAATGCAATGGATGCAACTGTTTAAGTTGTTACTCAATTGCAGAAAGAGTGGTTGTAATGACAATTATGGAACGTGATATAAAATCTTGGCTCACACAACTCTAAATAATGCTTTTGTCCTTAGAAATTTGCTTAAGCTGTAATTTTCTTATAGTTTTCCTTTTCCCATTTAATTTTCTAAGCGATTAATGGGTTGATTTTGTTTTATTTTTGGGTTGCAGGGGCTTGCTGGTGAGTAAAATGTATAAGACTGCTAAAGCAATTGTGACTAATCTCATATCCCTCATAGAAGAATATGGATTTGTGCTTAATGGTGCTAGAGCATATTACACTAACAGGAGGTACCCACTTTTTCATTCACTGCTGTCGCTGTTATGCTTATTGTTATTGGTAGTGTCCTTTTTGTCTTCAGTTTCTGTTTTCTTTTTTTCCTTTTAAACAATTAGTAGGCAAAATATGAATTGAGCAAATTTGATATTAATAAGTTTATCATTAGTAAATAAAAGTTCCCGAAGGATATGGCTGCGTACATCTGTCCTCCCTAAGAGCATCGTGATTTTCACTCTGGTAGCATTTCACCTCATTCTCATATCTGCGCTGCACCTTCTCAAATAAAAGAAATTATTGCTCTTGTTGTTATTGTTATTACTGTTATAATTCTTGGCCTTACAGACAGTTTGGCTATGATTTTACAGCCAGCCTCCCCTTTTGAGCGCTATGATTTATGAGATCTACCATAGCACTGATGATATTGAATTAGTTAAAAGATGTCTACCTGCATTACTGAAAGAGCATGAGTTTTGGAATTCAGGTATTACACCACAACTTTTGCCTCAATTTCTTTATAGTTTGTTATTTGTAGTTGGATGACCTTTTAGTTTGCCCAAGTGTAATAGTTGTTTACCTTTTATATTTTATCTTTTTAGAAATACATAAGGTGACCATTACGGATGCTCAAGGTTGCACTCACTCCTTAAATCGTTATTATGCAATGTGGAACAAACCCAGGCCAGAAGCGTACATAATGGTGTGTTGTTTGTTAACAACTATGGTATCAATAAAATGGCATTTAATCTATAACTTTTGGTAATTCAATGCCATAGGACAAGGAATCTGCTTCCAAATTCTTGAATGATTCAGAAAAAGAACAGTTTTACCGTGATCTGGCTTCGGCTGCTGAATCAGGGTGGGATTTCAGCACAAGATGGATGAGGTACTATTTTATATATAACTTCAGTTTTTTATGAAAAAAGAAGTAAAATCATGAAATTCATATGAATGTTTGAGATGCAGTTTTGGTTTTGGTGTTTATTAGGCTTCTAAGCTTAAGCGGGGCATCTTCAATCAAATGGTCATCTTTCTTAGTAGAGCAAACATCAGCTTACTTCCTAATATGTTTCCTTCTTTAAGCAGTAAGAATTACTGTGATTTGGTAAAATTATCTCATGTTTTGATGCAGAGATCCACCTGATTTCACAACATTGGCTGCAACATCTGTAATACCGGTTGATTTAAATGCATTTCTACTTGGGGTATGTCTTAGACCAATATGACTAAAGAGAAGACTTGAAACCAGAGTCTGTAACCTGATTAATCCTCTAATGCTTATTGATTCAGATGGAACTTAATATCGCATTCTTTGCAAAAGTCATCGGAGATGATAACACTGCTGAAAAGTTTCTAGAAATTTCTGATGTTAGAAAAAAAGCAATGAATTGTGTTTTTTGGAACGAAAACATGAAACAATGGCTTGATTACTGGCTCAGCAGTAGTACATCTGAGGTATTTCGTAGTTCTACTTATAGAAACCTACCATAAAGGGAGCTGTGCTACCCTTCTACAATTCTTATGAGTTCTGACTACCTCTTTGGTACTTCCAGGAAGCTCAAGTTCAGAAAGAACTACATCAGAACCAAAATGTATATGCCTCTAATTTTGTTCCTCTGTGGATGGAGCCATTTTACTCAGGTATTCTTGATAAGCTGATATGGTATCCACATCAACTTTGGTAGCAACTAGCAAGTACATTTAATTGCATGAAGAATGATTGTTGTCGTCATTGTGGAACCAGTTTAGGGCTTTAGCTTTTGTAAAGCCTAAACTCTATCATGTCCACACAAGGATGCCTTCAGTACACAAATGCATAGAGGGTTTGGAACTTATGAGCGTGAGTGTAAGACTTTCGATCATGCTATCCAAACTTCTTATGGACCGATTTTCATCTATTTAACTGTGCAGTTATAGATAACTATTTATATCATATTGATTTTGCACACCAAAACTTACACTAACAGTAGATTATTAAATACTTAAATCAAATAGTTGCTCTTTCAACAAATGATGGAGTGGTAAATAGTTTCAGATCAACGTGTAATTTTATTAGAATGTTATAAGAAGCTATTCAACAGTGTAAGATTAGTTTATATTATGTTGCTGACATTTCATCAACTTAAACAAGGAAGGACTTTCTGTTGAATGCACATAGACGATGCTTCTAGCTACTTTTTACTTAAAATGATTTTGGTCTATAAAAATAAACACCAATAACCAATATCTGATTTTATTATTTGGGAGATGTAGATTACAAGTAATGTATCTAACCTTTTGTTACTGAGTTTAGCTTTCTTTCTGAAATTTTGAAAAGGAAATTCCTCCATGATTATTAATATGTTTTATACTTCGTAAGATATTTCGCTTGCGGGTAACGTTGTTGAAAGTCTCAAAAGTTCTGGTCTGATTCGTGCTGCCGGAATTGCAACTTCTTTGAGTGATTCAGGACAACAGTGGTAAGTAATAAAGAAATTCAGATTTAGTTGATGTTATACTGGGAAAGATAATGAAAACACTTCAGTTCATATATGTCATTGTTAATGGCTCTTATGCAACTTGTAATAGGGACTTTCCAAATGGTTGGGCCCCACTTCAACACATGCTAGTTGAAGGCCTTGTAAAATCAGGATTGAAAGAAGCAAAATCATTGGCAGAGGAAATTGCCATCAAATGGATCACAACCAATTTTATTGTGTACAAGAAAACGGGTGTAATGCACGAAAAGTTTGATGTGGAGCATTGTGGAGAATTTGGAGGTGGTGGTGAATATGAACCACAGGTATGAGTATACTTCATCTTCGTGATTTATTAGTATAGGGAAAGATTTGAGAAACATATCTTAGGTGATTGGAAGAAAATTGCTTGTTGAACTTTTCATGGATTTGTTATCAATCTACATATTTTAGAGAGAAAGAAAAACAGTAAATGACATATCTGCCTGTGTGACTATGCAGACTGGTTTCGGCTGGTCGAATGGTGTTTTGCTGGCATTCTTGGAGGAGTTCGGGTGGCCTGAAGATCGGAAAATAAGTTGTTGATGTGCTCAGAAATTGGAAGGATGAGTTCTTCTGATATTAATGGCATATTTCAAAGGATGGTGAAATAGTTTACTTATGAAAGCTATCTATGTAGCAACACTGATATTCACAAAGCATTTTCATTACAGAGCTATGCACTGTCCATCTAGCTAGCCTATTTGAAACCTTATTGCTTGTCCTATGAATAAAAGAGAAAATGCAAACATAAAAAATAGCAGCTAATTTAAAAATCTCTGATTTAATTGCACCTTATTCTGAGAAGCCTTCCACTTTTCTTGTCAAAGTATCTATCAATAAAGAAAACAAGCCTCAATTCAATCTCTTATTACAGGAACATGTATAGTCTAACTAAAGGTGTAAAGAAAAGGGTGTGCTAAGAGGGATAAGTGCATCTGATTTGTTTGTCACTCCTTGTACCATGAAATCAATCACAAGCCTATAATATAGCATTGGGAGGTATACAAACTATAATTAGAATCAGTGTTAACATTCATTTTCCTTTGTGCAAAGTTGTTGCCCAAAACCAGTTAGTGAATATGTTTAAAGCTATTTGTTATATAGCATAAATCAATTTGATAGAAGTGTGGTTGCTTTCTCCAAACAAATATTGCTTTAAGGGTTTGAACATTTATTTTGGCTTATGGGATACAATGCAGTCTAGCTTTGCCAACTCCTTTATACCACCCAGTAAAATTAATTGGGTAATTATAATGAACTCGATCTACTAATTGAAAAATCTAAATTTTAGGTCCTAAGATAGAAAAATCAATTTTGTTATAAGCTGCAAAAACAAACTCCACCCTAAGTAGCTACTAGCTAGTAACTTATTCTATCACCAATTCAACTATTGACTTTTCAAGGACCAAGTTCAATGGCAGTATCAGGCAATAATAGTCATTATGTCCATTCCTAAATTCAAGCTAACAAAATTTATTGTATACATTAAAATTGAATAAAATCTTTCTGTATACTATACACATTGTGATCATATATTACATTTCAACACGGATCATAAGCAAAAGTGAAATTCAGTTCTTTCAACTGATAGTTCCTAAAAATTTAAAGAATCATATATTTAATATTGACTTTGTATAAAGAATATATTATGAGAGTGCAATCCCTAGTCACCTATGCAAAAGAATTGCCATGGCTGCTGTACTATTATTACACTTGCAAACGTTGAAGCTTTGCAATGCGGCGAATTGCTTTCTTCCAAGATCGAACCATGTACTGCTTCACAAGCATAGCAACTCGATAAATTTAAATGAACATAAGCCTAGGTTTCAAACACGAACCGGTAACCCATAATTCTGGTACACTCTTATGTGTCCATCCCATCCTGCTGTTACAATCACTTGGCCCCACATGTGAGAATTAGACATTCCCTTGCATGCACTTCTCAAAAACTTGTAATCGGATTTACACATCGTTGGAGTAACAGAACTTTGTCTTGAGTCCAGACGCGTCTCCTCGGGCCAGGTTGGAGAAACCTTTGGGACTAACTCTGACAAAAACCCACAGTTCAAGAAGAAACAATCGGGCGAAGACAGAGTTAACCTCTGGTTGAAATCATGCTTCAGTGACGGTATTGATTCAATGCCACACCAAGGTATAGCAATTGCTGCTTTGTGGGATAGAAAACTCTCAGAAGACCAAATCTTCTTGGCTTTGGAAGTACTCCTATCCTGACCAGTATAGTTCCAGATACAAACATTTGAGTCCTCACTAACCGAGACAATGTGTTTCCCATCATTGGTAAATGAAGCATGCATTTGACCGACACTTCTAAGGCCTGAAGGCAAAGAAGAGGGAGCAGTATAAATAACAATGCACTTAATAACGTGAACAAACATAAGAAAAGGCGACACAGTTGACGAGGCTTCCACTTAGTGGGATATGGGGAGGGATATCCGTATATGTACGTAGTCTTATCCCAACAAGTGGATAAACTGTTTCCAGAATTTGAAAATGTGGCTATGACCTCATTGTCACTAAGCAACAACCTTACCGTTGCATCAAACCTCACATTCTTGATGTCAGCAGACATAATTGAACAAAAACAAAAACTCCGGGAAAAATTAATTAGCAAACCACAAATAAATGGGAAACCCCATGAATGCTCATATTTAAATAAGGAAAGGATATGTGAACCTACCCTTGAATTTGCATATGACATCAACTCCAGAAAGTATACAGACATGCGAATCAGCAGAAGCAACCAACAATTTGCTTGGGTCATTTGGCGAAAACTGAGATTACAATCATATAAAGTTAATAATCACTATTCAACAATTTTATATTGAATTGAAGATGACAAACCATAAAAAAGGGAACGACAGAAATAACCAACCTGCAAGCTAGTTATCCTTTTCCCCGGTGTCTTCTTTTTCCCTCCTAAGCTTAGTTGAGCATCCGATTGTAGATGATTATCTGGACAATTCAAAATAAAAGGATATAAATGACTGTTGGAAACTACTGCTATAATAATTATTTAGATCAATTATTTAAATTCAGAAACTACTTTACTGTACATACATAAAGAAACATTAAATTTAACAGTCCTCCAGTATTTGACCATATGCACCACTACCTCGATATAAATACAGACATGAACAAACAAATCAAACAACTAAGTCAACTTCTACTCAACCATTTATGTTTTTCTTTCAAAGAAAATTTAGATCGGACTTGACAGTTGAAGCTGTTCTATATCCATGCAAAACCATTATCGAAGTTGAAGTTCAGCACCTATAATGCTCTGAAACAAAGAGTAAAAAAACCCTGTAGTATATGCCCAAATTAACTTGGTAAATTTTATTTAACATTGTGCTTTACAAATAAAATTTAGTAAAAGCATATTCAGCTAATTCCTAGATGATAATTAATGGTTCTAAGCGGCTTCAAATTGAAACAAAATTCCAAACATGTATATACTCAGATATGTGCATACCTTTTATATCATAAAAACGGCAATTGCCTGTCATGGTACCCACAATTGTGCCCTGAAGAATGAGTGAAGAAAGTTTAAGAACAAAAGCAAAAATAGATATTCGCCTGCAAAAAATATTTTATTGGTAAATGCATAATGAAACAGACCTTCCCATCAGGGCGGAAACACACAGCAGTGACTATCTCTCTGATATTAATGTAATCAACAACTCGACAGCAAAGAACTTCCCAGATGCGAACTTTCCCATCAATTGAGCCACTGACGAAAAAATTATCGTTGACAGGATTGAAATTTACACATGTCACTGCATCAAAGACCAAAAGTAACAATATCATTTAGCGAACCAACACTATAAAAAGTATATATATATATATATATAATCATAAATTTACAGAAACGAATATTATCCAAATCATTCTTCAAAATACAAATTAAACGCAATATAAATAAGGTAATAGAAGCTAACCATAATTATTGTGGGAAAAAACTCTAAGGCATCTGTCAATTCCTACTTGCCATAGACGAACTGTCTTATCAACTGAGGATGATAATATAAACTGCAATTTAGAAACAAAATTAAACAACTAAGTTCCATTTAGCTACATAGAACTAAATGATAAGAAAATCAAAAGATCGTGTGTGATATAAAATTAAATAAAATCAGCTTGTTTCTTTAGGAAACTAACCCCTCTTTTGGACCATGCCAGGTCTAAAATGTCGCCATTATGCCCGTGGAACTCGTGCAAAGGTTTCTCCGATATATGGAAGGTCTTTGGCGGGATAATCACACATGTTGAACCAGATGATCTCTTGAACTTGTCTGTGTTAACTAATTTCTCTTTGTCTACATCTATCGGAGCTAGACATGAAAAACTATTCATTTTGAAATATGTAGTTGATGGATTATTATCCAGAATGTCCAATTTAGCTGATCTTTCATCCTCAACCACCTTCCACACACGTACAATGCCATCTTCACCACCACTAGCCAGATATTTTCCATCGAGACTGAACTTCATAGTCAAAATAACACCCTTGTGTGCTTTGAACTCTTGTTCAATGTGAAGGGAGGTAAGCTCCTTACTTCGCTTCATATATGAATGAACTGTAACTCTCTGTATCCTACTTCTATTTACTGAATCGAAGTCTTTGCCGTCCATTTCATCAAGCCCTTGATCATGAACAAAACAAGGCACCAAACTCAATTTCTTTAGCCAATCCCACTTCATTTTCTTTTTCACAACACCAAAAAAATTTGAGTTCTCCTCATCTCTCTGCAAATGTCTCTGAACCAATGGTGTTGGAGCAATAGTTCTCTGAAACTCTTCCAAGCTAATGAATTGGTTAGAAGCCGCAACACGCGGCGTGCTAAGCTTTCCATCCTGGCCCAATTTATCAATAACGAACTGTGTTCCATCATCCAAATTATCTATCATACATGCCAAATTCTCCCCAACACCGCGATTTTCTATAATAGTGGCCTCATTAGACAAAGAATTCGAGACAGTCCGGCTTGACCTGTCTACAGAACCTGAAGTTCTCAGCACTGCTCCATTGCTTGCAGTGATTCGGTCAACTCCGCAAGATGGATCTACCAACTCCTCACTTCCCATCATTAAATTCAAATCAGAACCGGCCTCTAAACCCATCCATCTTACGAAATTGAGGCGTCTCAGATGAACACTTTCAAGATTATTTGTCCAAACCTGATACCTAGTAACATATCCATTAGCATCACTAGATTCATTTGCTTCTGAGGAATCTGAATCCACATCAGAGGCAGAACACAACTCCTCACAAGTATCATAGAATTGATCAGCACCATCTTCCATAACCATACTCTACCCCTCTTCCGTTTTCCCAATTCCCACTATACCCTCAAATCAAAAGAGATTCTTTTCTTCACAGAAAACCAAAAAAGGAATAAACTTTACTTTAATTTACGGAAAAGGGTATCTGAAACAGCTTCAAGGATGATGAAACATGAACCGAAAAACATTTATGAGTCTACCTCACATGAAGAAGAAAAAACATTTGGAGCATGAAGTGGATAAAACAGAAGATTGGGGAACCGAAATAGGCGATGTTTGCTGAGGTGGGTCAACTTCAAGTTTTGACCTTGATGGAGAATATGAAAGAAATGATAGGGATCTTCACTGGTTGTGGCTTTATGTTTGTCTGAACTATGCATCATAGACATAACTAACCACAACCAATTCTGGTAAGGTAGAAAAAGAAGGCTTCCTAAACTGAACCATACATTATGAAGTAAGTAAATAAATAAGACTTAATGAGTTACTAGTTCTATCACTTCTATGTTTACAATAATCAAATAAATCTTTCCATATTTCTGTGCAAAAAGTATATAAATTAATAAGATTACAGTTAAATAGGAAAAAAGCTTTTGTTCTGAAAAAAAAAATGGCACTTATGAAATAAGAAAACTAATAAATAATAATAAAAATATGTGGTATGTTAACAAATGTTTTGACCTTAGTTTGAAAATATAACTATTGAATTTCCAAAGTCTTAAAACATCCTTTTATTATACAATTATTAATTAAATCCTTAACCAATATAACTAATATCATTAAGGTAGCGTTTAATATTCCAATAAATACTAGGTGATACTAGATAGGTTGAGTAACGAGGAAATGAATGAATGGTCCAAGAAGGAGTTGGTGTTGTTGGATTTGTTTATTTTGTCTATTACGACTAGGACTTGGTCTGGTCTTACTTTGCGTGCTGTTACCACCCACCAATCCAATCCCTTCCACTCTTTTTTCCCTTTACATTTCTATATGCATGTCTCGTGCACCATTTATGCGATAGGAAAAAATAACAAGAGAAAGATGTACACACTAACGGTATAAGATTTTTTATATTGTCGTTGCATTATTAATTGTTCATTTTTAATTACAATTCACTTTTGAGTAAAAAGAATACAAATGAATGATATATAATATACTGATTGTGTATAAATATTTACATTTTGTGTGGATAGATATTATCCTCAATTAAGAATTATTTTATTAGCTTTCTTACTTTCAGTGAAATTTGATAATATTTTATCATTCAACCCATAGATCAGTTGGCAGGATCCTGTCATACTACCCACTTCATTATTGTTTACTTTATGTAAAGTACTAAAACATTTATGAAATAAGTAAGAAAAAAATAATTGATTTGGGTTTCAGTGGTGAAATCATTATTCAAGTGTTGGGGTAAGACATATAATTAAGTTTGTGGGGAACTATTTTACTCTGCAACTTTGCAATGGTTACTTGGCCATTGCATAAAATTTGGTGTACCTTCTGTCTCTCCAAATTTGATTAGAAAAGTGCCCAAAACATTCAGAAAAACTTATTATTGTCAGACAGCATAAGAACATCCTATTTTATGCAGTTTGCTTAACGTGTGATTTTTCCAAAAACAATAAAACAAAAGTCAACAAATAACTTGTACTGTGTATGGACTATGTGAATACTAGAACAGTTTGAAGGAGGCACTACAAGATACTAGAGATAGATGATAGTTCAACCCGCTGCTACATTTTTACCACACTGATAGATCAACTACAGTATTTCTTACTCTTAAATACCCAATATTTCATATTTTTTTCTTTCCTTTAGGGCAGAGTCAAAATATGCATAACTTCGGAAATAATCAAAAACCGCGCTCATCCAACCAGAGTTTTCAGGAGCTTGGTTCTTCCGCCTTTTTCTAATGCCACCACCCACCCTTTGTGGAACATGTTTCCAGAAGTGGTTCTTCCAGAAAGGTGTTTCTGAAAAGTAATTTTGCAACACTTCTGAAAATATGTTTATGAAATCTGGAAACATTTTCCAGATAAACCAAGAGGGAGGGTGGTGGTATAAGAAGCTACCACGGTGACCGGGTTAGCTGTGGTAGTACAAAATATACAATAAAAAGTTTTAGTCCATGAACTCATTCCATCTGGCTTTAAGAAGCTATACATAACTGTAGTGCATGCATGTATTGCATACACAATCTCCTCTTTACTAATTCAGAATAGACATAAACAGAAGCCAAATAAATAAAAGGTATCCAGATAAGATTTTGATTTCTCAAGTTCAGAAAGGAAAAAGATTAAACACACAGATACACAAAACTATAATATATAGTCACCCTTTTACTACCGGCGTCTCATCCTTCCACCAATTTTTGCAGTTTGTTTTTATGAATTCTTTCTTTATTTGTTTACCAGGATCAGTCAGCAGTCATCGGTTGGGCGATGCAACACCTGAAACGAGCCTTCCGCACTGTTGTCAAGATCTCAGTCTCCGCACTCTCTAGCATTCCTACAATTTGAGGAAACGGTGGTCTAACATCAGGGTTGGGATCCCAGCATCTTGTCATGATCTCGCCGAGAATAGGCAAGCAATCATTGGGTACAATTGGGCGAACATTTCTGTTGACAACTGCGAATGCTGCCTGTACTGCTGTCATGTTCTGAAATGGAAGCATTCCAGTGATGAGTTCCCATAGAACAATCCCAAAGCTATATATATCCACCTTTTGAGTGTAGGGCCTATGCTGGATCATCTCCCTGTAGCAGATCAGTAGGCAACACATTTAAGTATCACATTAAAATAATTTCAGATAAAAAAACTAAATAGTTAAAGCCAATTATGCATTTTAGCACTAAAAACAAGTGCACTCATATCAGCCATCAACTAAATTTTAGTGGCAGCAATCTAGCAAAAACATATGAAAACATGCTGATTCAGGGATGCGGACATGATTATGTTAGATTGGTATCCTACACAACTGGGTAATGGAGCTCCCCATATACACTCTAATAATGGGTTCTCAATTGAATTGATCTCTACAGTTATTGAGTACAGGGTAGTTCTGATAAAAGATAGAAGCTAACAACAACGTCCATTCAATAGAAGCATGATACTGGAATGGAGTAAGAAAAGACAAGGAAAGAAAATGAAAGCATTCCTCTTAGAAACTTGGAAAAGGCAAAACAATGAAATAAAACTAAAGAGCCTTGCAATTCATTTGAATGTCGAATAAGGAAACATCATGAATGTCAGCCTTTGAAGAGCACCAAAAAGTATCATTGAAAACAAGCCCATCTCAAATAAAGTCAAGGGTTAAATTTTCTTGAAAAAGACATGCGCTGACCACCAGAAAGAGGCCATAAAACAATCCTGCATATCCCCTTAGTCAGAAATATTATCTATCACTCTTCTCCTAAACCAACCATGTTTTTTCTTCTTATTTTCCGTACTCGTTCAGCAGACCATACAATCAGCTGCAAATGTATATCCTTCCCACTGCCAGGAAAGTCCTATACCTCAATCCCTTAAATTTTAGCCCTTCAATAAAAAAAATTCCATATTAAACTTTAGTATTCAACATCCTTGAAAACAATTATAGGCAAGTTTCCTTAACTTGTTTTGCATTGAACATATGCCATGTTAGAACAACCTCATAAAAGCAGCAATAAACACTTGTCTTAATCCCAAGTGTTTGGAGTCAGCAACAAGAATCCATAATATAACCATTCAGAATCTTCTGTGTAGACACCATTTCTATTTCTATAATGCTAATTCATAAGCATATATACGGTTAACCAGTCAGTTTAACAGTGCAAGTCAATCAAACAATCTTGAAAACCATGTCATCAAATATTACCAGCAGTCCAGCACATATAACGGATATGCAATCACTATCAAATCTCTATTAAAATATGAAGGCCAAAAGCAACAAACAATTACTGGAACAAACTTCTAATCGAATAAACATGACAGGTGTTAAAAAACCAAAAGAAAAGAAAATAGCATCCACAACAATGGATATTTGACCTTATCATGCAACAACTATTACCAATGCATATTATGCATGTGCAATCAATATCAAACCTCTATTAAAATACAATGGTTCAGAATCCTCCGTGTAAATACCATTTCTATAATGATACTGATTCATATTGAATATACACAGTTTATAATCAGTTTAACAGTGCAAGTCAATCAAACATTCTTAAGAATCATGTCATCAAATATTACCAGCACATATAACAGACATGCAGTTAATATAAAATCTCTATTAAGATACACAGGTCCAAACCAAAAAACAATCACCTGAACCAATTTCAAACTGAAAAAACACAACACTCGTTAAAAACACAGGGTGGCAAATTAAAATCCACAACAGTTGATATTTAACCTCATCATGCAACAATCGTTACCGGTGCATACTATGATCATGCAAACAAATACCAAACCACTATTAAAATACAACAGTCCAGACCAAAAAACAGTTATTGAGACCTATTCCAAACTTTTAAAAAAATAATGTATAAAAGACACAAGACGACAAGTTAACGTCAAATAGTAACAGCATGCAAATATTTAGCATCATCATGCAACTTGAGTTATCCATCAAGACAATATAGTATCTTGAACACAAATATGATGATATGCATATAAATATACAGATATGCAATAGGATGCCTACAATCAAATATTACCTGTACACATAATAGGCCTCTGTTTAAATACAAAGATACAAACCAAAAAAAAATACTACTGGGACCTATTCAAAACCAAAAAACAAAACGATGGTTAGTAAAACACAAGACGAAAAATCAAGCATCAATGGTAACAGAACCCAAACATCTCATTAGGAAACTGTTATCCATCAAGGCAAGATAGTATCTAAAACATAATAAGCATATGAAACTGCAGACATGAAAAAAGATATACTCTTATTCAAACACAGGGTTTTCACATTTCATAAAGTTAATATGATTTTGCATGCTGTAAACTGTGAAAGTTTTGCCAATGGCACGATATATGTTGCTATATATTGAAAAGGACAGCCCAATGCTTGAGGCTCCCACTACTGAGGCATGGGGAGGGTTGCACAACCATATGCCTGTAAATGGAGAGGCTATTCCCATGACTAGAACCCGTAACAATTAGGTCAAAAAAATAATTCCCATGACTAGAATGAATCAAGTCTGTTATTGGTTAGCCAATCAAAAAAATAACAGAGCGGCTAAGATTCATGTTTAATACACAATAAATATTGACTCCTTTAATTAGTACTTTCTCCTTTAGCCAAGAAAAGAGAGTACATGTTGTCAAAACTTAGTAACTTTCATTTTATTGACCAACTATGCATTCAAATAGGGAAAAATTTCAAGAATTTCAACATTTTGTTTCGGTTACATAGTAATGGAGTTAATGTAATTAAATAAAAAATATCATAACGAATTAAATTGGTAACCAATAATTTATTTATAAATGATTCTTCTTCCAATTTCATGGCTCTATTAACCTTCTGAGATATTCTGAAACTGTTAATAGAAATGGTAAAGCAATAAAATCTGCTCCCTCGTTTTTATGACATGATTGTTAAAATATGAGAGTGAGCCTCAATGCAGTGGTAACCTTACTGCCTTGTGACCTCTATATGCCACGGGTTCATATCCTGGAAACATGCTATCTGCTCTAAGGCTGTATAGATATAGTGATATACCCTCCCAAACCCCACTAGATTGGAGCCTCATGCACTAGGCCCATTTTATTATTGTAAAAATCTAAAAACACTCACAGTTTCGCCCTACTAAATCAGCTTTGTCATCGATGAGTTGAAACATAAACTGTTTAAGGGGGCAGTCTAGGCCAACAGCTGGATAAAGGGAAAAAACATGATGGTATATTTTTCTAACCATACCTCTCTGTAACTATAACCAAACACAAGCAAAGTCAGAAGTTTCTTGCTACACCATTCCATCTAACCTTACTTAAAGTTTGAATATGACTTTACCAAGTCATGCCAATATTAAAAAAATAAACATATAAAAGACCTGAACACAGATTCTTTCAGTGTCTAAAGCCAAATACAAGGAAGAAAAAACAATTTACTCGGCAAAAATTGCACTAGAAAATACCAAGTGTCAAAAACAACTTAGCTACAACTAATAATGCTTGCTCAGGCCACAAGATTGCTAACCAAGTTCTGGCCAAACACTTCTGGAGCTAAAACTCTTTTAACTCATTTCATTCACATGCCCTTTTTGACTTAACAAACTTCTGATGGACATGGATTAGTAATTAGGAAGTTTTTTATTGGACTGTATGTCGAATGAGCAATAGGTTTTAAGCATAGCTTCAGGTTACCCAATATACTAAGCTTGCGCAACAATCCCCTAATAAGGATTCCCTAACACCACTATAGAAGTTAGCTGCTAGCCAGCAGTTTGTAATGTATCTACTCAAAAATATCATGTCACTCAAAAGTGAAAACACATGAAAAAGTACATTTTTCACTCATGGGATTCATAAATTATTCCAACCAAAATATTTAAATGGACGAAATGTTTGATTGTTATCCAGTATGGACGCAAAATATGTCTACTGTTTTCCAAGTAAGGAAAATAGGGTGAGAATGGGAGACACAACAGACAATAGATGAGAAAAATATTGGTGGCACCAACATTAAAATAAACTTATCATCACTCAATATAGGATGCTTACAAATCAAACGAATACAAACAATCAGTATGAGCAAAAAACAAGATCAACATTTTAACATTTTTAAACAATCATTCCGACGGGAGCTCCATTGATTGCAAGTATTTGAAACTAGCATTATCATCAGATCTTGCTACTTTGATAAAAGATGAAAGCCCAAACTGTACTTTGAATAGTGGACAGCACTTATGGTTCCTGTAGTGTTAGTCAATGCAGTGTAGACATGCCCTCACCCTTCGAATACAAACAAGAGGGACAGATATTTCCCTCCACTTCTTGATACAAAACATACAGATAAGAATAGTATGAGAATGAGATTCTGATTAAAAGAAATCTATGCCATAGTTACAATCATCCAGCCACAAATATTTAGTTTACGATTAAAATGAAAAAACAAAAGAAAAAGAGTTACCAGTGCCAATACATGCTGCCTGAAGCAAACAAAAATAAGTATACGAAAAATATATAAACTAATGTGGAAATAACACAACTCCTATTCCAACAGTATGAGCCACTTCATTACAGGATCAGAAAGAACAAACAATGAATAAAGAGAACATAATATTGACCCCTACAACATAAATGTATCATCTTTTTGTTAGAAACATTATAAATTTTAACGACCTTTACTCCGATGAATATCTGTTCTTGTAGAAGATTAAAATAATATAGCAATTATACTAAACATAATTTTAGAAACACAGCCAGAATGCATATTAAAACTAATATAAAAAACAGAACACTAAATAATCTTACGGAGCCATCCAACGGTATGTTCCAGTTTCAGGTGTCATTCCTTCAGTTTGCACTTCAATCCTGGCAACTCCAAAGTCCGCAATTTTAATAGATTTGTCACCAAAAATCAAAAGATTATCAGATTTCAAGTCCCTGTGTATCAATCCAAGGCCATGAACATATGCCATTCCCCTTGCAACATCCAAAGCTTGTTTGACAGCCAATTTGAGAGGTACTGATCGGTTTTGACGCTTCCTTAAAAACTGTCGAACTGAACCACCTTTGGCATACTCAGTTACAATGCACCATACCATTGGCTTATGGCACGCACCAATGAAACGGACTATGTTAGGATGCTTTAGCGTAGCCAGCATCATGACCTCAGCCTGAAACTGCTGTTCCATCAATTGAGCCTTTGATGGATCATTTTCTGGCCTCTCCAAGATTTTGATAGCAACATCTTCATTATTGTAAGTACCCCTATAGAGTTTCCCAAAAGCTCCTTGCGCAAAAGCCTCACCCATATTAAGCTTCTTCAAATCAATTGTCCACTCATGGAAATTGTCAAGACCCTCAGTTGGAGAACTATTGTCCATAAGAGCTCGAGCCAAAGCATCATCGCTTAAAGCATGTATGACTCCTCCTCGATGATTGACACTGTGTGCAACAGAGTAGTTATCATTGGCACGCCTCTTCAATCCTTGGTGATCCAACATGCGGGTATGGGAATCATTGGACCCAACACTGCTATTATCAACAGACATCGCAACAGATCCTCCGTCGTTACCTGTTTGCAAGCTCCCAATGCTGTCAAGTGACATATTGGTACCCTCCCCGAGCTTATGGTAAAAACCTTCAGAGACATCATAATAGTTATTATGCTTGTTCAGGTCTATCATTCCATGGAATTTTGACACACCGTCCATTTTCACACAGACGAGAATAGCCTTCAAATCTTATTATACCTTCAGCATCAGAAATTGTAAATAGAACCACCTGTAAAAAAAACCTATAACCAAAGTAAACCCAAAAACTCATTAGTGTCTGAAATTACAAACCTTAATCACAGTAAATAAGCTGGTTAACCTCCCCCACCCAAATATCATCATTTTGTTTAATGATCAAGTACACCAAAAAAATAAAATTTCATAGCTTCCAACTACAATCTCTGTAAAATCTGGCCAAGTTAATATCACAAAATAGAAACCACTTCTAGTATCCAGAATCATCATTTCATTCAAGACATGGAAATAAATGCATATGACACGAGCTTTTTTTAAGAGTAGAAAATATCAAAACTAACATAAAAGACCAGATTTAAGTGTGTCATCGCTTTGCAAATCAACACATGAAGATACTTCTCTTGAACATAACCATTTTCCAATAGAACTAGAAAAGGAGTAACTAATCAAAATCACTTCTTGGAGTATTACCCAAAAAAAGAAACACTCACTTATTAGAGTCCGTCAACTACACAAGCAACATAAAGCAAGCGAAATTCAGTGAAAATCATGCACAAATAACACGAATTGAAAGTTAAACACCGACACGAAACAACCGAAGTGAATAATTAAAATTTTACAAAAATAAATATCTTGAGAAAAAAATTCTCAGCCCTCACCCCAATTTCTCAATCAAATCTCAACCGTATATTAACGAAGTCCGAAATGATCTTACAAAGAAAAGCGGGAAAACATCAAAATTTCAAGGAACCCTAAAATCGGAAAATTCTAGAAAGAAAAAATTGTGAATAAGGTAAGAACGGTGAAACGTACCTGGGTGAATAAAGCTTTAAATTTAACTACGGTGAAGATAAGGTATTCGAAGTTGAAAGAGAAAGTGAAGAGATCGAAGAAAAGGAAAAAGGAGAAACCGAAATGGAAATGGAAATGGAGTAAGATTGAGTTGTTCTTCAGCTAAAGACCAAAGAAGAGAACAAATTAAAGAGCAAATCAAATGAAACTGATGACTTTCTTTTTTGTTTGTTTTTACTCGTTTTAGTATATATTTATTTCTATCTCTAATTTTTTTAATGTATTTGAAGTGTGTGTGCCCTATTCTTTTTCTACTTCCATTTCTTACATTCTCTATTCTCAATGTCTTCCTTTCATTTACAAACAAAGGCATTGCTAGTGGATCCTCAAAGTTAAGGTTTGATTCGTGTTAATAATATTTTTTAGAACAGATAGTTACAAATCTCGGAATGAATTACTTTTTTACCAAAAAATAAGTAAAGATACTCTTAATAGTATCAAATAAAATTCTTCATTTCCTTTCATGTTTTTCTTCATTGATTTTATTTTTTAAGGATAGTTATGACTATATTTATTATCTATACATAATAAAAATATGGTGTAATTACAACCCGAAACTAATTTATACTTTTTCATTTTACCCTTAATGTTATTATTTTATGTATACAAAAACATGTTTATTAATAATTATATAAGAAAAAAGGTTTTAACATTATTTCTGTTGAACACATGTCACAACCATATTCATTTTTTCCAGCTTAAACATGTACTCCTTCAACACACTTTGCATTATTAATTTTCTTTATCATGCACAATTGCACACTATACACTGTATTACACACACCTTCATATTTAGATCATGTACACACAACCTCATCCACATATCACTTCACTTTCTCACTCCTCCATTAATATTCATTAGTGCTCAACACAATGAATTAAATGCAAAATAAATTTTCATTATTGCATTAACTACAAGTGAGAGCAAAATGATATACATTTTTTCATTCCATAATTGTCTACAATTTCATTTATTGTTCATTAATTAAATACATTTATTGTTCATTTATTGTTCTATTTTTTCACTTACTTAGATTTCATCTCCCTTCTATTTAGATTCAAGTAATAGTGGCATCACATAAAATTGTTATTGAATTATTTTACAAAAACATGTACGTGTTCTTCTCTTTCCTGTCTTTCTATCATGTTTCATTATTAATCACATAACTCTCCCCTTTCCGCTCCTTAAATTTTCGTTTTTATAACTAAAAAAGTCTAATTCAAATTTGAAAAAGCCTTTTCATTTTTATAACTTTTAAATATTTATTTTTAATAAAAAAGACTCATATAATATCACCAATCATTTTCTATAACTTTTTAAATATTTATTTTTTAAAAATCACATAATATCATGTTTTATTTAAATTCAAAATTATGTTTGAACAAGTTCTGATCATGCGAATGCATAAGTAACATGTGTGTTCTTATTTCTTAACAATGCGGATGTACTAGTAATGTGTGTGTTTTTAAGCATACGAATGTATGGGCAACATGTGTGTTCTTAACAATACGAATGTACACATAAAATGTGTGTTTTTAAACCTGTGAATGCACGGATAAAATTGTGGGCTCTTAACAATACGAAAGTACAACTAATATGTGTATTTTTAACTATACGAATACACGAGAAACATATGTGTTTTTAACAATATAAATATATAAATAACATGTGTATTTATAACCATACAAATACACAAGTAACATATGTGTCTTAATTAACTTAATTAACTGAATATGTATAATGTTAACCAAAAATTACTGTCTCTTACAAATGCAAATTTTGTAAAAGCAAACCTTCACATACTTCATTTTCCATGCTCCACGTTCTTTTCATGCTTCCTTACTCTATACTCTATGTGCTATAACAACTTCTTATGTTGTAACTGAAAAATATTAAGGTTATATGTTTAGAGAAAAAATACACGTTTCTATTTTGTGCTTAAATCCACATATTCCTATTTTTTTCCCGAGAATAAAATGTTGGTAGTTAGAGAAGGTGCTGTATGTACTTCTTGGTGCAAATGCATACCCTGGTTTTAAAAAAAATGTATATTACCGGTGTAACCAATTAAACCTATGTTTTTTTTTTTTTGTAAATGACATGTTATGCTTCATGAAAAATAAATAATTATTATTTTATTAAATTATTTTATAATATTATGAGTATGCAATTTAAGAAACTTCATGATTGTTTCTTTGAGACAAATACTTAACTACTTCTTGTATGTATTATTTGAGTATAATCGATTTCTTCTATAGTTTTTGATATAGCAAAACTAATTGAATTCACAAAGTTTTATCCATGTGATTTTTGTTCAACTAATTTGATGATATTTAATAATCAATTTGATACTTACATCATTGATAAGCATAACAATATTCAATTTGCTTCTTTGGAAGGAATCAATAATCTTTTAAGATAAGTTGGTTGAAAATGGAAGATACATAGGTTGCATAATCGAATGGGAGATGCATGGATGAATGACTGTCTAATGACTTACATTTAATAAAAAATATTCAATAACATTAACAATCATCAACCATTTCAAAATATGAAATTGTGTCGTGATTAATCATCAAATATATAATTTAGTTGATTAAATTTGTTTAAATTTTGTGTAATATTAATATTTTTATTTTTTATAATTGATAATATTTATTACTTTATTGTTTAACATGTTGCATACCCTGACTGTGGGTCCTAGATTCGTCACTATTTGTAGTATATGAGTTTTAATTATCGTTGATTGTTCAAAAAAATAATACAAACAAATAATGAATAGTATATTAACTGTGTATAAATCTTTGTTTGACAATAGATAGATATTACACTCTTTTTCTTTTGTTTCTTAATTGGTGCATATAAGATAGGAGTGTTTGCGGTCGATTTGGATCGGTTTTTAAGCAAAAAAATCAGCCGATCCAAACACATAATTAGTATGCAGTCCAGTCCGGTCCATTTATATTAAGATGTCTGATTCAATCCAGTCCAAATATTATATGTGGTTTCGGTCTGGTTTGGATCAGTCTTTTTTTAAATATTAACATATAAATCTCTTCTCTTTTACATCACATGTCATATATATTTATATATATATTTACTTTCACATGTATATTTAATACAAAAAAATATTTAATTCTTCAAAATAAAATTACCAAGACCGAATATTCGTCAGCACGCTAGTTGAGAAATATAATGACAAATAAATTATGGTGAGCATGGATAATGATACTGAACTTATGGTGACTAGAGAAATATGTAAAGAACTCTAATTCTCTTTTTCCAAATTATGGTGAATAGAGATAATGACAGTGATTTTATCTCCATCAGCACTTCAGCAGAGTATTTTTATATATAACTAGCAGTGTACCCGTGCACTTACACGGGTCGCTTCTTTGTTTATATATAATGCAAATATAATATACACATATTTTATAATATCAATAAATCATGTATTGAAACATTATATTTCCCATTCATATAGGTGCAATATTAACATTGATTTTTGAGTGTATATGTAGAATATTCACAATTATAAATGCGTTTGTATAAGCATTTATTTGTTGAAAGTGTGATTATAGAAAATATTTGATTCTTAAATAACTCAATAAATAAAATTCAAATTGTATTGGATAATATCTCACCTCTATATTCTCTATATAAAATTATAAATATAAGGAGTTATTTTTGCATCATATTTTTTGTGATTACGGTTATAAGTATCATA
>NC_032014.1:11997092-12029394 GCF_001865875.1 Lupinus angustifolius | reverse complement strand
AACATATAAAATATATAAAAAGTAGGAAGAAAAAAATGTGAGGAGAAGGTGACATGTGACATAAAAGAAAAATGTAAGGAGAAAGTGACATGTGGCATGAGGGAAGGAGAAAGTGACATTTGACATGAGATAGTTTTTTTTATTATATTGTTAATAGATATATACAAATATCTAGTGAAATATTTATATACAATATTTGATACATAATAAACAAATATTTTTATCGCATATATTTTAAACTGGTGATCTTGCTTATATAAAACTCGATCCACATGATTATTTAAGGAGGAATACTAATCTCATTTTCTCACTTAAATTTTCTTTTATAGGGTACTTCTAAATATGGTCTGATATTACCTTTTATTTTTTTCCCTCTTCTTCTTATTAGATTAAGTGGAAGAAAAAAAGAGGTATGACATCTAAAAAGTTAGCCGTGGATAGATTTAATATGTATATACTGACAATGTAAATGTTTTTTCACTGTCAGTTAATCATCCACTATTGATTTATTAACCACCGTTGACTCTTCTCAAATAAAACTAATATAAATTAATGGTGAATGATATACTGACAGTGTAAAAAACTTTACACTATCAATGCGTAATTTTTGAACTCATTTATATATTCTTGCATACATCATCCACTATTTAATTATTATTAACAATTTAAAAGTAATTTAAATAAATAATTGATAATATATTTAATATGAATAAATTTTTATATTAACAATGTATAAATATTAGACTCTTAATATATTATTACTTATTGGAGTATATATGCATGGAGACTATACAATGATATTAAACTCCAATCACCAATAATAATGTAAGCGTTGTGGCACACAACAAAAATAACATATCTTATGTTCTTGTTGGTCACTGTATCACTATATATCGACCAAAATGATATTTACTTATTAGAAGAATCATATGTAGTTATAATTTCTATATTATACCACAGTAAAACAATTGATGGAGGTTGAAAATTTGGGAGTTGAAAGCTTATTGGTCAATAAATTAAATTAGTTGTTTGATCTAGAAGTGTTTGATAAAAAAATTAATTAGATAACTGATAAATTAAAAATCGTCTAAAAGCATTTAGTGTATAGGTCATAAATTAATTGATTGATGGTTTATCAAATTAGTCAAAGCTAATATTTTTTATATAAATCTCGTCTAATCAAGGTAGATGATGAGTTTTTTTGTCAAATAAATTCATTTAGCATCTTATAAATTTCTCAATGGTATTGCCAAACAAATTAAGATAACAATTATGGAGGTTGAAAATTTGGGAGTTGAAAGTTTGTTGGTCAATAAATTAATAAATTAAAGGAATAAAATATCTTCTGGTATAAAGAGATAAGTTATCTCCTCATTCCAGTGAAATCATGACATGTGTTTTGTTTCATTATTTTTTATAAAAATATTTTTAAAACTAAATAAAATATCACACATGTCATACTTTTACTGGATAGAGGAAATAACTTATTCTCATAAATTAAACTTGAATTATAAGTGTTTGATAAAAATAATCACTTAGATAATTGATAAATTATTAATCATCTAAAAGCTTTTAGCTTATATTTTTTTATATAAACTTTGTACAAGATAATGGATAAGGCGGTTAACTTTGTTTACGACTCCTATGCAACAAGAAACATCCTTCATGAAGGAGCCTCCGAATGGAATGGCGAAGGTGACATTGCCATGAATGAGAAGAAGAAGACCAAAGTCTCTTTTAAGGATGGTGCTTGGTTATAAGAAATCATCAAACCCTAGAATCAAGATAGATCCATTTCAAGCAAATTTGGCGACAATAGAATTTGAAGATAGTAACCCGCAAAAGCCTATGGTGAATATCGCTGACTCAGTCTTTGAAGGTCTCTATGAACCATGGCAAGATGCTCTTGTTGTGACTCTTCTTATTAAGACTATGGGGTATTACATGATGAAGGATAGGTTGACAAGGCTTTGGAGATTGAAGGTCGACTTTGAAATAATGGATATTTGTAATGGTTACTATATGGTTAAGTTTGAGGAAGAGGTTGATCGCACCAAGGTGATGGATGAGGGTCCATGGATGATTTTTGACCAGTATCTCACTATGCTGACATAGACTCTGGACTTTGTTTCTCCCAAAGCAAAAATAGAGATAACTATGGTTTGGATTAGATATCTGTTAAAAGAGATTTTTCTTCCTGATACTATTTGTTGTTTAATTTTAGTTAGCAAGTTTCAGATTATTTTATTTAATGACAGGACGATTTTTTGTTCGTCATCTCGGTTTTGTTAGAATAAATTCCAACGTTAAGAATGTTCCTTTAATCATAAACTTAGCTTTATTGAATTATTAACAATTTCATATCATCTCGGCTTTGCTGGAATAAATTCCAACGTCGGTTTAATTGTATGAATTTAGCAAATTAATACAAGTGATAATGAGTGATATTTAATTAGTTAGTGACTTTATTTATTTACTCCCTTTCCGGGTTCCTTTTAACCATATCATAAAGATCAGGCTCATTTTATTAAATTTACCATACCATTTCTTATGAAAGGTTGGTATCAAAGAATAATAAAATGACAAAAGAGTAAAGTTAGAAGTTAACCGTACCATTTCTTTCGAAAGGTTGGTATAAAGAATAAATAAAACAATAAATAGTTAGTTGCAAAATTTAATTGACAGAAAATAAATGTTAGTTGTGGAAATGTAAATGACTGAAAGTAAAAGTTAGTAGTTAGATCACTCATTATAACTGTGTATTTTTCCTTTTCACAAAGATACAACTTATGAGTTAAATTGCACTTTGATTCAAAGTTTCTTTTTTGTCAACAAATAAAATTTATAAGTTAACATTTTACTATTTTACATTTGTACCTCTTTCAAGATTCAATTGTAGTATAGTATAGGGTTATGTCGAACCACAAGGAAATACCTAATAGAATATTATTATAAACATGTTATATTACTAATAATGTTTAAACATCTTTTTGGTTGATTTTGTTTAAGAAATATTGACATGTAAACATAAACATAAAACAACTATTATGCACAAATTCTCGAGGAGGAAATTAGTTTGGAAATATGGATTTGTTTTTACACTTAATTGATTTTGAAAACATTACAAGTTATGTGTTATACCTGTGGTTAATTCCATACATCATTTCTAAATCCTTCATCTAGTGTCCGATATTGATAAGATGGTTTTCAAACCTTATGAAATACACTAAATAATAGTTAAGTGTCACTCGTCGGAGCAGGTTGTCCCACCCTACTTCAGGTCCATTAACTTTATTTAGCCTTGAACATAAGTTGTTTAAAATAGATGTTTGATATGGCAAGTGAACTAAAGTGTACGTTATACTTTTTATTTCACTTGTCAACACTCTAAGAATAAGCATTTTGGATCTTTAAATCAAGTTTTAGGTGATCAAGCTAAAACTGCATTAAGAACTTCTTAAAGAATCAAAATTTAACCCAAAAGTAATAACTTGAATGCATTGATTTCAAAAGATGGTAAATGAAAGAGAAGAAATTACACCATAATCCAAGTCAATTTGTAGGAGCATGAGACATCTATCCATGGATGAGATGTTGTTTGTCCCAGATTAGATTACAAAATTATGTTTTTGCCATCTCATTTCTCCTCTTGAATTAAGAAAGAAAAACTACAAACTACACATACCTGAACTACTTTGGAGTGGAAATTCTCCAAGAAAGTTACAAGAAGAAGAATAGAAGAATTCGGTTCAAGTGTATGAATGTATGAGTAAATGTTAGAATGAAAAATGGAATCTATTTTTTCCTTTGAGGTGCATCCTTTTTATAGGCCTTCCTGGACCTTGCTAAGCTGCTTGTTTCCACCACCAAGCTGCTGACCAAACCCTTCAGCATGGGTTTGGTCACTTGGTCAAGCAGCTTAGTCACCCGCTTGAGCTGACTCACCGAAGCTATGATGAGCTACTTGGCTCAGCTATTGTGAGCTACCTATGAAAAGCCTATGGAGGCTACTTGGAGTGAGGTCATGCATAATGTCACGATTACTTGGTGGTTAAGCCAACTTGACCAAGTTACTGGGTGCACACCGCTAAGCGCCTATGTGGCACCGCTGAGCTGCCTGCTTGAGCCGCTCTGATCGTGTTGTTGGTGATGTGGCCTGGTGCTTGCTGACCTAGTCGGGTGTGTGGTTCCACGCTGGGCGGTCCAGGTGCTCCGTTAAGCTGTCTGCTTCAGCAAGTTGGCTTGTGCCAGGCTGTGTTCTGACCGTGCCAGGTTGATTCTGACCGTGTAATTTTGGTCTGACCATGCCAGGTTGGTGTCCAAGTCACGATGGGCGTGGGTTTGGTCCAAGCTAAGCTGCTTAGTGAGCAACTTCATGTTGACTCCACATAGGGCAAATTTTGATGAGTCATGCTTATGTGTTAAGTATTTTGGCATATTTTGAGCACTTTGTATGTCTTTGATAAATTCTTCTCTTTTCTACCTAAATCATACAAAATACAGTATAAAAGAACTATACAAAGCATATATACAAGATTGTGATATTTTATCCAAAAAGTATTGAATTAAGTTGGTTTTCTCAATTTATCCAAGGATAAGTGCCATGAAAAATATATGAAAATTAGGTATTTTTGGCACTTATCAATATCATGGTTTAAATTACATAGCATCCTCATGGCATTGGCTGCAGCGGTGGGGGAAACCTGTGAAGGTTGATAGTTTCTCCCAAGCCATTACCTTCTCAGTCATGAGGTGGCAAATTACATGGTTTTATACAACAGTTTATGCTTCACCTATTTTTTCACTAAGGCGCACTCTTTGGGATCACGTCACTTCTCTTCGTGCTACAATTAGGGGTCCCTGGATGCTTCTAGGGGACTTAAATGAGGTTTTAAGCCCGAATGAAGTGATGGGTGGTAACTTCTACATATCTGGCAAATTTACTATCTAATTTAATGACTCAGTGTGATTTCGTGGACCTCGATGCTATGGGTGGTCTTTTTACTTGGAGAAGGAATGTGCATAACACTAGTCATGTTAGAAAGAGACTAGACATGTGCATGGTTAGTGTTGAGTGTCATTTTCGTTTTCCTCATACCCTCCTGGAACTTCTCCCTCCCTATAACTCTTATCATAATCCTCTTCTTCTCAGTTGTAGCAAGGCTCAACAAGAAAACAAAGCTTTTCCAATTTCAAGTTGCTTGGATATCTCATCCTGATTATGGTGAATTGATTAAGAGTACTTGACATTCTTCCAATAACAATGCTATTTTAAAAATGGCTACAGTCAATGAGTAATCAATCATTTTTAATAGAGACGTCTTTGGCAATATTTTCAAAAAGAAGAGGAAGTTAGAGGCTTGTATTGCTCGTGTTCATAAACAGCTTGATATTTATCCCAATTCAGATATGATAAGGCTTGAGAGAGAGCTTTAATACCAGTATAATTAAGTTATGGTACAAGATGAACTTCTTTGGTATAAAAATCAAGGGAGAATTGGGTTAAATTTGACAACAGGAATACAAAATACTTTCATGTTCAGGTTGTTATTCGTAGAAGAATAAATAGAATTTATGGTTTGAATATTGATGGTGTTTGGTGAGATGTTGAAAATGGTAGCTTATGATTATTTCAAGAACCTCTTTTACTCCATGGATGCTTGTTACCCTCATAGTTTGGTGCTTAATTGCAATCCCACAATTGGTAATGAGTTGTATGATTCATTGTTGGAACTAGTTTCCCTTGAGGAGATCAGAGCTGCCTTGTTCTCTATGCACTCCTACAAAGCTCATGGGTCTGATGGTTTTCAACCGATCTTCTACAAGACTTATTGGAGCATTGTTGACAAGAATATTCATGATATGATTGTTGCAGCTTTTAAGAGTGGTACAATTGATCCTGGTCTTGCTGATACTTTGATTGTGCTCATTCCAAAAGTTGATAAACTAACTAGTTTGAAGGATTTTCGTCCAATAAGTCTTTGTAATGTTCTTCTCAAGCTTATTTCTAAAGTTCTGGTTAGGAGGATTCATCCTCATTTGGATAACTTCATTGGCCCTCTCCAAAGCAGATTTATTCCTAATCGTGGCACAGCTGATAATGCAGTCATTACTCAAGAGATGGTTCACCATATGCACACAAAAAGTAGTCATGGCCATCTTTTGTTCAAAATTGATTTTGAGAAAGCTTATAATAGGAATTTCCTTAATCTTACATTATAGGATTTTGGGTTCCTCAATTCTATTATTACCTTAATTATGAATTGTGTTACTGCTTCTTCCTTAGCTTTGAAATGGAATGGGGAAAGATTACATAATTTTGCTCCTAATAGAGGGTTGAGACAAGGTGATCCTATGTCTCCTTACCTCTTTGTTATGTGTATGAAAAAACTAGCTATGCTTATTCAAGAGAAGGTACATGGTGGAATTTGGAAGCTAATCATGATTTCTAGAAATGGTCCTCATATTTCTCATCTTTTCTTCGTTGATGATTGCATTCTCTTCACTTTGGCTACCTCAGCCCAAGCTAGATTGGTTAAGGAGGTCTTATATACCTTTTGTTTGGCTTCAGGTCTTAAGGTGAATGTGCAAAAAACAAGATTATTGGTCTCTAATAATATGTCCAAAGCTAAAAAGAATAAATTTTCCTCCATAACTAGTTTTCACCATTCTTCTAATCTGGGCAAATATCTTGGTTTTCCTATCCTGAAGAGGATAGTTAAAAAGGATGATTTTAATTTTCTCACCGGTAGGATTGACAGGAAGTTATCCACCTAGAAGTCCAAGCTGTTGAGTAGAGCAGGTCGTGTGACTTTAGTTAAATTTGTCATTGCTTCTATCCTAATTTATTCTATGCAGAATAATTGGTATCCTACAGGTACTTGTGATAGACTGGATGCTTGTGTTAGATAGTTTATTTGGGGTGACAATTCTAATCATTGGGTCAATCGGAGAACTAACACCCAAGCTAAAGAAAATGGGTCTTGGCATTCGAACGGTCAGGGAGACTAATATTTCCATGCTTGGCAAGCAGGTTTGGAGTCTTAATCCTTAGCGGGACAAGTTGTGGGTCAAAATGTTGGATGTTAAACACCTAAAAGAATCCAATGTCCTTGCAACAACTCATGTCCTAGGTATGTCTCAGACTTGGAAGACTATTGTTAAAATTGTTGGTGTCATTAAGTCTGGCTTTATGTATAGACCTAGGAAGGGTGATATATCTCTTTGGTACGATAAATGGCTTGATGATGGTTATTTGTGTCAACTTGTTCCTTATGTTAATATTCAAGACACTGAGTTACATATTAAGGATGTTTTCTTTGATGATTGTTGGCACTAAAATTTGCTTGCCACTCAGATTCCTATGGATATTAAATAAAAAATCCAGAATTTGTTTTCTGATGATAACTTGGATGATGTTCTTATATGGGGGAATGATAACTCAGGACAATATTATGCTAAATCTACTCATCTTTGGCTTAATCAACATAATGTCATTCATCAATCTATTCGTGAGCATAGTTGGTCTTGGATTTGGAAGCTTGCTCTTCCTAAGAACATAAAGCATTTTATATGGCTTGCTAGTCATATTAGTCTCCCAAATAATGATTTTAGAGCTTATAGACATATCAATAATGATCCTTCCTGCCATAGGTGTGGTGCTGCCAATAAGACTGATATTCATGCTCTTAGAGATTGTGTTTATTCTAGAAGAATCTAGACATCTCTTCAACCTTTTAGAAGAATCATGGATCCCTTTTTATGGTGGCTTGCCGGATCATTTGGAAGGCTAGAAATGCAGATTTTTTTCTGATTCAAGATGTCATGATTGGTTGCTATTGAACCATATTAAGTCCTTACACACTTTAATTCTTGACAACTTTGGTCATAAGGGAGGTAACAAAAAACCAAGAGAGGTTGCTTGGATCCCTATGACTGATCTCTGTGTCAAAATTAATGTGGATGGGAGCTGTTTTGGTAATCTAGGCAGGTCAAGATTTGGTGGCTTGATTAGAAATAATGCGGGAGAGTGGATTTCTAGCTTCACAGGTTTCTATGGCTTTTCTACTAACCTTCATGTTGAATTGCTTGCCATTTTTCATGGCTTGAAGTTGGTTTGGGATTCTGGTTTCAAGAATGTTATTTGCGAGTCTGACTCTCAATTGGCTCTATCTTTGATTGTCAATGATGGGGACAAGTTTCATCCTCAGGTTGTAGTCATTAAGAGAATTAAGAGTCTTATCAATCTTCTTTTGTGTCTAACTCTTAAGCATACTCTTCGTGAGGGTAATGAGGGCGTTGACTGGTTCGCTAAGTATGGTGCTGATAATGACCACCTGTTTTTTATATGGGGGTATTGTCCAACACAACTTTCTTATATTCTTCTCTTTGATGTCGTTGGTGTAGTTAGATTGAGACATTAGTTTTGCTTTCTGTTGTCTCTTGTTTCCCACTTAATAAAATAAAAAATAGTGCTTATGAGCTACTATTTTGTATAAATCTCGTCTAATCAAGGTATATGTTTGAGTTTTTTTTGTCAAATAAGTTCATTGAGCATCTTATAAATTTCTCAATAATATTGCCAAACAAATTAAGATTCTCTCATGTAACTACCAATTAAGGATTTAATTACATAATTACATAATTTATTTTTATTTTAAGTTAAAATTAAAAAAATAAATGGCCAGATGAAGAAGGTTGATGATTTCATGTTAGTTTTAACTTTGAGATGGTACATTTCCGTTTTAAAAAAGGAATAAAAGTGATATGCAATGGCAATGCAAGAGAGCTTTAGATCCATATTCAATGGTATTTTTTATGTATTTTATTCAAATGATAAGTAAGTAGCATTTCCTTAAAATGTGATATTAAATGATATAATTAATTTGACATATTTAGATTAAAATATTACTATTTAAGCTAGATGAAAAAAATAGAATGTAATGAATAATGCTATAGTTGGAAAAGAATGTGTATTTAATTTTATACCCTTTAAAACATCAAGAAATAGGAAACAAAACAAAAATATCAAAACACCAACAATTAAGAACAAATGTTGCAATAACCAAAATAATATTATTGAGATAAGTTTTCATTTAGATATATGACCATATAAAGGGATGTTAATATCAGAGTACTAAATGTTATATAAATAATAAAACTCATATAAAACATATAAAGTTCATACATTTTTTATCATAAATTAAATATAAATAACATTTACACAATTTGAGAGTTTATTTTATTTTTTAAAATTTTATTAAGCTATTGTAAAAGCCACGTTATTTTTTTTTATTAATTCAAGTTTTTAAAATTCTTGTAATTATTTTTTTCTATTATATTCACCTTGAAATATGGAACGAGACACAAATAACATTTTTATAGAAATATTTTATTTTATTAATAAACTAACCCAAAAATCATCTTAGTCATTCAAAGGTGAGATAACTTTAGGTAATACATATTTTTTTTATATTGATAGAAAAATATGTGAGTAGATTACTTTCCTATAATTAAGAGGATTTATGTTTTATTTAGTTGACAATAGAAAATAATAAGAGAGAAAAATGTGAGAAAGAGAAAGATGAGAAAAAAAACATATTTTTGTGATGTTTGATATAAAAGAAGAAAGATAAAAAATAAATAGAAATATGTATTTCTTATCTTTCTCTTTTGTTCAGGTAATACATATTTTCTTATATTGATAGAAAAATATGTCACTAGATTACTTTCCTATAATTAAGAGGATTTATGTTTTATTTAGTTGTCAAGAGAAAATAAGAAGAAAGAAAGATATGATAAAGAAAAATGTGAGAAAGAGAAAAAAGAGAAATAAAATAGATTTTTGTGATGTTTGGTATAAGAGAAGAAAGAGAGAAAATAAATAGAAAAATGTATTTCTTATTTGTTTCTTTTGTTTTGGTTGGATAGAAAATGACATTAGAGAGATGATCTTGTAGTTCAAATGACAAAATCCCTAAAATAAAGAAAAGATAGAGAAAAATATTATTTTATTATTAATTAAAAATAAATGTTATAATTTTAAATTTTAGATTTTATTATATATTATACTATACTTTTATTATTAATAATTCTTAATAAACTTGAGTGTTAATTTATAGTTAATTATTCAGACATCTCTTTTAATTATTCTAACTTTTTATCATATATATGTCTGAAGTGCATTAAATTAAGTATATATAATATGCAATAACCCAATTTTATATATGTATACCCTTAATTTAAGTTTTTTAATTTTAATTTTTGTAAGTTTTATAGATTGAATATAATATAGAATTTTTTTTGAAGGTCATGTTATATATGCATTTTTACTTTTAATTTAGAAATACATATTGCTAATGACAAATGGGTATAGGGCCAAATTTGTAAACATGACATAATGAGTATCATTTCAACTTTTGAGGAGAAAAGATTTTGAGTATGACCCACTAGTTTTTCTTCTATCTACTCTATTTCTCATTTTCTCTTATCAACCAAATGAAGTAAAATATGAATATCTTTCCCCTATCTCTCTTCTTTTTTTCCTCTCAAAATTATCTATACCAAATAAAGTGTTAAAGTATCTCACTAGAAAACTATATAACAATAAGTTTAATATATGTGTGCCGACAATGTAAGAACCTTTTAAGTTATTAATATCTTAAATAATATTTATACGTTAATTATTATTAATTCTTAATAAAATAATATAAGTAAGGGGTGGCCCGGTGGTGGATGAATTAGATGTGCAAAAACTTTTTAAGGTTACATGCATAAATACAATAATTTTGTTTGTATTTGACCAATACTAATTAAGGAAGACTACATCTCTTCTTATAACACTAGCACAATCACATTAATTAGAGATGACAATAGATATAAGCATTAGAGTAGTAGCTATTTGTTACCCATATGAAATTTTATCCATACTTGTATGCGTATACATATGATGTCTCACACTTTGTACCACCTCATGTCATATAGACATGTGATTGGTCGGAAAAAAATATTTAAATTAAAATTTGATTATTAAATATTTTTCCTAAACTTAAGATACATGGAGTAATACAAAGTATGAGACATCAGATGTGCTCCCTAAGCGCACATATATCCACTTGTTAGTTTTACCGGGTACACTGATAAGTGCCAAATTTGCCGGTTAGCATATCCGCAACTACAATAGGTACTAATGAGTATATGTTAGGTGCTTTAAAGTCTAAAAAACTTTTAGAAATGTTACTTTTGGGATATTTTGTTAGTTATATAATTGTTCGCCCAAAGAATTACAACGAAAATAACAAAGTGTGCGTAATGGACTACCAAGTTAAATCATATTAATTTTAAAAATTCAAATTCAATAATTTAAAGTATCATATATTATGGGCACTCACATTCCTTTTCTTACCATCTCTAACATTAATGTAGTGCTCACCTAATTAGATAATGAAACCGAGTTTTATGGTGAATTTTATATGATTTTTTATTCTTCATGTAACCAAAACATATAATTTATACTTTTCTATCATGTGAAATTAAATCGGGGAGCAACACTCTATATACCTTATTTGATTTGATTAAAATTGAATCTCATCTATATATGATTAGGACAAGATCCGACTCAACCTATCATATGATCATTAATAATTAATATAATTACTATTTGGTCCAAAGTAGATATCATATTTTGTTATAACAACCTTTTTAATGATGTAATATCATATTTTCTATTGTATTTCTCGTTTGCTTTTGATAGATATTTAGAACACTCTTTTGCAAATAATTTATCACTAAAATCTCCAAATCCTTTCCTATGTTATTTATTGTCTAATCTTTTCATTATATATATAAATATGTATATGATTAACAAAATATATGCATATATATCATGTCATATGTTATATTATATATTTATAATAATAAGTAATATCTAGAATATTTTATTTAAAATGAAGTATTTAATCAAATATATTGTCAAATTTAAGTTCAAAAGTTAACTAGTTCACATTTAAGGTCGAGTTAGCCTTAAGACCTATGACCAGATTCAAGTTCAAAAGATAGTTCATTCAATACTTAAGGTTAGATAAACAATAAACCTCATCCAACTAAATCCTATCCATACTTACCATGACAAACATATAAGATGAGAATACCTTTTAGTTGTATCTAATTTTCTAAACATAAAACAATTATTACTTAAATAATATACATTTTCATATAATCCACTAATTTTTCAAAACAACTTATAATAACAAAAGCTTAATTAATTTTTTTTAATGTAATAAAGGATTATTTTATTAAAAAAATAATATTTTGGAAGCATCTTATATGATATCATTTTACTTTTTTACTTTTACATGAGTAACTTGTGTGCTAATAAGCTATGAGTCCAACTTTATACCTATTAGATAATTATTTTCTTACTATAATTCTCTTTTGGTACAATTATTAGATTGTTTTTCCATCTATTATTTTCTTATTTTGCTTTAACTACTTGGCTTATTAATTCTCAAGTTTTAGCTTTTAGTTTATAAGCTTTCAAGTAATTACCTATCATTTTCCGGGGTAGAATGATAATTAGATAAATGAGAATAAAATATCTCTGATACAAGGAGATAAATTATATTCTTGCAACCACTAAAATCATGATATATGTCTTATTTAATCATTTTTTATAAAAATATATATAAAATTAAACAAAATAATGCACATGTCATATTTTTAGTAACTAAATGAAATAAATTATCTCATAATATACGAAAATACTTTATTCTATTAGATAAATTTGAGACAACTTTATAATTGGAATCACTTAAACAAAAAAAATATCCATTTGTTTCTAAGCTATATTTTTATAAAAAATATTTATTAATAATGTAAGAAACTAAGAATTATATATAAGTAAATCTATTATACACCAACTATTTTAATAATTATTGACTTTGACAATGTAAGAATTTTATATAGTGTCATTCCACTATACACTATGATTTTAATTATTATTAACTTTTCAAAAAATTAATATAAATAAATGATAGATAATATATCAACTATGTATAAATATTACACCAATAATGCATAAATATTACACTTATATTTTACAACTAATTCTTTTTCCCATGGTTATTTAGAAGACAAATGTCATCAGTATCATGAGACAAAAGCTGCTAATACTATTCTTTTTTTCCATTTCTTACATAACATGATAAGATCGCAAAGAGATACATGCTCTAATTGACAGAAGACCCACCCTATTTTTGGGTACAACATCATAGTGATATATTTGTTTTTAAAATTTATAGGAAATACTCATTTTAATTCTGGGTACTTTTCCATCTATTTAGTCTTTAAATCTTATTTTTTTTAGTCTTCTTAATATATTTTGTAATACCTGATTTGACTATAAAAATTAATTTGATTTATACTTAAATTTTTTGGGATGACCAAACTTGTGAGATAAAAAATCATAAAAAACTAAATGAGTATTTACTCTCAAATTTAATATTTAATAATAACCCTGGTGTAAGAAAAAAATCAATTAATTAATCTTCTTAATCAGCCGAAAAGAAATAATGCGGAAGAACGAGATTTAAAACAAAAAGGAAATACAACGACGGCAGAAGAAGTCATTTTTCACGGTCAGAAGCAAAAAGAAAGAAAAAAACATCCAAAATCGATTCTATATCTGAATCTCTCTCGGCGTTAGATCAAATTCACAATTCACTCACAACACATCAAAAATGGCGGTAATAATTCCTCATAACTCATTTCCTTCCTTCTTAATTTCAATCACTACTTCATTCACGATTCTTAACTAACTTTCGATTTCTTCAGGACTCGTCGGGAACGACGCTTATGGATCTCATAACGGCGGATCCAACCCCCGCCCCAACCGCTTCGTCGGCGTCGAGTTCCGCCGCATCGCCGGCGATGACGCCACCGGTAGGTCTTCCCTCAGCGCTTGGTAGACCCGCAGGTGAGAGGAAATCGAAGAGAGCCGCATTGATGCAGATCCAGAGCGATACCGTTTCTGCTGCCAAAGCTGCTTTGAAGCCAGTTAGGGCTAATATCATGCCTCAAAGGCAGAGGAAAAAGGTACCGCAAGTTCAATTTTATCTTTCTTTCTCTGGTTTTGCTTATTTGATAAACAATTAGGTATACATCTTCAATCAGTTAGTTTTTAACTCTAGTTTAGTGAGTATGATGCGAGGTTGTATTGTCTCTTAGCTTTTTTGATCGATGATGTGTTATGCATTACAGATCAGTTAGTTTTGAACTCGAGTTTAGTTTAGTTTAGTTGATATGATGCTAGACTCATATTGTCTCCAAAGCTATTTGTCCGATGATTTGTTAGGCGTTGTAGGTCAGTTAGTTTGAACTCAAATTTAGTTTAGTTTAGTTGATATTATTCAAGACTTGTATAGTTGTATCGTTTCTTTAGCTGGTTTGATCAATAATTCGTCATGCATCGTAGATCAGTTAGTTTTGAACTTGAGCTTAGTTCAGTTGATACGACTCAAGACTTGTACTGTCTATTTGGTAATTGGTAGTGTGAAATGAACAAAGAGTTGAAGGTTTTTGTTATTGATACATGGTTCTGTGTGGTTCATCTTCATGTGTGTTTAACTTTATGTGCTTATATGTTCAATTATTTATTTATAATTTATTATGCATCATAGATCAGTTAGTTTTAAACTTGGATTTCGTTTGGTTGATGTGATACCAGACTCATATCGTCTCTTTGGAAATTGGTAGTGTGGAATGAACATAGAATTGAAGCTTATTGTGTGGTTCATCTCTCTGCATTTGTTTGCTTTTGCAGCCGGTTTCATATTCTCAACTCGCAAGAAGTATTCATGAACTAGCTGCCACTTGTGATCAGGTGAGTATCCTATGGTTACTTTGTATATGAGATTATGATTTTTTTTATGATGAGAACTCTCTAATGTTATGTTTTTGGTTTTAATAACTTGATCTCAGAAAAAATCTGTGCGGCAATTAGTGCACAATGTATTTCCAAAACTAGCTGTGTACAATTCTGTGGATCCTTCACTGGCTCCCTCCCTTCTCATGGTATGTTCCAATTCCCTTGAAATTCGAATACTTCCTTATACATGTGATTGTTTTTGCTTTTTTATTTTTATAAAAAACTCATTGCATAGTTTGTGCTGCTCCATTTACTTTTAAAAATAAAACTTTAGGCCTTTTGGTTCTTGTACAGCTATCCTGTACTTGATTTTCCCAAAAGATGTGGATGAATGGGCCAAATTTTCCTTATGGAATTTATTTACCCGTGCTCGATCCGTTGGGAAACTCATGTCTTTATCTATGTTCTGTAGCTTAATCAGCAGTGTGAAGATAGAAGTGTCCTAAGATATGTCTATTACTACCTGGCCAGAATATTGTCTGACACTGGTGCCCAAGGTTTGAGCACAGGTGGTGGTATACCCACCCCTAACTGGGATGCTCTAGCTGACATTGATGCAGTTGGAGGTGTTACACGAGCTGATGTTGTGCCACGAATTGTAGAGCAGCTTACTGTAGCAGCCAAAAATTCCGAGTTTGAATGTGAGTGGTTAATCGCCTTTGTTTGAGATGATTTTAAACTTTTATAGCTTAAAGTTGCACACTTGCATGTGGTTTTGTGCATAAACTCATGTTTTAGCTAAAACTTGACTGAGAAAGAGAAATTGTTTCTCCTGGGTTGTTGGTTTTAATTCCGTTTTAGATAAAAAAATAATTAAATCCTTGTGGTGATATTGCCTTTGAAAATGCTGTAATACAGTACATGTTGCACCATCAGAGGTACGTACCGGATACATGGTACATATAAGTACACTATTTTCCTAATAAGTAGAGTATGGTACATATATATATTTATATATGCAAGATTGTCACATAAGCTCATAGAGGAGAATTGTTGTCAGTCTTTCCTGTTCCATATTTCGAACTAGGGTCACTCGCAGACCCTCTGCTAGAGTTTTGTGAAAACATCTGTAATTATAAAACCAGAAAAGTCATTACACCACATAAATTATAACACAAGACTGAATATTTGAAGATTATAAGAACAATTAATTTGAAGATTATAGCAGAAATTGTAAAACAACCAGAAGGGAACATTTGAAGATTATAACAAAATTATAACACCACCAGAAGGTAATATTTGAAAATTATAACAGAGTCAAAATTATAACAGAATTCGTTGCTCGCTGTCATTGCCTTCCTTTGTCGCTCACTGTCATCGTCTTCCTTTGTCGCTCACTGTTGTCATCGACCTCTTTCCCTTTCCTTTGTCTTGTGTTGTGTCATGAAATTAGAGTTCACTGAACCAATTTTTGTGTTCTGTTTGACGCTGTTTCAGTGAACTTCAGAAAACATAAAAAATTGACCAAAATGACATTGTTTCGCCGAGTCTGTCAAACTGATCCAAACCCTGTTAACTGTTTGTTCTTTTCTGATGGGTACGTACCCAATGCATACCTGCATCGGTTCGCACTAGGTGCGGATTCGCCTTCCTTTTCCGTGAACCTGTGCAACAGAGAGTACAACAAATTATACATGACTTCCAGAGGTATAACTAATTAAATTTTCAAATTGCTAGCTATATTAAATCATCAGAATTATGTAAATGAAATGATTTTTTTTTGAAAAAATGAGTTGGGCCTGCTTGAAAATTGGATTGTCCAAGTATTCATCATTGTATGATTTTTAGGTGCTGAAGCATGTCTTCATTTTTCATATTGTGTTAAAACCTTAATTCCTATTCAACTCGTGTTTTGAAGTTCATGCTCGAAGACTGCAATCTCTGAAGGCACTTACGTCTGCTCCTTCAACCAACTCTGAAATATTGTCCAGATTGTATGAAGTTGTTTTTGGTATACTAGAGAAGGTTTGTACTTTCCTACTGCCATCATATGTGATATTGACTTCTGCACATTTATTTTTACTTCATCCATTAGCGACCTATACCTTGAATTAGTTGTTTGAAACTTTTGGTGAATCTTGGTTCTTGGATATGCCCTCAGAGTTTAGACATTTTCTTTTAAATAAGATCTTGATCTTTCATCAGAAAAAGAGAGCAATGTTCTGTGGCTGTGCACTGTATGTGCTGTTATTTGGTGTCTTTGGATGGAATGAAATGCATCTATATATCTTTATGGGAAAAGTCTTTGTCCCTATTGGGAAAAAAACAATTCCACACTCTCTGTATGGCGTTTTAGTACAAGGTTTCTTCTTTTGGCAGATTGTAAAGATAGAAACGGAATAAAAAGAGAGAGAAGAGGGAAAACTTTGTAAGTGATATTTCTATTAATCGACCTCAAATGATTACAAGAGTAAGCTATTTATAGACTAGTCTTACATCTGTTAGCTTAGCTGCCAGCTCAGCTAACTACCAACTAAGCAATTACAGTACATTTTGTGTCTTGTGCCTTTTCAATGTATTTTTTGTTTTGGGGATATCTTAATATCCATTTTATTACTTTGTACTTTTTCTCTCTCTTTATTAGACTTTTAAAATGAAATAAAATTAAGAATTTTTATTATTCTAGGATTTCTAAATTTGGGCTATTGATTCTTCTGGTGTTGTGTTCTCTTGTAAGCCCTATTTTTAATTTCTCGCACATTTGCCTAATAGGGAGAGGTTTCTTCTTGACAAGCCTGTTTGGAAATCCTAAATTCCCTCAGTCCCTCCTAGTGCTTTAGTAGGAATTGAATACCGTCATATTTAAGGGCATCTCTGTTATCCTAGGTTTGTTTTTGGCTTCACTATGTTCATGGATACTTTAAAAGATTTGGCAGCCTGCTGCATTGTTTACTCTTTTCCTTTTTTTGTTGTTTTTTCGTTTTCTCCCCTGATATGGAGGCTATCTTATCCTCCCCTTAGTTGTAATTCTTTTCTTCTAAAAAGCTGCTTTCTTTTGTGAAAAGACTTTTGAAATTGTGGTACCTGATCTTTCTTCACTTGTCTGCCTATTAACAATTTTCAGGTTGGTGATAACCCACAAAAGCGAAAGAAAGGCATATTTGGGGCTAAAGGTGGTGATAGAGATGTAAGATTGTTGCTTTGAAGTTTGAACTATTCTTTCTTTCATCCTTATATATATAATCATCCAAACCGCTGCAAAATTCTAGGCTCTTAGAAATAATGTACTGATGAAAGGTATTTCTATCATGACAACTGATTTGTCACTTCTTTCTTTCTTCTTGATAATATATTCTTCTTTTATTAGGATAAACCAACAGATCATGACATACTATGAGGCCTTATATTGCTTTGCTTATTAATATATTAATGGGTCTGATCTACTATTGTGGCCTGCCATTTCTTGAGTTTAGAATCTTGAAGTGAGAAAAATATTACTATAAGGAGGAAAAATAATGGCCCCAAAGTTCTCTTGACTGCTAGTACTAGAAAGGCCGCTTCTGAATCATCATCTTAAATGGGTAGTTTTCCCTTTGGAGCTGATGCTCTCTTTTGGTCTTTGATTTTTTTTTCTGGAATGATTTCCTATCCTCCATCTTCGCCTTCTTATTTCTTGGTGATGCAATGTGTACCTAGGTTATTATTTATTATAATGTCAATATTTAACGTTGAAATTTAAATTTCCAAATAGAACTAGTATCTATTAATTTAGCCAGTATTCCTATTTATGTTTTGCTATATGCTTGATCATTTAGTCTATCATGCGAAGTAATCTACAATATGGTGCCTTGAGTGCTTTGAGAAGACTTCCTCTTGATCCCGGAAATTCAGCATTTCTGCATTATGCTGTAAACGGGTAAGTTGCTCTTGTATCTAACATTTACTACTTATGGCATGGAGCTTTTCATCCTAACATCTTGATGAGTTTTCTTCTGCACATGACATGCATTATGTACTAGGCACATGTTGCTCATGTAACGTGTTAAAGTATTATGCTTTTGCTGGTTTGTGGCCTTTGACTTTAATACAATGGGAGACTCAGTACGCTGTACTGGAACATATTGTTAGGGGTAGGCTTGTTTTTATATTTTCTGTGCATTTTACAGTTCATGGCTTAGGCCTAGGGAATCATTAACAACCAAACCTTATCCAACTGTGAGGCTGGTTACATGGATCAATCAATGCCTTTGGACTCTATAAAAAACATTTTCAATAAAACTATTTAAAAAGTATTGCCTTACTGGCAAATGTTTATGGAACTTCCCTTTGGATCCTCATTCTCTTTGGCATGAGATCAATGTTACTCATGTGAGTACTTCAAAATTCATTTTGCAGTTATATCCCTCCATTTGTCTTTTGTTCTCTCCAAGTGGGGAATTGCTCCTGGTTTGGTTTTCGGAGGACGTGTGGCGGGGGATGTCCCCCTTTTGATATCTTTCATTGCGATAGTCACATCTCTAATTTTGCATGATTGTTCAATCTGTGTCCCAGAGGGATATCCACCTCTACTGATGGACCAGATTGAATTTCCAATTATTTGGGAATGTCAATGATCAGATAGTTTCTGATTGAGTTTATGATTGATTGGAAGGCTTCTGATTGAATTTCAATTTTCCATTTTCTTATTTCTAGTCATTCCAAACAAATTCAATTTTAACCAATTCACTGTCTAAGACTTGTTTTTGGGGGACCGCAGTTCTCAGACCCCATATAGCCCATTCTCCTGATTTTTGACTGATTCATTTTTCTGGAATCCTATCTTCTGAGTCCGATTTCAATCTTACTAATCTCCATGTAGGGGGAGTTGTCTTATTGACAAGTATTTGTACATCCAAAGCTTATGATAATTTTGTTTGGAGCATGGTACTTGATACAGAACTTTCCCTCGATAGCTATCCTATGCACATATCAAGTTCAGAAACAGTGTCCCTATTTTTAAAACTTGTTGGGTGGCTACTTTCCTTTGAAACAAGGTCTTTGGTGTTTTTGAGTCTGCCCCTTAACATAGACAATGTCTGAGGTTTACTTTTAAGTATTTGTATGGAAGGAGTTCCGGAGGCATTTTTTATGGCAATGTGTTTCTCTGGTTTATTTGGTTGGATTTGCTTTATGGGAATTCTAACATGTCATGAACTCTAAATTGTCTTTGACATAAGGTTATGTTTATTTAGCCTCCCCGTGTTAATCTTCCCATTGTTATTTCAAAGGAGTTTGCATTTCTATTTTGTAGAGTCATTGAACAGCTTTTTGCTGCATTCTTGGTCCTCTCTATTTTCTTCATGCTCTTTTTCTTTTTTCTCTTGCATGTGAGATCTCACCTTCCTCCTTGTTGTACTCCCCTTTCTTTCAAATGACATTGATTTTTTGTATAAAAGCTTAATTTTTCACACATGGCTTTGTTGCTCAATTTGTGCCCCATCTGTTTTATTAAAAAAATGATTAGAATTTGTTTTGCATTTTTGTTGTTGTTCAATAGTTGAAACTTGAATCATCAACCTGTGATAAAAAGACACAAGTTCAAGCACACTGTATTTCTTGTTTCAATTTTTTGGAAGAATGATAATAGAGTTTTATGGAGATATACTTTATTTTCAGTAGTTTTGGGTCTTTTGGTGGGGAGGAATAATAAATCCTCGAAATTTCAAGAACCAGAGCTTAGAGGAACAGGACAATTCGTGGCAACTTTTTGCATCTTGCTTTTCGTTTATTTTTCAACCAGCATGAACTTAGCATAGGTCATTAGCTTTAGTATTCATCTCTTCCTTGTACCTGCTTTATAGTTCTCAGTACTAAACAGAGTTTACTTCAGGATTTCCTTTGCTGATCCAGTTGCTGTGAGGCAAGCACTGGAAATTGTTTCTGAGTTAGCTACAAGGGACCCTTATTCTGTTGCAATGGCCTTAGGTAATAGTTTATATCTTCGGAATATTTTTCTCTTTGAATTCTGTTTCATGGCATATTCTTTCGAAATATAGTTCTGATACAAAGTTTTTTCTCCATAGCCTATTCCTAAATCTAATGTTTCCTGGATATTCTTCTGCAGGAAAGCATGTGGAGACTGGAGGTATGCTGATTAGATTTTCATGATTTCTTTTTTGAATCCGTGAATATGACATTTAATGTGATTTGTTCTTTATTCAGTAGAAACCAGCATGTAAGGACTAAGAGCCAGTTCTTTAGTCACTAAAATATGTCAAAGCACCTACATTACTTTACAACTGTTTCACAGTTTTTTAAGTTGTTGTGTGTACATGGAGAAGCACTGCACATCACTCCAGGAGTCAAAATATATATGCATAATGTTTGCACTTTGCATACTTAATTCCTGAGTTTTATTCTCTAACTGTTTGTTTCCTTCGTAAGAAATAAAGCTTGTGTATTTTAATGACTATGCTTTATGTTGTTCCGCAACAGTTAGATTGTTCTGTCATTTTTTTTAATTTTTAATTTTTTTAATTTAAATTTAATTTTCGGTGTATGTTACAGGGGCTTTACAAGATGTTCTCCATTTGCACGATGTTCTTGCTAGAGTTTCTCTTGCCAGGCTGTGCTGTACAATATCGAGAGCTAGAGCTTTAGATGGTTGGTGTATTTAAAAAACATGTGTTATTAATGAAAAATATCATTTGGAAGTTTGGGATGCTTAAGTTTCTTTTTTACTTGCTTGTACAGAGAGACCAGACATTAGATCTCAGTTCAATTCAGTGCTCTATCAACTTCTGCTGGATCCCAGTGAAAGAGTCTGTTTTGAGGCAATTTTGTGTGTACTTGGAAAATATGATAACAATGACAGGTGTGGTTTATGCCATATAATATCTAGTTACCCCCTTAGAAAATCATATATTTATCTTGGATGGGAAAGTTATAAATTTTATGCAAGCTACTGTTAATTTTCTGTCTTGTGATTAGGTTGGATGTAACCTTGTTATCTTTATACTTTTTAGGACCGAGGAGCGTGCTTCTGGATGGTATCGTTTGACCAGGGAGATTCTCAAGTTACCAGATGCGTCGTCAAAGGAAAGTTCCAAAGATAAATCTCAGAAGACAAAACGCCCACAACCTCTTATAAAACTTGTTTTAAGAAGGTTCAGAAACTCCTTTTTTATGTGTCTGCATGTCTACTTTGTCTTGTTGAAATCTCAAGTACTCAACTTCGGTGAAGAGATTGCCTAACCTTCAACATGGTCTACTGTTTATTGGTCTTCAGGTTAGAGAGTTCTTTCCGTAGCTTTTCTAGACCTGTGCTTCATGCAGCTGCTAGAGTTGTGCAGGAGATGGGGAAAAGTCGTGCTGCTGCTTTTTCTGTAGGCTTACAGGATGTAGATGAAGGAGCACATGTCAATACATTTGCTGAGGCTGCAGATTTTAATGATTCAGATGAAAGCGCACATCCTGAAAGTATTTTCTTTCTTTCATTTAATGGTGGTGCATGCTTGCATTTGCATTCTAAACAAGGATTTTTTTTGCCATTTTTTATTATAGATTATAGATAATTAGGTAAATATATAGATACAACAACCAAGCCTTTCCCGACTATTTGGGGTCAGCTACATGGATCAAGCAGTGCCATGATATTCTATCACAAATCAGGTCTATAGACAAAGCGTTGAACTCTAATTCTTTCTTTAGAATTCTACGTATAGTTTTCACATTCTCCCTCTACCTCTGGCGATTGACTCATTATCCATCTGACCGACTCTCCTTAACGAGGCTTCTATAGGTCTTCTTTGCACATGTCAAACCACGTAAGATGAGATTCTACAATTTTTTCTACAATACGTGCTACCCCAACTTTCTCTTTGCATCCACTCCTAATCCTATCCTATCAGGATATAGATATAGATAGTTATAAAGAATCTTGATCATCAAGTATTATTGTTTGAGGCATATAAAAAAAGTATATTGTTTGACATCTAAAACCTATCTTGGTTTTATAGAGTAGGTCCGTGACAATATAATATTTTTCTTACATTCTTTTGTATTATTATATCCATGGTCCATGGATTCCATGCTCTTCCATTTCTGGTTTCTTATGTTGTTCCTTTGGTTACTATTCTTTCTGGATTGGATTTGGAGTTGTTTAACAGTGTTATATTTGTTTGGTTATTTACTTCTTTTAGAGTTCATGATATCTGAGAAAATGATAGAAAGTGAAGGAGATGATAATGGAAAGTATATATATATATACAGAGAGAGAGAGAGAAGAAAAATGTATTTGGAATTTACAAATTGTAAACTATCATAAGAGTAACTGAATCTGATCTGCTTCAGGTACATTCAGTTGTTCTTGACACTGTAGAACACTAACTAACTATGAGCTGGTGACAGTTTTGTTGACACGTCAGCAAACTTGCATAATCTGATATATCACTACATATTCTAATAATTCTGATTTCTTTCGTAGAAAGAGAGACATACAGAGAGTGGAAAGTTCCTGTATAATGGAAACTTCCTCTCGTGAATATGTTAAATAGCACTGTAGTTTGTCATTCTTGGAGTTGGAGAATACATGACCTGTGTTATCACACTCACAGCGAAAGCTACTTCAGGTCACATTACTGTTATAATAAACTTTACCAATCCACATCCTATTCGCTCTAGTGTTGAAGAAGATATTTGTCATTTTCTTGGTGTTTCATATTAGGAACCTTTGGAGTCTCCATATGGTTTGGCTTCTGACATACTTGTTTATTTATGAAAATCAAGGGTGTACTTTCCTTTATGAAGTAAGATAACCTTGTTGCCCAAGTCAACACCAATTTCTAAGAAATACTTCAGAGCACACATAATTCTAGTGTGGAAATCTGTCTGAGTAAAAGATATGAGAGCTTAAGGCAGAATACAGTGTAGTAGTTACCCCAGAATATTTATATGCTATAGCAAAGAGAGTGGCTGCAATGGAGAAACTTCGAATATTGTTCAACAAACACATAAATGATAATCCCTTGTAGTTTTAAAACGTTATACCATCAATCAGAGCTAAACTCGATCAGACTCCTCTGGAATAAATTCAACAATCACGAATCTCATTGACCATTGGGTTCAATCATATGACACATGTTCTTTATCCAAAATTTTATGATATTACTTAACTGAATATGTGGGAACAATGCCTCAATTTTTGATGAGAATTGGGCACAACATTTATACACGGGGTTAGACAAATGAATCCCTAAACTTAATGGATCAGGATCAGCTATGTAAGGAATCTAATAAAGATAAAGGTACAACACAATCAACTCAATACAAATAATATCCTATAATATATCAACACCCCCTCAAGCTGGAACATATATATCATATGCATCCAAGTTGTGACATAAACATGTTATCCTAGGACCCCACAAAGGTTTGGTTAAGTTATCGGCAAGCTGATTTTGGGAGCAAATACAATGTCATTCTGATGCCATATATGATATTTTCTCTAATGGAATGACTATCAACCTCAATATGCTTTGTTCTCTCATGAAAGACTGGATTGAATGAAAGATGCAAAGCTGACTGGTCATCACACATTAGCTTCACGGAATCATCTCTGTAGAATTGTAACTCCTAAAGTAAATGCTTAAGCACATGAGCTCTTCTGTAGTATAAAGTCATGGCTCGATACTCAGCTTTTGTGCTTGACTTGGCAACAACATTATGCTTTTTACTCTTCCATGAGATAATATTTTGACCTATTAACAATTAGTTACATGTAGCAGATTGTCTATAACTTGGATCTCCTGCCCAATCTGCATTTGAATACTCAACAATGACATTATGTCCTCGATTTGTATAAACAATTCCTTTTCGAATGTTCCTTTAATGTTGCCAAGGATTCAAGCAACTGTATGTCAATGACTGTAAGAAAAAGAAGAAAACTAAGAAGAGAGAAGAGAGAAAGAGAGAGAGAGCAGTTATTGTAACTAACTCTTAGTTAGTTATTTTCTATTTCTGAATTCTTAATTGATGAGTGCTTACTCAATCCTTTTTATAGGAGAATAGAGGCACAACTGTTTCTTACAATCAGTTTTGCCAACTGGCAATATTAACTACTCTAATACATGTACATCAGATTATCCCCTAACTCCTTGAAGTGCATTTCTAAGTAATTTTAAGTCTGAAAGCAATTTAGATCCATTAGAACTCCTAGGAAGGTTGTAGAACGCGTGCTTTGTCTCTGGCAAGTTGAACTTGAGGGTTAAGTCGACATAGTTTTTTGGGTCTAAGTTGTTTGAGTTGCTGAAGGTTTGGAATGCAGTATGTTCTAAGATACTCTAAATAAATCTAATATATAATCATCATAATATAGGATATTCTCTTTATATATAAGTATCTTGTAGATATTCTTTATAGTATAATTTAAGATCTTCTGAGATACTTTTATATATTCTAGCAATAACAATAGCTATTTTCTTCTTGTATTGATATATTTACTCTCGCTTGATAGATTTCAGTTCCTGGAGCAAGTTTGAAATGTTTGAGGGTGCAACTTGCAGCCCACTCTTCCTTTTATTATTAGTGCCTTGCATTGTGGGGCACATGCTCAGTTGCCTGAGTTTTGCTACTGTTTGCATACTTGTTTGGTGTATATCATGCCTGGTACCATTTAGCTTCTGGAAAGCCCCAACCCATGGTTAAAAGGGTTCCAAAAGCTCAACTGTTATATGCACATAGTCTTCTAGTATATTCAGTGTTTAGCAATATCGGAATAGGAATTATATTATATATGACATAAGAGTCTTCAACTTTTGTATGCGTTTTTCAGTTTAAGTATTCTTTGTTAGAGAAACAAGTTGTAAGACCAGTTTTTTTCCAGATATTTCTGCTTCTGGCAATTCTTCAGGTAATGAGATGCATAATTATATTGCTCGCAGTGATGACCATATTGGTCACCAAATGTTAAAGGACATACAAACAATTGGATCTGCTTATGATCGCTACCTTCATAGTGGGGTAACATTTTATCTTGATAAGTTTACATAAATATGTTACTGTTTATTTCTTGGGCGCTTAGACGTGTTTGCTAAAAAATATGCATCCTTTTTCGTTTTAAAGCAACCTTCTTCGCTTACTTCTGGGGAAACTAGTACAACTAGTGCTCTTGGATTGGGGAGGGGTGGTGGTGGATTTCCAGGCTATCCACTAGCTGATCCTTCAGCCATGGGGCATCATGGAGGTGATGGTCGTGGTCTTACACCAAATGGAAGAGGTGTTAATTATGGTGGCCAGCTACCAGTTGATGCAGCTTACAGGCCTGGACCTGAGACAGTACCTCTACCTCCAGATGCTTCAAATACTTTATATGTTGAAGGTCTCCCTTCCGACTGCACAAAAAGAGAAGTGGCACGTATCCTTTTTGTTCTAATGCAGTGCTTAGTAATTGTAACATCTTACATCTATGCCTCCTGAGCTTTATTTGTTTCAATTCAGTTATTCATATTCCTTGACATCATCTTTAGATATTTTTCGCCCTTTTGTTGGATATAGAGAAGTGAGACTTGTGAGCAAAGAATCCAAACATGTGAGTATACTATTTGTAACAGATTTCTGCTTGTCCTCTTTTATTATTTAGTTGATTGGTTGGAAGTTACAATGTCCACTTTGTGATGAAATGCCTGTTCATTGCAGCGAGGTGGAGATCCTCTGATCCTTTGTTTTGTGGACTTTGAAAATCCAGCTTGTGCAGCAACTGCTATGAGTGCCTTGCAAGGTATCATTTCTCGTTACCTGCTGATATAAAAGGAAATTAGTTTCTGGTTTTGATTCTGTGGATCATCTAGCTGAATCACCTTAAATATGAGATAACAATGATGATGAAGGTTGTGAAAAATAGAGAATGCACTTAATTTTTTGTTTTCTTGTATGACATGACTATTGAGTTTTTTGTTTTTGGATAGTTTAATTATGAATCAGATTGGAAGAAAAAAATGTTAAGCTGGAGGGTACTTGATATGGTATGCTTATCGGACTCAAAACTAACACAATATCTTGGTGAATGAAAAAGATACCAGCTTGCTGAAGTAGTATAATATTTAGTGCAGTGACTGGCAACCTCCATGACCCTCACCTTCATCTCAAGTAACATAAAAAGAACACATACTACGATGCACCTGTTCTATGACTTATTCTGAAATTGTTACAATTCTGGGAAATTGTTTTATCCAATGGTGGAACATTATCACCACCACTATAATCAATATCACGAATTAAGAGATCTTCTCGATTATCCATTTGATCTTTTGATTGCTTAAAGTAGGATAGTTGATGGAGTTTTGTCTTTTTTCGCCCTTCTTTTCACTAGACTTGATTTCATAATTATAAAAAGATCAGCCTTTTAAGTTTGACAAAAACAATTCTGTTGTTTAACCATTAAAGAGAATTTAAATTCAAGAAGAATACTACAGTCACAAAAAATGAATAGGTATTCAATTTGAACTGTTCAACTAGAATGCAAGACTCGATGCTAACGGCCATGCTTAGTTATACTTGTTGTAGTCAGCATGTGCTCCCTTGATTGCCAAGCTATCAGCTGTCCATAATCATCATATTCGGTCATAAAATTCATTCTTGAATTTTGTGTTTTATGATTTTCACATAATTATGTACTGGAATTTCTTAATGTTTGCTGACATTGTTGTTTGGATGGCACAGGTTATAAAGTAGATGAACTCCATCCTGAGTCCAGTCACTTGCGGCTTCAGTTTTCTCGGTATCCTGGTCCAAGATCTGGATCTGGCCCTGGCCCTGGCCCTGCATCTCGTGGTAAGAGGTAAAAGCTAGTTCACATAGGCCATCTGTGTTTTATGCTCATCAGAATGTTGATGGTCTTATTTATTTATACATGATTTTGGGGCAAGAATGTTCATGGACCATTCCTCCCCACTTGCACTTTTTATTGCTATCTCAGATCCCTTGAGATGCACTTTTTAACCAGCTGAGATCAAAGTACAGTTTCATTTTAGCAAATATTACAGATGTAGTGTTTTTAAGATATATATATATCCATTTAGTCTGGTGTATTATTATTGATAAATTTAGTATGAACCTGCTGTCCGATATTGTAGGGTATATTTTGTGTTGCCCAAATAACTATATTTTTAAAATTATTTCATTATTATTCTTTGCTTAATCAATATTACTGGTTATCCTGGTATGGTACCTACACTTGGGTATGTGCTTTAGGGAGCTATATTATATATGGGTGTGAGACTGGGTAATATGTGCATCTCAAGTATCTCTTATGCACAGTTAAGATTCTTATTGATCTTGATTTTGTTAACTTGTTATGGTGGTAAAATAAAAATTAACTGAATATGGAAAAAAATTAAAAAATTATTAGACCTTCCATGATCTTATTACAAGTTCCAAGTTTAGATGCATTAAGATTTATTTATTACGCTTCTATAAAGTTTTGTTCAGTTTATGTCCGTACTTTGTCTTGTCGTAGTGTTTTATAAAAATCCTGCTTAGGTACTTGCTACTCAGTATGACTAGGAGATCATGAGTTTAAATTATGGAAATAATCTATCTGCTCATAGGATAAGGTTGTATACATTTACTTTCACTATTCCCTAGTAGTGAAAGCTTCATTCACACCCTTTTCTATATGCTTGTGGTTGTGTTTTTATACATTCTCTTTCCTCTTGCATGAAGTTTTCTTTAGAATTAAAAAATATAGCTTTTCATTTAACGGTCAACAGGGTTTCAGTATTTTTTTTTCCTGTCATTTTTTACCATTTAAAAGTTCGACCGAAATGGTTAGAAGTGGTTTTTTAAATTAAAAATAATTTAAAACTTAAACAAACGTGACCTCGATGAAAATCAATATTTTCAACTAACATAAACCGATAGTTTCTTGGGTGTCAACAATTTGTGTGGGTTAGTTTACCAATTTATTGTGTGGGTATTATTTATTTAATATTTTTTTATGCACAATTGTAAGGAAGGTTTCATATCATTATCAAAGTGAGGTAGCATAATCTAGAATTAGAAAAGGTTGGTCTAATTATAATCAGACGATGAAATGTGTGCAAAGACGTGATGAAGTGTATACATCTGGTTTAGGCATCTTCTCATAAAAAGCCAACATGGAAATGACGAGTTTTCAAATATGTGATAGTGTTGCTTTGTGTGGCCTAAAGCTTTTATATGATACCAATAATAACACCACTTGATCATGTAACATAAGAGTTTCCTCTGTCCCATGAAATTGGACAATAAAGCTATTGTCTTAATTTTGACTTGTTTTTCCTAAGTTTACTTGGCCAGTTTCAAAGTAATGTTAATATGTTGAAAAAATGATGTATTTTCCTACAAAATCTATTTATAAGTTCTTTAAACAATACAAAAATGACATGTGACAACATGTATTTTAAAGTGATACTTTCTTATGGCAGTGTCTTTAATGTAGTACGTTATATCGTTACTAAATCTTTAATATAGTATCAGTCATCACTTTAATAAAGATATATCATTACTCAATCTTTATTGTAATATTGTCAATCATCACTTTAATAAAGAAACAAGCAGGTAAATGTACCAATCGATTTGAGATTATAGAATGTTTTTCTTCAAATTAATGTACTCGCATGTTACTACTATTTTTTTTTTGCTTCAAATAGTTTGAGATTTAAGGAAAGAGTTGAACCAACTGTTATAAATTTATAATTTATAATTAACGTGGACATTATATATTTAATACAATGATATCAGTCATTTATTTCCAATGTTATATTATAAGTGATCTAATTACTCGCTTCGCCTTAAATTTCTAAAAGCTGATAACGAATATGGGCTTAATGGGTGGACACTAGGTTAACTCATAGGGGATAATGAAAACCATATAAGCTAACGCATAAAGAAGGTTATGGTCTCCAACACATCAAATCAAATTCAATTTTCTCTTCTCTCCATCAGAGTGAAAACGCAAGTCCTAAGAAGAATGAGGGATTTGGTTGAGGAAAGTCATCATACCACAAAACTTCAAAACTTCTTTTAGAAACGTAGATCAAAGGAGCATATCTAGGAACATGGATTTAGGTATGATACTTCACCTTTTGTTTCATATATGTGTGTGAGAATCATGAGATTCAAGATTCTATGATTGATATTACAACAATCATAAGGAGTTCCCATCAAGTGTATCAGAGTAGAGGTTCTGAATTTTTATGATTATCCATTAAAGGTGTTTTCTCAAATCTTGTATGAACCCTAATTTTAATTTGAGGATTATTAAATTCTTCTGCTATTATGTTATAAATATTAGGAATATTGAATTGCTTCCGCACAGCAATTTTTTTCATGAATCATAATTGTACACACATCATATGTAAGATTCAATACTTTGTGATAAATGTGAAAAACGTTTTGTTTTCCTTTATCTGCCAAGATTGCAACAATTGGTTATTGATTATAATGGTATGGTGTTTTCATTTCAATGGATTCAAATTGGCGTTTAACACACTGTTTGAATTTTTTTATAATTTTAAATTGTGATTATATTAACTTAATGTTTGGGTAATTCATGTGAAGATATGTCCTGATTTCAATGTCTCCCATTCATAGAATGTCAGTGTTGTGCGATGTTCTTTTTTTGTGCGGCAACATGTAAAAAGAAAATATATGTGGAGTTTATGGATTGTATTTTATATTTCATTGCACATAACATGAACGCACAACATCTGTTTACTATAGCGTTACTTGATAATGATTTACATTTGTGTTTCTTTTCTTAATCTAGGTCCAATTTACATTTGATTAAGATGCATTTTTTTAATACATTGATATGTATGAATTATATATTATTATTTTGGAATTATTATTGGATTAGATTTGGTAATCATAAAAGATATTAAATCTAAAGATTTTAATTCCAAGATTATATTTCTTTTGTAATTGACTCATATTGCTTATTTTTTGTCTGGTAATTATTTTGAAGTAATAGATGCAATATGTTGCTAAAGTAACCTCTATTGTGGAAATTATAGAAATTACATAGATGTGTATGAGATTATTTATGCGAATTGCGTTCGGCCCAAAGGAAGACACAATTTGGCCAAATAATAACATACATGTGCTGATAAATATGTAACAATTATAAAGTTTTTTTCTTCATTTGAATAATAGTCGGTCCAAAGAAAGATTATTATTTGACAGAACTAATTGTTAATATTTGATCATTACATTTAGAATACCACTTACAAATTGATTTCTCTGTCCAAACACTAGAATTTGATGTTGTGCTAGGTATCTTGTGATTGGTCTATTATGTGAACATGTCTTGTTTTATATATGTTACATGACTTGTTTGTTAAGATGTGAACATGCCATTAATTCCTTGTTGTGTGGATTCAGTGTCTTTTACCAATGCTGCAAATTTTTCTGCTCAAATCAGTAACATCTCATTGCTGAATGGGACAAACTTTAAGGTATGGAAGGAAGTCGTAGAAATTATTCTCGGTTGTATGGATTTGGATCTGGCACTTCGTGTGAAGAAACTCATTTCCACTACGGAAAACCTCGATGAGGCTAAAATTGAGAAATCGGAATGCTCTAACTGAATGTGTCTAATGATCATGAAACGCTCTATTCCAGATGCGTTTCGGGGCTCTATATCTGAGGTTGAAAGTGCAAGGAAGTTCCTTGAAGAAATAGAACAATTCTTTGCCAAGAATGAAAAGGCGAAGACGAGTAGCCTTTTGGCTAAACTCATATCCATGAAGTATAAAGGCAAAGGGAACATAAGGGAGTAAATTATGGCGATGTCTAATCTCGCATCAAAACTCAAATCACTTAAGTTAGAGCTTGGTGATGACCTGCTCGTGCACTTGGTTTTGATATCTCTTCCTGCATGATAAGTGTCAAACATACTTAAATTTTATACACTTTTATGGCACTTATCTTAAGCATAATTGAGAAAAATCAACTTAAAAATAATACTTTTTGGATAAAATATCACAATCTTGTATATTTGTGTTTGTATTTCTCTTTAATGTGTTTTGTAGGATTTAGAAAGAAAAAGAAAAGAGAATAAAGACTCATGGTCCAAGAAGAAAAAGAAGTCAAACTCAAGGTGCTCAAGCAGGCAGCTTAGCATGGACCAAGCTATGCTAAGCTGACCTGGACACCAGCCTGACACGGTCAGACCCAGCCTGGCTCAGTCAAACCAACCAGGCACATACCAAGTTGCTCAAGCAGGGAGCTCAGAACACCTGCTTGACCTCTCAACCTAGCACCAGACAAAGCCTGACACGGTCATAACACAAGCTTGGCACGGTCAGACACAAGCCTGGCACACGCCCAAGCTACTCAAGCAGGCAGCTCAGCGGTGCCACATGTGTGCTCAATGGTGAACCAGACACCTGACCAGGTCAGCAAGCACCAAGCCACGTCTCA
>NC_032014.1:11888915-11996992 GCF_001865875.1 Lupinus angustifolius | reverse complement strand
TATAGAATTTTTATGGTTAAACAACTAATCTCTTCGGATCTAGTTGGATGTGTATTGTACCTCCCAACAAGTATGTTCAAAGAATTGAAATCTTAATCTTTTAATTATTCTGAGCTAGCATCACTTTATATCACTGCATGCTTAGGTAGTGAACATTTGATTTGATAAATGAATTATTGATATGAATATTGTTGTAAGAAATGAATGAGTGATGGAGAGAAGAGAGTTGCAGAATGGATGAAAATGAAAGAAGAATATAAGCGTTTAGTTTGGCGCTTTCAGCGCCCATTGCTCGAAGCCAATCTCATTCCCCTTTTATTCATTCATTCCTTCATCCCTCTCTCTTCCATAACTACTTTCTAATTCAAATTCCATTTTCCAACTACTCTTACGATCCCTCCAATCAGATCTCAATTTCAAATCCATGCCAAAATGAAATTTACTATATCTAAATCCTTCTTCTATTTCGATTTATATTCCTGATCTTCATTCACATTCATGGGGAATTGCGTCAGCATTGATGAACCTAACACAAATAGTAGTAGTACGAAACCTAAGACTTCAGGTAACTACTTACTAATTATTTATTCTTTAATTAAATAATAAATGACGATTATTATAATAATTGTTGCTATTATTATCAGCTAGTTCGTTAGGATATGAATCTTCGTCTGTATCAACAACCACTGCAACTTCGATGAATATCAAAGATCTGAGAGAAAATGCTGGATACAGCAATGTTGATATTTTCACTTATGAGGAACTCAGGCTCGCCACCAAGCACTTTCGCCCCGACTTCATCTTAGGAGAAGGTGGTTTTGGAGTTGTGTATAAAGGAGTCGTAGATGATAGTGTCAGGTCAGGTTATAACTCCATTCAAGTCGCAATTAAAGAGCTTAATCTTGAAGGTTTTCAAGGCGATAGGGAATGGCTTGTATGTAAATTTTCTCCGTCCTTATGTGTTATTATGAATAGATAGTTAAATGTTTTAGTGAATTTAGTTAGAAGGTGAATATCGATGGATCTAGGTTCAAATCTTAGAAACAGACTCTGTTTTGAGGGTAATACTGCATATATTTATCCTTGCAAACCCCACTAGTTTGGAGTTGGGACTGGCCTACCCTTTTTAATGCAGTTAGCTTTTTCCAAGAGTTAAGACTGGCTGTTGAATTAAGGTAGTGGGTCATGCATTATCAATAGTAACACCAAGGGGAAACTACACCAACCTTCCTTGAGGTCTAGCTTAATTATGATTACCTCGCTTTCGGATGAGATAAATGTTATGATTACTGAATCTCAAGGGAAGTTAGAGCAACTTTTGAAATCAAGAGAACTGCCATTTGTAATCAAGTCGAACCTCAAGGAAGATCGATATAATTTCACAATTTCGCCTAATACCAACTCATTTTGACAACAGTGCTGGCAGTTAAAGATTGTACTGTTTATTATTTATTTGAAGATTAAATAATAAAAATAGAAAGTAATGGTTCATTTCTGTTTGAATACTAAAAATTAGAGTGTCAAGAAAAATAAAGACTTTAGTTAATGCAATCAAGCACTAGAGTGGAGCAAACTTAACTGCGTGGTTGTGTTCACTTTTGCAGACTGAAGTTAACTATTTAGGTCAATTTAGTCACCCAAATCTTGTGAAGCTCATTGGGTATTGCTGTGAGGATGATCACAGGTTATTGGTCTATGAATACATGGCAAATGGGAGCTTGGAGAAACATCTTTTTCGCAGTAAGCTTTAGATGAAATTGCTAACTTTCTAATTTTCAAATCGGAATTTATCATGATTAGCATATTGCTGGTAATCAGACTCAAGATTTGAACACCTTCAATATTATATAATCCTAATTCCTAAAGACCTTTCTGCATGATTTCTAGTGTACGTAGTTTTCATGTCTCTCACCTTCTACTCCTTAAGTTTTATTATGAGGAAACTTTAATTTTATCATACTCTGCTTTGGTGAGTTAAACTAATTAATTTCCTTTGTCATGCTTATTATTTTGTTGTCTTTTAGGAATAAATAAAAGGATATTTATTTAAATCCATATTCCCCTTAGTATGATGAATTATATTACCAAACAAGGTGTTGAAAAAACTGCACAGTTGTAAATGTCGTCTTTGAAATATAACCTGATAATAATCAAATAAAGCTCTCAGTATTACTGCCAATTTATGCCATTAGCATTTCATTTTTTACCATTGCTCCCTTTCGGTATATAGCTTCCAATAAATCTCATTATTCTTACTATTCAATTCTTCAAGTTCATTGCAATGTTCTATCAAATTTAAAACCAAATGAATAAATTGTTAAGGAAATTTCCTCTACAGTTCTGATCTTTCTGTTGTTTATTGTTGTTTAGGAGTGGGCTCAACCCTGACTTGGTCAAAAAGAATGAAGATTGCTTTACATGCTGCAAAAGGACTTGCTTTTCTCCATGGTGCTGAAAGGCCCATCATATATCGGGACTTCAAGACATCAAATATCTTGCTAGATGTGGTTTGTTATCTTTTTATTCACATAAAAACCAGAGTCCAGAAACTTACGGGTGTTTTGTTTTGTTTTCTGCTCATTTTCAATTTAAATGTTTTCACAAATAAATTTGACAAGAAATGCCACATTTTCTTTACTTTCTTTCCTATTTTCAAATTTTTGTGAAGGAAAAATGTTGAAAACAGCATTTTCTTGTTTTTACCATTTCCTTCAAAAGACTAAAGTTCGCAAACAAGAAACAGTGAACATAATGTGGTATTTTTGTAATTATTATTAAAACATGTTACAAATGAAACGAAAAAGAAAACAAAGCAACCGTGTTGTCAACTTTTTTTCTAGATGCTCAAATTTATATATTTCTCAGAATTGACTTCTACTCTATATATATAATCATTATAAGATATATTTACAAAATTAGGAAGGAAAAATAAAATTGTTTTGACCTTCTATAAATATCATTCTAGCTATTCAACTCAAATTACTAGATGGTTAAATTTTTAGAAGGTTGGGGATAACTTCTTTTTTCATCACCTTTATTATGTTGTAGACCCCATTTATTGTGGGAAAAGGATTTTGTTATTAGTGTAGTATCTTAATGGTGCTTAGCTTATAGGTTCTACAGAGGATTTTCATAACTAATAGATGGGCAGAGATTGGTGAGCTTTGCTTAGTTGATAGTCTTTCTCCTAAAACTTCATGTCCCCAGAAGATGCTCATTAGCACTGACTTAGAAGTGGAAATTGGAAATCACCCTATACCACAAGTCACACAATTTAGGTACCTTGGATATGTCGTACAAAGTGAGGAATATCGGGGAATGTCAGTCATAAGATTCAACTTGGGTGGATGAAATGGAAGAATATTTTAGGTGTTATTTGTGATAGAGTGATACCTATCAAGCTAAAAGCACAGTTCTACCGCATAGCCATCAGACTTCTGATGTTTGTGCCTTTGTGGTACTGACTGTTGGGGTAAAGTGATAGCAAAAGTATAAGATGAGTGTGGGAAAGATGATGTTGCGTTGGATGAATGACAAACAAGAAAAGATAAGATCAAGAATTAATGTATGAGACGGTAAATATGAGTGGTACAATGAAAAGATGGTGGAATTATACCTAAGGTAGTTTGGACTTTAAACATATGGGAAAAAGACCGATAGAAGCCCCATTTAGGGGACTTGATCGATGCAAGATAACTTCATAGTTAGAGAAAGAAGAAGACCAAAAATTCTACATGAAACTATTAGAATGAATTTAGACCTTAATTTTTGGAGAAGTTGGTTTTTGATAGAATAAAATGCGCCCTTCGATCCATATGGTGGACCCTGCCTTTGGGAAAGGGAAAAGGCTTTGATTGTTTTGTTATTGTTTCCCAAAAGAAAAGAGGGCGCAAAATAGAAGACTGTCTGATAACACCGGTACAAGAATGTACAAAAAGAACAAAAGAATAGGAAGAAAATCGATTCAGAATAAATTGGATCCCAAAGGCTAAATGCTTTTATTGAATGTGAGAAAGTGTACAATGGAAGAAAGAACCCTAATTGATTCCCTGAATCAATTCCCTTACACCAATGTTATTTCCAAAACTACTCTACAATAACCCCCCTTCACTATTTATACTAACCCACCCCTTTGTGTGATCAGTTTCAGTAGTTACACTGCCTGGGATATTCCAGCATTGTTGCCGCCACGTGGATTAACAGTGCCACGTGGCCTTCTCTGATATACCCAGGTAAGGGGTGGTCTCCCTGCACCCTATCAATACTCCCTCCCAAAAGAGCCAGCTTGTCCTCAAGGGAAATTGAGGAAAAGCTTCCTGAATTTGCGCCACTGACTCTCACGAATTTTCACACGCCGACAGATTTTCCCATTGCACCAACACTTCCACATTTCCACCACTATCAACTCGGTATTGCAAGATTTCAGCCGGATGCACCTTCAACTCAAACTCTTCGGATAGCATAGTCGGAAGGGGTTGAAATTGCTGAGTCGACTTCAGAGCTTTTTTCAACAAGGATATATGGAACACCGGATGAACTCGTGTCTGGATCGGAAGTGCCAACCGGTAAGCTACAAGGCCAATTCGCTCTAAAACCCGATATGGTCCATAGAATTTAGCAGATAACTTGGCTGACGTCTTCGATAATACCAACCTTCCCTTATAAAGTAAACGCCCTGCCTGAAATTGAAAACCCGGATGAGATTCTGGATTCCCTGCAAGATCCTGAATCACTTCTCTCCACTTAGGATCATGTTGCACCTCTTGGAACCATTCCTCGGCATCACCTATGTTAGTCACCGAGAGTGCGGTATAGAAGGCCTTTCGCGATAAGGCATCAGCCACAGAATTTTCCTTACCAGGCTTGAACTGAATTTCAAAGTCCAAGACGATTAGCTTCACCGCCTATTTAAGCTACTCTTCACTGAATAAGCTCTGATCAGTAAGGAATTTTAAACTCCTCTAATCAGTTTTGATTACAAAGTGACGGCCCATCAGATAATGTTTCCATTTTTGCACCACTTGAACCAAAGCCATCAATTCTCGTTCGTATACCGACTTCAATTGGGATCGAGCTAATAGACTTTTACTCCAAAAAGCTAAAGGTCGGCCTTCCTGCATCAAAACAACCTCTATCCCTTTATTAGAAGCATATGTTTCCACCACAAATGTCTTCGAAAAATCAGGTACGGCCAACATCGGTAAACTGACCATGGTCGCCTTTAGAGTCTAAAAAGCAGTAGTGGCTTCCTCGGTCCAAACAAAATTTTCCCTTTTCAGCAAATTCGTGCGAGGTTTGGCAATTCGACCATAACCTTGCACAAACCGACCGTAGTATCCAGTGAGACCCATAAATTCCCTTAAACTCTTTAAATCGCGGTGCATAGGCCAAGAACTCATGGTGGCCACCTTCAACTTATCTACAACCACTCCGAAATGAGAGATGATATGGCCCAAATACTCCAAGCTAGATCTTGCAAAACTGCACTTCTTGTTAACCTTCAATGAATTATCTCGCAAAGCAGTCAATACTTTCCTCAAATGCTCCTCGTGAGACTCTTCATCACGACTATAAACTAATATGTCGTCGAAGAAGACTAAAGCAAATCGTCTCAAATATGGCAGCAACACCTCATTCATGAGAGCCTGGAAGGTTGAAGGAGCATTAGTGAGTCCAAAAGGCATCACAACAAACTCATAATGACCTTCATGTGTTCGGAAAGCGGTCTTCTCAATATCTTTGCTTCTCATCTGGATATGATGATACCCTGACTTCAAATCGAGTTTAGTAAAAACGGCGGGCCCTCCGATTTCATCCAACAATTCCTCTATAATAGGGATGGGGAATTTGTTGGGTATAGTAATCTTATTCAGTGTGCGATAATCTACGCAGAATCGCCAACCTCCATCCTTCTTCTTCACCAAAATCACGGGGCTGGAATAAGGACTGATGCTATGTCTGATAACTGTGGATTCTATCATTTCCCTCAACAAGCTCTCTATCTCTGTTTTCTGGTAGTGCGGATACTTGTAGGGCCTCACATTAGGGATCACGGTCCCCTCGGTCAAATGTATCGTGTGATCATGCCTTCTAGCTGGAGGAAGGCCTGTAGGATCAGTAAACAACTCCTCAAAGTCCTCGAACAATTTCAACATTCTAACCGAATTGCCCTCAACCACTTTCCCCTCTTGGCTAGGTGATTCATACTGCATGAGCAACCCTTCCTCTTCGGTCATGAGCACTTGTAGCAAGGCTCCATAAGAAAGCTCGGTTTCAGCCAATGCCGGATTACTAGTGATTCGAATCAATTTCTGCCCTTGTCTGACCATGAGTTCCAATTTACCAAAATCAGCTTTTACCTCACCCAATTCAGCCAGCCAATCCAATCAACGCTAGGTTAATTCCCTTTAGAGTGAAGAGGTAAAAATCTTGAACCACCTCCAATTGTTGCATCTGCAAAGATAATTGCGCACACTTCCCTTTACACTTCACCTTATGTCCATCTCCTACCTCCACCATGTAAGAAGGAGTATCTTGGACCACCATACTCAACTCCCCCACCAATTCGTTGGTAGTGAAGTTATGAGAAGCCCCACAATCAATGAGAATAACAATTGACCTTCCCCTAAGCACACCCTCCACCTTCCAAGATCGAGTTGTAGTAAAACCAGACATGGAGCATAAAGATAACCGCAAATCCTGGACCAGAGCCAAAGATTCCTCTCCTTCCCCATCTTCCTCTTCCTCCAAAATGATCATTCGGAATTGCCTATTTTTGCATCGATGCTCTCGGGTATAAGGCTCATCACACTGGAAACATAGCTCTTTGTCACACCTCTCTCTGACCTCGACACTAGTTAAATGCTTGAATTCCCCACCTCTTGGCCGTATACCATCACTAGCTAGTTCCGGTCTGGAACTCCCTACGGTGTTACTCCCACCGAAATCATGTTTGCTCTCCCATGCCGTTTTTGATTCTACAGTCACAGTTTTAGTGTAGGGACTGCTTCGCTAACTGCCTCCACTTCGACTTGCATAACCGTACGCTCCCTTCTTGCTAAGTAACACGTTCTTTTGCTCAATCAATAACACATTTTGTATAATTTCTGACAAAGAATATAATTCATACAATTTCACCTCGGCCCGAAGCTCTTCCTTCAACCCATTCAGAAATATGTGTCTCGCAAACCCTTGATCAATAGTCCTCAAGGCCCCAACATACTTCTCGAACTCCTCCACAAATTCTTCTACTGAACCTGTCTGTTTGAGCGATAACAACTGCTCGAACGGATTCTAGATCATCGAAGGTTGAAACCGATGAACCACAACGATCTTGAATCCTACCCAATTTGGCCTCGGGTTGCATTTCTCCCACCAATGGTACCAACTCAAAGCCTTGCCCTCAAGTGTCATAATAGTGACATGCATCTTCTCATTTCCTGAAAGTTCTTCCAATTGGAAGTATCTTTCCAACCGATGAGTCCACCCGAACGCGTCATTGCTGGTGAAAATTGGAATTTCCAATTTTCTCCATTTTTCCCGCCGGAGCTGCGCATCATCACCGCGGAACGCCTCTTCGCCACGAACGGCACTCCTGACGTCATCCTCGCGAACAGGACCGTCGGCGATGTGGCACCGTTCCAACTTAGCCGCCATCTCCGCCAACTGTTCTTCGTGCTTCTTGGCCAATGCTTCGGTGAATTCCAATCGCATTTGCATCTCCTCACGTTCTTGTTCCCAATCTTCTCCCAATCGCGACATACTTTGTGTCTTCATCAATCAATGGCTGAAATCCAAATCTTCTCAGGGCACCAGAATCGGTACTCTAATACCAGTGATAACACGGGTACAAGAACGTACAAAAAGAACAAAAGAATAGGAAGAAAATCGATTCAGGGTCAATTGGATCCCGAAGGCTAAATGCTTTTATTGAATGTGAGAGTGTACAATGAAAGAAAGAACCCTAATTGATTCCCTGAATCAATTCCCTTACACCAATGTTATTTCCAAAACTACTCTACAATAACCCCCCTTCACTATTTATCCTAACCCACCCCGTCATGTGATCAGTTTCGGCAGTTACACTGCCTGAGATATTTCAGCACTGTTGCCGCCACGTGGATTAACAGTGCCACGTGGCCTTCTCTGATATACCCGGGTAATGGGTGGTCTCCCCTGCACCCTATCACTGTCCTGCTCAGTATCTTATGCCTTCCAAGTTGGAAGGTTCCAACAATAGTTTCCTTGTTTTATTTGTAAAGAGCAGCCTAGAAGAACAAGTGGCCATTTTCCTTAAAAAGTTAACTTGCATGCCACTATAAAACAAGTGAATTGTCTGGGCTCCAGTTGGTTGAAATTTAAGGTGTAAACTTGCAGGATTTCAATGCAAAGCTTTCAGACTTTGGTCTTGCAAAGGATGGACCAATGGGAGACCAAACCCATGTTTCAACACGAGTAATGGGCACATACGGATATGCTGCTCCTGAGTATGTCATGACTGGTGAGTTGTCTGTTTATGCTGAATTATTGTCACTTATATTCTCTCTTCGTATAGATTCTGGAATATCAAGAATCCTTAAGAGACGTAGGAAAAGTGTGTCTGCTCTCTTGTTATTTATACAATATACATAATTATGTTGTGACATAAACTACTGTTACAAGACATGTCCTGGCCTTTTCATGCACTTTGTTGCTACTTGCTGGAAATGAAAACCTGTATGCATTGTATTAATAAATTGTAGAGTTATTAAAGTTGATAGTCTTAATTTGTTCAGCCTCTGTATTTATGGACCAATGAAGAAGAACCAATTGTGAATTGGTACGATGTTTTATTTGTGACATTTAATCCCTTTCTCTTGGGGATGAGTGAGTCTCGGCCCAACAGTAAGGTTGTTTGCCTTGTGAGTTGTGATGAAGAAGTCATGAGTTCAAATCTGGGAGATAGTCTCTCCACTCTTAGAGGTAAGGTTGCATAAATCTACCACCAGACCCCCCTAGGAGGGAGGCTCGTGCACTGGACTGCTTTTTTATTTAACTTTTTCCTCTTTCAAGATGTCTTTTTTTTTTCTTTTTCTGTATAAACTTCTCAAAGAAAAAAAGGAAAAGGGGGTAAGGAAATTTTTTCAAGTATCCCAACACTAGTGATAATATTTTGAACTTGAGTCAAATTCTAGTGCTTTATTTCTAACATTGAAGTAGACATTATTAAGTTTTGGGAGCACAATTTCTTTAAACCTTAAAGATGATATGATCAAGCCATTATTTCAACATGTGCACCCTTTTTCATCATATAGATAAGTATAGGACTGAATGTTACCTAAGCTGTTTGTCAATTATGAACAGGGCATTTGACAGCTCGAAGCGATGTGTATGGTTTTGGTGTGGTGCTACTTGAAATGCTTATTGGTAGGAGAGCATTAGACAAGAGCAGACCCAGCCGAGAGCACAACTTGGTCGAGTGGGCACGCCCGTTATTGAATAATAAAAAGGTAGTGGGAATTTTAGATCCTAAAATAGACGGGCAATATTCCTCTAAAACTGCAATAAGGGTGGCTCATCTTGCATACCAATGCCTTAGCCAAAACCCAAAAGGAAGACCTCTAATGAGCCAGGTTGTTGAATTTCTCGAAAATCATCAGCCGAAGGGGGAATTTGAAGAAGATCAATTGCTTCGAAGTGGAAGTAGCAGTGTAACCATTTATGAAGTTCCAAAGGGCACCGACGACACTACAACTGAAGGGGAAAAACAAAAGTAAAGGTGGCTTTGTTTATAGGAGCATAGCAAAAAGAGAAAAAGCAGGAGCCAGCCTTCAGATGATTACACTTTATGCGGTTCTTCGGATTTTGTGCTCCAAGATAAAGTTGGCTTCTTGAAGATGAAGTTTCATCAACATGTATCAGAATAGAAATTCATATAAAATGTTAAGAGGTGGATCTGGTTGGTGCTTCCAAGTGTTTATCTGCTTTGAGCAGAGAACTTTGCAAGAGAAAAAGAGCTTAAGCAATTCTGTGATTCTCCAAATTTTGACCCTTTTGAGTTCTTGACAGACATTTCTTTTCTCGAACTTGTAGTTACTTTCCTCTACTCACAAAATGCACCCAGTTAAGCACGTAGTGCGTAAATCAATTGCCCCGTTATAATGGATATTTGAGTGGTGCATTTAGTTTTTGGTTGAGTATTTCATTGGCACAGATAGAGATTAACCCTCAAACCAGGTATGGTGGTGCAGTAAAACGTAGTGGTTTAATTTGAATCTCTTTTTAAAGTGATAATTGAGATTCAGAAGGTAAAGTCAGGTATACTCCAGTTGAAAACAAATAAAATTGGGGTATAGTTTTGATGTGATCATTACAAACAAAGACCATTGGTTATTGCTGCATTAAGTTAAATGTATTAAGCCAGTTATAACACTAAGTAATATATATGATTATTTTAATTAAAATAATGACTTAAATATGTTTAGTTTTTTATTTAAGATAAAGCTATTTTTTTTTAGCTCCCTAATTTATTTTTCTTTTAGTTCCTATTTAGTTGATTGTTTTGCTTTCAAGATTATTCACTAATTGACCGAGCGCTATAAGAAAATAAAAGCTATTTTCAAGATTTGAAACGAATCCTCTGCCACACAAGCATCAATCTTATCATTCAGTATTTTCACACACCCTGTTTTTTTTATAACACAAGAATTAACGAATTAAATAAAATATTAGATGCACTAAATTTTCTGTTCAGTCTGTGATACAGATTATTGACTGATATTTTACTAGGGAACAGGAAATTTAAACTAAGTTTTGTGCTTTCTGAAACAATTCCACAAAATACAAAACGCTTATTCCGTATCCGAGATACCAAAATGCGTCATTGTTCAATGGTTGTTATAACAATGCACTTCAAAAACTATAACCTACTGAGACATCATTGATATTCAAATTATTAATAAATTATCTAAACAAAGTAGAAAAGGGGAACCGATTGCTTGAATTATAGTAATCAGTCATTCATTATATAGACTTGAAAGATATCAAGTAAATAGCAATCTTTCTCACTTCATTTCAAATTTCCTTTTCTAAACAGAAATATGTTTACATAAAACAATGAGGTTTCTTATACAAAATGACAGCCCAATGCACAAATATATATATTGATTCCAGGATTTGAACAAATGAAAAAAGATGTTGAATGAGCCAGACTACTAAGATTCATCCATTGCGTCGTTCCGGTTAAAAGATTGGGATCTTAACTCTTGATCATCTTGCCTCGACTCTTCAGATTTGGAAACAGAATCCCCAAGAGCCTCAAGAAAAGACAAAACTGTGAACTTGTCTGCCAAGAAACAAAAAAAGAATCAGCAACGTTGAAGTCATCGATCAATAGCAACCAGACATAGTTCCTAATATCCCTTTTCACTTTTTGTCACCTTTTCAAAAACACATGAACTATACTGACTTCATATAAGAAAGTCATGCCTCACAGCCCTTACATCCTAGACTATGTCTGGATTGATTGAGATCGATGGAATGAAGCAAAATACAAAGAAATATATCTTTATGGTCTAGATTGTTTCAAATAGGATGACGATAACAACAACCGAGCCTTAATCCCACTAAGTGAGGCGTTTCAAATAGTATGAAACGGAATGAAAATGATGGAATGATTTATTTCACTCCATTCAATACCTTGTTTTTCCTTCAAATTTGGCGGGTATGTTACGGAATTAGACAACCAACTAATATTCACTTCATTCAACTTCCTTCCATCATAAAACATCCAAACAATGGTAAGATCCCTTAGTTCCATTCCTTTCATTATTAAATATCTAAAGTTCTAAACTCAGCCTCAATAAAAGGCAGTGGTTTGAAGATGCTAGACATTAAAGACAATTCCCTTTTCCTGGTTAAATATCCCACTCCAAGATGTTGAATCCTTTATTATACCAAATATTAAATAAAGGTGGAAAATGACAACTCCATGAATACCCATCCTACACACTACCTAAAGTGTGTGTTATGTGTATATAACTCTAATACTAGAACAAGGTTTGAATAAAGACTATGAAAGTGCAACTCACATTTACTTGGATCAATTCCAAACTGAGTCAAATCAATCTGTCCTGTTTTAAGTACCTACAACAATGAATAAGTCAATTATTTATAGTGTCTTTTGAAATGAAATGACAGAAATGTAAAAAAGCAAAGTCAGGCACTGCATTCTCACATAAGTAAATGAATCCACTTGCTGACGAAATGGTGGGCTCTGCAACAACTCCAATATCTCTTCTGGGGACCACTTACCCTACACCAAAAAGAATATTGCACCATTATATGCATCTGTGAAGTAAAGGAATACTGAAACAGTAAAACTCAATCACCACATCGATATAGCATGCATACCTCGGGTAAGTATGGAGCTAACTGCTGCTCCAAAGATAATGACTCCATCAATGGCATTATTAGATCAGGCTTCAATATATCACCTAGTCCAAAGCCTGATGAGATACAAAAAAACTGTCGGGGTTATTTATATTTCATGAACAGTATTTGCCCAAAAATCATGTAAAACGTATTTCTTGCTGTTAACCCATTTCATAATGAGATGGAAATTTGAACAGTATCACGGCTTAAATTTTCAACAAGTACATTGACAATCTTAAGTTCCACATCAAATGCGTGACACAAGAGACAGAAACATACACATTGAATGTCGCAAAAATGAACGAGTATAAAAACAGTGAGCCACCATATCCTACCACCACAGTGGTGAAACTAACTTCGTTAGTATAAGTGAGCAAATCAAAATATGAAATCCTTTTTGGATGATATATATTTATCTCATCATTATTTTGATAACTATACGTCGATACAGGCTCTAGAGTCTTCTAGTTTGAACTTTGAATGTAATAGCATGCAATATCATCTGTAAACACAAATCTTTATTTTGCTAACAGATGGGCAGGATTGGAAAGTCAAATGATTACCTCCATCAGGATCAACAATATTATCTGCTAACATATCAGGAAAAAACAGGTTAGAAGTCAAAAACAGTTTAAAGTATATAAAAAGGACATGTTTACCATATAAGCTGGTACCTGCAGGCCCACCAATGTTACTCAATATTCTTTGGAGATCTTCCAATTTAACCGGACCAGAAGACGATGATACATCACTAGTTGCTTCCACACCCAAGTTTGGGACAATCAAGTTTGCAGCTCTTTTGCCAACAACAACAAAATTCAAACACATTTAGTGTCCAGTTGGCTATATATTAAGAGTAGGCAATAAGAGAGGTTGGATATTTTTTGTAACTACATTAATTTCTTATTTCATGAATACATCACAGTCTCAGCCATATTATGTTCAATGTTGTCTACATACATTAAAGGTATAAAAAGAATAATTTTGTTTTAGAAAAAAGGGTGAAGAATGATCATGAGTCAGACTAAAATGGCACTGATTCATATTTAAAAAAAAATAGAGAGGCAATCAATAATGAGCTCATGTGCCATTTGGTATACTTAAGAAATGCTGACCAGGAGGAGAAAATTAGTAGCAAGAAGAGTTTGGTAGTTTAAAACATGACGTTAAGGCCATTTATTTTCTCTTCATTAAGATATAATATTATTTTCTATAAACACGACATATATTATATCCACATCAGATCTACCTGATTTGGCTATAATCTTAAGAGTAACGGTTCTGTTTTCAACTAACAAATTAAGCTCGCAAAAGGCAAAGCTATCAGATTCATAGCCATCCCTTGATGATTATGTTATGAATGAAACTGTCCAGCACACGAGGTATCTTCTGACATTTTCAGGCAAAGAGGAACCATATTACTGCACCATCTCTAAGAGAATGGGGGTGGGTATCTAGCAAATGGTTCAAAAGGGTAAACATGGAAAATAGATAGTAGGAAGTGAGAATATCTGAATGCTTTAAGTAAAACTCTGAAAATGCATCAGCATGTGTTAATTACCACTTTGATTGTAACTTTATTTCAGCTGGTATAAAACAGTATTCATAGCAATTAGTGCACAATGATTTCATAAATTGCTAGAGAAAACTGAACCAGAAACAAATCTCAAATTCATTCTAAAAGTTAGCATATGCAAACATTTTGTTAAACATTACATTTCTTTTCATTAAATTTAATATCCAAAATACATCAGTACCTAGATGAGATGTCATCCTCAGCCATATCTTCAGAAACTTGAAGCGGAAGGGATCCGTCAGGCTCTTCATCACTAAGGAACTCTGTTAATCAGTAAATACTTGCCCTTTATTTCTACAGATAGAAGTTTCATACATTATACAATTGCTATTTGTATGCCACTTTGAAATAATTGTTCATAACATTATCGAGAAACAGAGCTAGATCCTTTTGAAATGGTACTAAGTTGTGCTTTGTGTTGACAACTACGACCTTTTGTATGAGCGTTGCAGAAACAAACTTCATGCCATAGTTGCCATGAAAACTGACAAGCTATAACACAAGGCTATAATGCCTCTGAGATCAAGTTCAACCAACATTTGGTCTTGTTATTCTTGTATAACATTGTGGGTCTTAAGGTTGCACAGTAAAACTTCCTCTTGAGCTTGAGTAGCACCTTTCTATCACATATGACACTTGAATCACTCCATCATTTCGTCCACCCTGCTAGAATTCTACGGTTTACACATCATCAATTTCCCTATCGTATTGCATGATTGACCCAAGATACTTAAATCTAGTGGCGTGTGGTATGATCTCCAATCTTTACCTGTACATTAGGATTTGCCTGCCTCTTGCTGAACTTACGTTCCATATATTTTGTCTTACTTTGACTTATATGAAAGTCATGTATTTCTAAAGCATGTCTCCACATTTCAGGCTTCCCATTTAATTTCTCTCTGTAGTCTCCAACTAGGACAATATCATGTACAAAAAGGTGCATTATGGCACCATTTAATTCCCTTGCATTTTCTTCAACCCAATTAGTTTCTTGTAGGCACATAACATTGATCTTCCTCCTAATCATTGAATCTAGTATTTCCATTAATTTACCCGTTAGAGTGTCTGTATTCTATCTCAATTCGTATCCTAGACCGGTGAACTAATAAAATAATATGGAAACATATTTTGATGGCTTCTTCCCTTTCACGTATTGTAATAGACAAACATGTTTCACAATGACATTTAAAGATAATAGCATGAATGTTTGGCAGCATAAGGTTTATGCTCAGTATTTTATAATTCAAAGCACAAGGAAAGTTACTTACCTATTTGTTTGTTAAGATAATCATTCACTGAGCTACACAGCTGTGAGTCATTGTCAGAATTTGATTCCTAGGCAGAATGATGGAACATGCAGAAATGTAAGGACTAATCATAAAGTCAAAGCACTAAGTGATACAAGAGGATACTCAGTAATAAAATTAACCTGCATCCAGAAGAAGAACTTCCTGTCATCACTATTGAACTTCAGAATGTAAACTCTTCCAGATGCTTGATTAACCTAAGCAAACAAGAATAGAAGCAGTCAAAACCATCAACAAGTAAGCAAATTAAGAATAGTATAACCAAAGTGATTTACAGTAAAACAGTAGAACCTTCTCAAAAACAGCCTCATTCGGAAATATTATTTGATCCTGTGTTAGCTTAGGTCAAGAAAAATCAAGATAAATCCAGCAGGACGCCACATAATGTTTCAACTTCCAATTATCATAAGTCATAACAATGCAGTGTAAAGAATGATAATCAACAGCATAATAATGATTGGGGAAGAGCGAGAAGAATAAACCAGAAAACATAAAACAATGGTGGAATTGCACTTTAACTTAGTGATGTAAAAGAAACTAAAACTCATGAAACAGAACATTGGATAAGTTCCTACGGTTGGATGAAGGAGATCAAGTTATCACAATGAGAATATACTAACTAAAAGATGTCAAATCCAAACATTGTAAAATCATCAAACTTTGTACACAAACCCATAAAAACAGAATACATACACAGGTGAGCAGTATATTAAATACAGTCTCAGATGAACATGACAGTAATTTAACTTCAAGTCCAAAGTAATTTTATGCCTAATTTAAAGAAGAAATAAAGGTACCTGCATTCATGTGATGTGATAATGTTGGAGATATGTCTTGACAAGCAATTAAAAATTCCCAAAACTAATCCACTTCAGTGATATAAAAGGATATATGTACTTTTTATAAAATAAAAAAGAATTCTTGCAATGAGTGCTGATATAAAATGGGGGCGGATCCTTTGAATTATATTTTGCTTAAAGTTCACAAATCTATACCATTGAATATGATGAATTATACTCAACCAATGAATCTGCATCAGAATTGTCTCAAGATTCATGCAAATTAGACTCTAAACTCTTAAGTGCAAGCTGCACTTTAGACTTCAAAGGAGCCTCTCCCTGTAAAACATTCCACATATTCCTAATAACTAATTCACTAGAAACCATTATCCCTTCTGTCTAGACATCTTAAGCTACCATGCATCCATTTTAATAATGAAAACATCACACTGTTAACCAGTGATTCAAAATGTATTGCTATGCACCCCTGAACTTTTATCTTGTCAGCACATCAACCCCTGAACTTTATCTCATATATTTCATGACAGAATAATTGCATCATAAGTCTCACAAAAAACTGAAAATATTCACTTAAAAAGAAAGGGAGAAACTACAGACTACAAAATACTTGCACAAAAAATATGCAACGCAATAGTGCATCATTAACTTAAATGATGACCAAGTACAAGTAATTGGGAAGAGTGAACAAAGGATACATCTTCAACAACATTCTGTGTCCGATCAAGCCACTGAAAATGAACTAATCCCTCCTCACCCTGAGACAAAAGCAATCACTTGTGGGTTTAAAACATATCAGTTCTCAAACCTGCAGATTCAGAAGGATGTTCAAGTAAAATCATACCCTAGCAATACGAACAAGCCCTCTGCGTGGATCAGGGACAACTGTTTTACCCTCGAAATGCATTTTACCAGCACGGAACTCCAGCATAATTTCCTGCCAACAAATATTTGTTCAATTAAAAAACTATGATCAAACCATTGAAAACAAAGAATGAAACACACAATACAGGTATTAACAAGGAACAAAACTTAAGGTATTGTTTTATAGATGCTTATGGCGCTGTTCTTAAATGAGAACAAGACATGTGCCACAACTTTCCAATGAAAATATAACATGTGAAATAACACCACAAGCACATGAAGAATAATAACACTTAAGTTTTATCCTATAGACAAACACTTGCAAATATGATCCATATCTAGTTAAACCATTAACTTGAAATCAAATACACATTCAAATCATAACATGCATACATCATCGTGTCATGATGCACATAGATAAAAGAACCAGTAATGCAATATATGAACAAAAAAGGTTTTACCTGAATTGCTGGAAAAGCATCCATAGAAGATGAACTCATCCTTCAAGTAGATTACGAAATGAGCTGAATAACGTAACATTAATAAAAAAAATAAAAAAAAATTAAAAGATGAATTTGAAATGAAATAAGAAAACAATAACAAAACCACTTAATTTTAGCATTGAATCGGTTCAAGAAATATAAATAAATAAAAGGAAATGAAGCAACGGGAGAAGAAAAAATCTAAAGACTAGGGAGGAAGAAAATATTTAGGGAAGTGATTAATAGTGAATAATCACTTTTGGAATTGAAGGTTTGATTATTACTTATTAGTATTGCTTAGACCCAAACACAACTTCAGAAAGAAAATCAGAGACAAAGAAAGAACACGAGACACAGTTTTGAGTTCGGAGAGTTCCTTTAATTATATTATTTATTTACTTTATAGTCCCTTCTACCTTGATTCCCTTTTCCAACTAAACCCTTCGTCTTCAATGAAATTACGAAATTGGCAACCTCGGTTTCAAAAATAATAATAAAATATGACTTAATTTGAACCATTAAAATTTAATAGAATAGATGAATAATATGTAAAATATGTTTTTTTTTCTCAAAAAATATTGTCATATAAATTTACTCAAGTTAAAGTTATGAGTGATGACAATCAATACATAAAAAACAATTTATAACTATGAAAGATATATTGAATTATTGACATAATTATTAATTAATTTGTTAGATGAAATATTTAAAATTGTTATTCTCATGATTTTTAAATGTTTATTATTTTCTAGGAAGAAATCATATTGTAAAAATATATAATAAGACATTGATCTAGTGGTGTAAGATCTCAAAAATCTATAAGATTGAATGTTCAATTTTTATGAGGAACACTTATTACCTAGAAAGGGAAATGATACCATTCGTAATATAAAAAATATAGTAAAAAAATGTTAAAACTGATAGGCAATTTTAATTTTGTTAAGTTTGTTTGAATAACTTTTTAAAAAAAATTTGATGAGTTTAGTTTTATTTTATAAAACCAAAGAAAAACTATTATACAAGAAATTAAATCTTCTGACATTGTCCTTTATACATAAGTTATATGATAAACAAATTCACAATATTAATCCATGAAATAATCAACACCATGTAGACTATGCATTTATTTGTGAGTTATTTTAGATGATAATGAAATAGAGATGGTAAAATGGGTATTACTCACATAGCCCATATTTTTTTGCGGACATGACATAAATTTTGCATGTTTTGCTCGCCAAATTTGCGAGCATTTACGTAGGCATGCGGACGGCTCATAAACATAATTTAAGGAAAAAGTAAGAAATTTTTAAACAAATTATGATAAATATAATTTTTAATTCCTAATTTTTTTTAATTTAATATGATTTATTAAACTTCATATAAAATATCAAAAAAATTGTTACTTTTTTTTATTTTCAACTACTTTATTTAATTTAATTTTATTATATCAATTTTTACTTTTTTTAATTATTTAAAAATGTTCGCGAGCCGCCCACAAGCCCATTAGCCCATTTTAAAACGGGCAAAACATTGAATTTTGTTCGTTAAATCAATGCGGGCATGCCCGCACCCGCTTAAATTTTTGCAAGCATTTACGGGCGCAGACTAAACGAGTCGAACGGCCCATTTTTCCACCTCTATAATGGAGGAAGTGAAAGAATGAAATTATAAAATATACTTAAACAACTTTAAACTTTTTCCCCCTCCAAAATTTAACTCTTAACAAAGTATCATACTTCACTCAAAGATTTGGTGGAGCAATTGTTTCATAGTGTTTCTTATGCATCTACAATGGGGTTTATATATGTAATATATATACATTGACAATATAAAGATTTATACATAGTCAATGTATTATCTATCTTTTATTTAAATTACTTTGTTTGAAAAGTCAATAATAAATGAAAATGAACAATAGATAATACAATCACAATATAAAAAACTCTTATACTATAAATATATACATTTTGTTCTTACCTGTAAAGATGTTGGTGTTTCAGTTGAAATTGATTTTTTAATTACTTGCATGTTAATTTCATGTATATTTACTTGCAAAAAAAAGTGGACATTTATACCATTGTGTAAAGGTAAAATATGCACAAGAGTGTTTAGGTAATTAAATATGTGTTATTTCTATATTTCAATTTTGTCTTTAATATTACATAAATATAAAATATGCCCAAAGAATATTCATAATTTCATTCAATTCCATTTAGTAATCACCATGACATAATTTTCATATTTTAATTTTATCAGTTTGTAACATGTAAATAATAAAACCACAGGAAACTTTAACATATTCTTTTATTCTTTTCCATCTATGTATCACTACTTTTCCACACACTCTCCTACTTCTATTTTCTCTCTTCTTCATCCTAAGAAGAACAACTTTCACTCACATGGAAAAACATTCAATAATATCAAAATGTAAATATTATTTTACACTTTCACTTTATCAATTATATTCAAACAGTATTCATAGCAATTAGTGCACAATGATTTCATAAATTGCTAGAGAAAACTGAACCAGAAACAAATCTCAAATTCATTCTAAAAGTTAGCATATGCAAACATTTTGTTAAACATTACATTTCTTTTCATTAAATTTAATATCCAAAATACATCAGTACCTAGATGAGATGTCATCCTCAGCCATATCTTCAGAAACTTGAAGCGGAAGGGATCCGTCAGGCTCTTCATCACTAAGGAACTCTGTTAATCAGTAAATACTTGCCCTTTATTTCTACAGATAGAAGTTTCATACATTATACAATTGCTATTTGTATGCCACTTTGAAATAATTGTTCATAACATTATCGAGAAACAGAGCTAGATCCTTTTGAAATGGTACTAAGTTGTGCTTTGTGTTGACAACTACGACCTTTTGTATGAGCGTTGCAGAAACAAACTTCATGCCATAGTTGCCATGAAAACTGACAAGCTATAACACAAGGCTATAATGCCTCTGAGATCAAGTTCAACCAACATTTGGTCTTGTTATTCTTGTATAACATTGTGGGTCTTAAGGTTGCACAGTAAAACTTCCTCTTGAGCTTGAGTAGCACCTTTCTATCACATATGACACTTGAATCACTCCATCATTTCGTCCACCCTGCTAGAATTCTACGGTTTACACATCATCAATTTCCCTATCGTATTGCATGATTGACCCAAGATACTTAAATCTAGTGGCGTGTGGTATGATCTCCAATCTTTACCTGTACATTAGGATTTGCCTGCCTCTTGCTGAACTTACGTTCCATATATTTTGTCTTACTTTGACTTATATGAAAGTCATGTATTTCTAAAGCATGTCTCCACATTTCAGGCTTCCCATTTAATTTCTCTCTGTAGTCTCCAACTAGGACAATATCATGTACAAAAAGGTGCATTATGGCACCATTTAATTCCCTTGCATTTTCTTCAACCCAATTAGTTTCTTGTAGGCACATAACATTGATCTTCCTCCTAATCATTGAATCTAGTATTTCCATTAATTTACCCGTTAGAGTGTCTGTATTCTATCTCAATTCGTATCCTAGACCGGTGAACTAATAAAATAATATGGAAACATATTTTGATGGCTTCTTCCCTTTCACGTATTGTAATAGACAAACATGTTTCACAATGACATTTAAAGATAATAGCATGAATGTTTGGCAGCATAAGGTTTATGCTCAGTATTTTATAATTCAAAGCACAAGGAAAGTTACTTACCTATTTGTTTGTTAAGATAATCATTCACTGAGCTACACAGCTGTGAGTCATTGTCAGAATTTGATTCCTAGGCAGAATGATGGAACATGCAGAAATGTAAGGACTAATCATAAAGTCAAAGCACTAAGTGATACAAGAGGATACTCAGTAATAAAATTAACCTGCATCCAGAAGAAGAACTTCCTGTCATCACTATTGAACTTCAGAATGTAAACTCTTCCAGATGCTTGATTAACCTAAGCAAACAAGAATAGAAGCAGTCAAAACCATCAACAAGTAAGCAAATTAAGAATAGTATAACCAAAGTGATTTACAGTAAAACAGTAGAACCTTCTCAAAAACAGCCTCATTCGGAAATATTATTTGATCCTGTGTTAGCTTAGGTCAAGAAAAATCAAGATAAATCCAGCAGGACGCCACATAATGTTTCAACTTCCAATTATCATAAGTCATAACAATGCAGTGTAAAGAATGATAATCAACAGCATAATAATGATTGGGGAAGAGCGAGAAGAATAAACCAGAAAACATAAAACAATGGTGGAATTGCACTTTAACTTAGTGATGTAAAAGAAACTAAAACTCATGAAACAGAACATTGGATAAGTTCCTACGGTTGGATGAAGGAGATCAAGTTATCACAATGAGAATATACTAACTAAAAGATGTCAAATCCAAACATTGTAAAATCATCAAACTTTGTACACAAACCCATAAAAACAGAATACATACACAGGTGAGCAGTATATTAAATACAGTCTCAGATGAACATGACAGTAATTTAACTTCAAGTCCAAAGTAATTTTATGCCTAATTTAAAGAAGAAATAAAGGTACCTGCATTCATGTGATGTGATAATGTTGGAGATATGTCTTGACAAGCAATTAAAAATTCCCAAAACTAATCCACTTCAGTGATATAAAAGGATATATGTACTTTTTATAAAATAAAAAAGAATTCTTGCAATGAGTGCTGATATAAAATGGGGGCGGATCCTTTGAATTATATTTTGCTTAAAGTTCACAAATCTATACCATTGAATATGATGAATTATACTCAACCAATGAATCTGCATCAGAATTGTCTCAAGATTCATGCAAATTAGACTCTAAACTCTTAAGTGCAAGCTGCACTTTAGACTTCAAAGGAGCCTCTCCCTGTAAAACATTCCACATATTCCTAATAACTAATTCACTAGAAACCATTATCCCTTCTGTCTAGACATCTTAAGCTACCATGCATCCATTTTAATAATGAAAACATCACACTGTTAACCAGTGATTCAAAATGTATTGCTATGCACCCCTGAACTTTTATCTTGTCAGCACATCAACCCCTGAACTTTATCTCATATATTTCATGACAGAATAATTGCATCATAAGTCTCACAAAAAACTGAAAATATTCACTTAAAAAGAAAGGGAGAAACTACAGACTACAAAATACTTGCACAAAAAATATGCAACGCAATAGTGCATCATTAACTTAAATGATGACCAAGTACAAGTAATTGGGAAGAGTGAACAAAGGATACATCTTCAACAACATTCTGTGTCCGATCAAGCCACTGAAAATGAACTAATCCCTCCTCACCCTGAGACAAAAGCAATCACTTGTGGGTTTAAAACATATCAGTTCTCAAACCTGCAGATTCAGAAGGATGTTCAAGTAAAATCATACCCTAGCAATACGAACAAGCCCTCTGCGTGGATCAGGGACAACTGTTTTACCCTCGAAATGCATTTTACCAGCACGGAACTCCAGCATAATTTCCTGCCAACAAATATTTGTTCAATTAAAAAACTATGATCAAACCATTGAAAACAAAGAATGAAACACACAATACAGGTATTAACAAGGAACAAAACTTAAGGTATTGTTTTATAGATGCTTATGGCGCTGTTCTTAAATGAGAACAAGACATGTGCCACAACTTTCCAATGAAAATATAACATGTGAAATAACACCACAAGCACATGAAGAATAATAACACTTAAGTTTTATCCTATAGACAAACACTTGCAAATATGATCCATATCTAGTTAAACCATTAACTTGAAATCAAATACACATTCAAATCATAACATGCATACATCATCGTGTCATGATGCACATAGATAAAAGAACCAGTAATGCAATATATGAACAAAAAAGGTTTTACCTGAATTGCTGGAAAAGCATCCATAGAAGATGAACTCATCCTTCAAGTAGATTACGAAATGAGCTGAATAACGTAACATTAATAAAAAAAATAAAAAAAAATTAAAAGATGAATTTGAAATGAAATAAGAAAACAATAACAAAACCACTTAATTTTAGCATTGAATCGGTTCAAGAAATATAAATAAATAAAAGGAAATGAAGCAACGGGAGAAGAAAAAATCTAAAGACTAGGGAGGAAGAAAATATTTAGGGAAGTGATTAATAGTGAATAATCACTTTTGGAATTGAAGGTTTGATTATTACTTATTAGTATTGCTTAGACCCAAACACAACTTCAGAAAGAAAATCAGAGACAAAGAAAGAACACGAGACACAGTTTTGAGTTCGGAGAGTTCCTTTAATTATATTATTTATTTACTTTATAGTCCCTTCTACCTTGATTCCCTTTTCCAACTAAACCCTTCGTCTTCAATGAAATTACGAAATTGGCAACCTCGGTTTCAAAAATAATAATAAAATATGACTTAATTTGAACCATTAAAATTTAATAGAATAGATGAATAATATGTAAAATATGTTTTTTTTTCTCAAAAAATATTGTCATATAAATTTACTCAAGTTAAAGTTATGAGTGATGACAATCAATACATAAAAAACAATTTATAACTATGAAAGATATATTGAATTATTGACATAATTATTAATTAATTTGTTAGATGAAATATTTAAAATTGTTATTCTCATGATTTTTAAATGTTTATTATTTTCTAGGAAGAAATCATATTGTAAAAATATATAATAAGACATTGATCTAGTGGTGTAAGATCTCAAAAATCTATAAGATTGAATGTTCAATTTTTATGAGGAACACTTATTACCTAGAAAGGGAAATGATACCATTCGTAATATAAAAAATATAGTAAAAAAATGTTAAAACTGATAGGCAATTTTAATTTTGTTAAGTTTGTTTGAATAACTTTTTAAAAAAAATTTGATGAGTTTAGTTTTATTTTATAAAACCAAAGAAAAACTATTATACAAGAAATTAAATCTTCTGACATTGTCCTTTATACATAAGTTATATGATAAACAAATTCACAATATTAATCCATGAAATAATCAACACCATGTAGACTATGCATTTATTTGTGAGTTATTTTAGATGATAATGAAATAGAGATGGTAAAATGGGTATTACTCACATAGCCCATATTTTTTTGCGGACATGACATAAATTTTGCATGTTTTGCTCGCCAAATTTGCGAGCATTTACGTAGGCATGCGGACGGCTCATAAACATAATTTAAGGAAAAAGTAAGAAATTTTTAAACAAATTATGATAAATATAATTTTTAATTCCTAATTTTTTTTAATTTAATATGATTTATTAAACTTCATATAAAATATCAAAAAAATTGTTACTTTTTTTTATTTTCAACTACTTTATTTAATTTAATTTTATTATATCAATTTTTACTTTTTTTAATTATTTAAAAATGTTCGCGAGCCGCCCACAAGCCCATTAGCCCATTTTAAAACGGGCAAAACATTGAATTTTGTTCGTTAAATCAATGCGGGCATGCCCGCACCCGCTTAAATTTTTGCAAGCATTTACGGGCGCAGACTAAACGAGTCGAACGGCCCATTTTTCCACCTCTATAATGGAGGAAGTGAAAGAATGAAATTATAAAATATACTTAAACAACTTTAAACTTTTTCCCCCTCCAAAATTTAACTCTTAACAAAGTATCATACTTCACTCAAAGATTTGGTGGAGCAATTGTTTCATAGTGTTTCTTATGCATCTACAATGGGGTTTATATATGTAATATATATACATTGACAATATAAAGATTTATACATAGTCAATGTATTATCTATCTTTTATTTAAATTACTTTGTTTGAAAAGTCAATAATAAATGAAAATGAACAATAGATAATACAATCACAATATAAAAAACTCTTATACTATAAATATATACATTTTGTTCTTACCTGTAAAGATGTTGGTGTTTCAGTTGAAATTGATTTTTTAATTACTTGCATGTTAATTTCATGTATATTTACTTGCAAAAAAAAGTGGACATTTATACCATTGTGTAAAGGTAAAATATGCACAAGAGTGTTTAGGTAATTAAATATGTGTTATTTCTATATTTCAATTTTGTCTTTAATATTACATAAATATAAAATATGCCCAAAGAATATTCATAATTTCATTCAATTCCATTTAGTAATCACCATGACATAATTTTCATATTTTAATTTTATCAGTTTGTAACATGTAAATAATAAAACCACAGGAAACTTTAACATATTCTTTTATTCTTTTCCATCTATGTATCACTACTTTTCCACACACTCTCCTACTTCTATTTTCTCTCTTCTTCATCCTAAGAAGAACAACTTTCACTCACATGGAAAAACATTCAATAATATCAAAATGTAAATATTATTTTACACTTTCACTTTATCAATTATATTCACATATACTCTTATATGAGGAACATGAATATATATATATATATATATGTATTTTGCTTTATTTAGGTAGGTATTTCACTCTTATATAATTTTTTTGGAAATGAGAAATTATTATTAATATAAGACCCTAAAGATTTATATATAGTTAATATAGAATGAATTATTTAATAATAATTTATGGGTTCTCATTTGTGAAGGCCTCTTGGGATGAGATTTCCCAATATATCATTGTAGCTCCATGTGAAGTGTTAACTCAATTTTGGGTGTGAGAAAAGTGATAAAGAGGTGTGGCAGCCAATAAAATTGTTTAAAAAGTGCGAAGGAAGGAGCTTGTTACGGCGAATGAGTATTGCCAAACACCATATATCATCATTTGGTTTCCGTTTCCACACATTCCAAACCACCACTACGTCTATACACAAACACACCCTTAACAATCACTTATTATTTTCTTCTTCTTCTTCTTCTTCTTCTTCCATGGAATTAGAAATTGAACAAGCAGGTCACGTGCATTATAACCATACCCTTCCTTCCAAACACCCAAGATGGAATGCCAGAGAAAGCTTCGAGTTTATGTCTCTAAGACCTTGGCAACCTATCAATCATTTTTATCTCAATCTTGTTCATGCCAACTCCTCTTTACCACTTCTCTTTCCATCTCAGGTCATTCTTCATCACACTCATTTTTTATTATTTTATTAACCATTTCAACCCTAAACGAGATCGGCGCAACGGAAAGGTTGTTTTTGCTTATAAATATGAATTCAAATTCTGGAAACAGTCTCTCTGCTCGTGCCACTAAGTGGGAGTTTCGTGCATTAGACAGTCTTTTTTTTTCTTTTCGACCCTAAAGTCAGGGTTTAGTACAATCTTAGTGTCAGCGTTTTATGGATTTCATATTTATCATTCTTAATTCATGCTTTTCTAACAGACGCTTTTTAATCACGATGATACTGCAATTCCTCCACCACTTTCTGATCAAATTGAATTGGAAAGTGTTGCGTCTAAAAAACGCACTGGGAGGTGGGAAAGAGCAACATTCAAAATCGTTCTTTCGTATCATGGGGGTTCGTTTGATGGGTGGCAAAAGCAGCCAGGATTGAACACTGTTCAAAGGTAAAGATCTTCTTCTTTTCTTTCAACTCTGTACTACATGCTGCAAACTATGACATGTTTTTTGCCATGACTGAATTATGGAATGAATTATGACAATGTCGTGTGTCCCACTGGTTATGGCATTACTTACTGAATGACTTGGTTCAAGGGTCGAATCTTGTGCCGACTAGCCCCACCTAGTGAGTCTAAGGTTTGATTGTTGTTATTATTGATTGAATTATGAAATGAGCGCATTGCGGGTTTGGCCAGATCATATGACTTTATAAATTAGCTTTCTCTTTGATACTTTATTATGATATGAGTATGACAAATTAGTTGTCCTTTTAGTTTAACGTAAATTTATTTGACAAAACTGTGGCACAATATAACATGGTACAACTGTTTCTTTTGTCACCCCCTGGCCCCTCTGTCACTTCATCTCCGTCCTGCTGATTCAACATGCTTGATTTGTATATCTTTAAAAAAATTAAGTTATTAACTCCTGTTGCTAGTAAAACAAGTATGTTCAATTTAGTTATCTTTTTATCGGACAATTTAGTTTGCTTCATGGTCTTGTACTTATTTCTTTATGCAGCGTAGTAGAAGGGTCACTTGGTAAATTTGTTGATGAAAGGAAAACCCAACAGCTCAAGGACAGAGGTGTGCCTATTGAAGGCTGTGCTACCGTTGCTGGCCGTACAGACAAAGGAGTGACAGGCCTTCAACAAGTCTGTTCTTTCTGTAAGTCATTTCCTTGTCCTTAGCAATGTTTTTACTAAGTCCAAGCTTCTCTATAAATGAATTCTCACGCTGATTGCACGTGATTGAGATGAAACTGGAGCACTAAAGTCTCTTATTGGCAAAGTTTTTGTGGCAACCATCATTTAGCATTATTCTTCCCCTGTTTGTGTGTTTATAGTTACAGAATCACTTAAAATGTACTGATGTCTGACTTCATTATGATGTCTTTGTTTGGCTGCACTTTAGCTATATTAGACAAAACTTCGAATTTAAAAAAATGCATTTTTTCCTAATTTTGTAAATACATCATATAAGTAAAAAAACATTTATATTCATATGTGAATTTGTTTCACCATACAATTTACAATTTATGAATAACTAAACATTTCTGGTTATTTGATAAGAGCAACATTTTAATTAAAGAATTATTAACAAAAAGTTTCTTGTTATTGTATGTATTAGCTATATTTATCAATTTATAACATAACGAGGAGGTGAAATTGTTATGGATAAATGAGTATTTATTAGAAAAAAGGAAAGGAAATTAGTGTGTGGGTAAAGTTTGTAATTTGTCAAACATGCTCAAGGCTTATACACAGTCATCCATAGATCCCATGAATTTGAAAGGGCATTATCACATTCCCACACACATTGAGTATCTTAGCTCAGTAAATATTGGAGATGCCTATGGTCTTCCCATAACAAGACTATGTTGGATGTCTGAGAATAGCCAAACACCTCAATAGTGTGATACTGTTCTTTCAGTTAAAATCGGATAAGAATTTTTTGCCTTGCTCTGGCAGGATTTGATTGCATTCCTTGTTTCCTCATAACTGGCATCAATGACAAGGAAGCTCTTTGACAAATGTGGGAACTTGGATAGTTAAGTTACTTTGTCTTTTCTAAATGCTAAAAAAATCATAAATGAATCTAGGTATATTCTTCTTTCCTTTTTTGGGAAGATTTAACTTTCTTTTGTCACGTGGGGGGATTTTTTTTGGCTTGATTTTGTCCTTTAAGTCAGTTCTTTTGTTTGCAAGTTGGTTTTTTTAGGGAAAGAGAAGGTCTGGAAGCCCTTTGGCAAGTGTATTTCATGGTTCCCAAGTCTTCCCCTTGCCTCCAATTTCCTCCAAAAACCAACTTGCAAACAACCCCTAAATATTGCTTAAGATTTATTAATCTGGTTATTCTGATGAATAACGAATTTATGGACGGAAGTTCAGGTGCAGCTGAAGCATACTTATAATCCATAAAAGTGGAAAATCAGCATCAACATCAAGTCCTAACTCCTAAGCTAGACACAAGTCAAGAATTACAAGAACTGTTGATAGTGCCTAGGAAAGAGTAACTGAAATTAGTAATCAAATTCTGAAAGAAATCATTTCTTTTATTTTTTGTAGAAATACAGGTTCTGAAACAAATTATTTCTTTTATTCTTTAGTAGAAATGTAGAACATTGCGGTGTTCTTATATATGAAATTCAGAGCTCTAAATCATTCTTATATGAACATAAGTTATAGTATATGCAGGGTTATATTTTGTACTGTAGTAAATTGTTGTTTTCCTTGAAAGCAGATGAAATGTTCAGAACATACAAAATCAGCTTGTTCATAATTTAGCAGTCATAGGACTTGGTTAAGCTTTTTTTACCCCTAATCTTAGGTTCGTAATCTACAGACACTTGGGACAAGGATGTTAAACCAAGAGATATTGAGGATGCAATCAATCACGCAGCACCAGGGAAATTGAGGGTCATATCAGTTTCTGAGGTAATATTTTTGAGTAATATACATGTGAACCTAATGTTGGACAGACTTATCAACTGCCTCGAGTTCAAGAAAAAACAGCAAGAAAATGGTTTGATTTTCAGGTTAAGTTCTTCGTTATTCACAGAACAGCTAATCTAATAAGATAATAAATGTGACTTTATTGTAGGTATCACGTGCCTTTCATCCTAATTTCTCTGCCAAGTGGAGGCATTACCTTTATATTTTTCCACTCATTAGTAAAGGGTATAGGGACCAAAGCAATGGAAATGGGGATGTCAGCGACTATAATGGAATTCTTGATTCTGCCTGCAAGGATGAGTTAGAAAGTGAAAAGAAATCTTATGTGTTCAGTGTAAGAAAAGTAAACCGACTTTTGCGAGAATTGGAAGGAAAATTATTATCCTATAAGATGTTTGCCCGTGATACAAAAGCTTCAAGGAATGAGTAAGAATTTAATTTTGAATCTGTCTTTACTCAATTGAAGTAGGCACATACCAAATTCAGCTTTTTTGGTTATATGTTGTTAAATTTTTTCCATGATCTTTTATATGAAGAATTGTTAAATATAGCAAAAACGAGGACAACATTTTGAAGGATTCTTGCTTTCGTGACTAATTCAGTGAAGCTGTTGCTTGGTGTTTAGTTGAAATGGGACATAAACGAATTCATTTTATATCTTGTATGTTTTTTGTTGTTTGTCAAATTGGTTTTTATCTCTTATATAGGACTTCTTTGCTTTTTTCTGTGGAACTGAGAATAGGTATATTTGGAAGTATTGCTTTGTAAAACTGTGTCCGCACAAATCCAAATAAATGGCAGAGTTATCGAATATGTGTTTGTCAAAGCCTTCTTCCGTTAGGTGGGTCGGCTACATAGATTAAACGATCTTATAATGTGATATCAAAAACCAAATCTCCCCTCCCCACAGACCATTTAGGTCTAAATCCTTGTTGATGGTTTCATCTAGGGTTTTCCTTGGCTGACTCATCTAATTGGGGTTTCTATTAGTCTTCTTCTCACTTGTACGGACCATCTTAGTTGTGATTCTACCATCTCTTCTTCAATAGATGTCACATTTACTTTCCTTTATGATACATTCCTAATCTCATATTTTGTTTTATGTCCGCGTATCCAACAAAACATTATCATATCTACTACACTTATCGTATTCCTTTGTTGGCTTTGCTGCCTATCATTCGATGCCATAAAGCTTTACTGGTCTTATGGCCATGGTGTAAAATTATCCTTTTAACCTGGTAGGTACCTTTCTATCACAAATAATACTTGAAGCATTCTAGAATTTCATTCACACTTGGATTCTACAATTTGATGTGATTCCAAAGCTTTCATCTAGAACTCTAGGTTATCATTTATGCCGCTTTCTCACTAGGACTTTATTTTCTGCAAAATGCATGCATTAAGGCTTCTTGGATATGTCAAGTAAGAATGTCCAAAACCAAGATAAAAAGATAAGGAATAAGTGGCTCACCTGTATATTTCCTTGATGCTGATAAGACTTCAATAAGGGGAACTGTCATTCAATGAATTGATTATGACTGTTATTCTGTTTCAGAGGTCCACCAACTGAGTGTTTTGTTTACCATGCTCGAGCTATGGAAGCCAGATTGCCAATAACTGTAAGCTACTTCGTATTTTTGAATACTTGCTCACCTTTTCACTTTTTCGGCCTTTCCTTTACAATTTTTACCCATTCTGCATTGAAATGGATGGAACTTGATATTGTTGGCCTACTTAGCAAAGATGTGTTAAATGTTAATGCATCCAAGGATGACTTTAAAAGCATGCCTGTCTCGTTGGACTGAAACATCCAATTTCTCTATTGCTCTCTCTATATTAACAAATTTCATTTGTTGATAATATGTATACTTTCCAATTTCTCAAGCATATTCATAAATGTTAACAACGGTGTCTTTTCAGTGGATTTCCCTTAAATGAAATGTATAATGTTAACAAATCATCCTCATGTTAAGCTTTGTACTTTCCAAGTTACAAGGTTTCTCATGTCTGTAAGTATATTTCATCTTTTAAGACATCTTTGCAGTTTTCGGTGTCCTTACTTGCAGCTTGAATTTGATCAGCCCTAACTATGCTTTAACTCAGACTACTTCACTGAGTACTTTGGTTGTTGTTGATAGAGAATCTTGATTTGTGTTTGATTTCACTTGTGACATCTAGGACTCTGGAGAAGAAACAAGTGTTATGTGTGTTGAGCTGGTAGCTAATCGCTTTTTACGCAAGGTAACTGTTGCATGTCTTTGCCCTCCTCTGGGAGTTTTTTTATTTTACATTAAAAGAGTTATGTATTGTTGTTATAAATAAATAAGGAATAGTGTGATAGATTATTATGAAACATACCCTATCATTCTTTATTTATTTACAAAAACATCATAACTCTTAATTTAAAATTAAAAAATGTGTCTTCCCCTCCCTTTCCATACAAAAAAACCAACTCCCGAAGAGTTAGTTGAAAAGTGTATGTATTGAAGGTTTTGGCTTCTCTAATATGAAACTTTTACTAAAATGCAGATAATGAAATCTGTTGGTTTAAAACATGAAAAATAAAGCATTGTCAGTTTTATAGAAAATATAAACAAGGAGTTGATATGTTAACATGGCTTGGAGTCAGACCCTTATTGCTCTACATATTAACCAGAAGATGCTTCAAACACAAATGAATCAGTTTAGGGTCCGTTTGCGAGCTGAGTTTTGGAGGAGCAATGAAAGGCTTCAGAGTCATCTCACAAGTGTATTTCATGGTTCTCAAGCCTTCCCTTTTTTCCTCTACAAACCCAACTCGCAAACGAACCCTTAGAGAAACTCAAGTTTTATGTTGTTAACTTGTTATTGACATTATATTTTCCAGACTGTTAACTGAATGATTATATAGCTAATGAAACCCATATAAAATGATTTCTGTTTCAGTGATTAACACGTTCCTGTTTTATGGTGCATATCTTGTGCCCAATAGCCTTTTATACCCCATAATAATATTTGCAAATAACCATTCTGGTAAAAATGATAGTTTTAAACTTTTAGTTCCTCTCAGTAAAATAATTGGTCTGATAGATCCGGTGTGTCATATATTTTGTAGATGGTTAGAGTACTTGTAGCAACCTCAATTAGAGAAGCTGCTGCTGGTGCAGAAGACGATGCTTTGCTAAAGCTCATGGACGCGACATGTCGGCGCGCCACTGCTCCTCCAGCACCCCCAGATGGCCTGTGTCTTGTTGATGTAGGGTATGCTGAATTTGACCCCAAAAAATGCCTCATCCAGGAAGAGAAATAATGCTTTATTTAGAACTTTAGGTTCTTAACCAAAACATAGACACACAGATATATTATATAACCTGGGGTTGAATTTTTATCCAATAGTTTTCCATTATATCTTCCATATTGTAATTTTATGATTAGCAATATCTTCCATATTGCATCTGGTCTCCTTTGACCATTGCTGTCATAACTGTGTGTTTGTAAGCTTGGAGCTGAACTTGTAAGAATTATGTTATATGTAGAATTAAATTTTGACAACTTCCTAACACATTTTACATTCAAAATGTATAGATATTAAAATATTATATTAATATATCAACAATGTGTTACTCTAGTGATGTAGACCCCGTTAGATCATCAGGATGACCAAAAGTCAAGAGTTCGATTCATAGAAACAACACTTGTTAGGAAGGACAGTCGCATAACCCGAAAGAGATTAATTCCTTATCTAAAAGGGTAAAGGAATATTCGTCATCCAAGATTACATTAGCCATGTACTCTTTTACTAGCCAACCATCTTAAAAATTGTCTAACCTAGTCACCAATATCCATTAGTAGTTGATCATATAATTATACAAATCAGTTGAGATTCAAGAAACGTTTAACTACTTGCTTAGCTCATGGTGGCATTTCAAAGCTTTATTACCAATTCTCGTTCAAAAATCGTGACAATGTTGTTATCATGAGATTTTGGTATATGATCAACCTTTTGTTATGATGTTAAAGTGATGGTTGTAGGAGTGTTTTTGTTTTTGTAAGGCATCAATGTTTTGTGTTGAATTAGTTTTATTGATGTGATGATTTTGCTTATTAGTGTTGAGTATTCTTTATACTCGTATTATTAAAGAATGTTTTGTCAACCAAAAACATGTTACAGTTTTTATGGATTTATGTCACCATCACATTATAAAATTCCTGGGTTAATGTCCATGTTTTAAGTTAGAGATTATAAAAGTTTACACATTTTCTCTCTTTATATATTAATTTCTATTGAAGTGTAGAGATCACAATTTTTTTTATTTAAAATAATTTTTCTATACACATACACAGGAACACTATAAGAGGCAAACTCATGTTAAATGAGTCCAAATATTCTTTAATAATAAAGAGTTTAGTAGGAAAATTTACAAATATGGTGCACCTTGACCGAAAAATTACGGTTTTGGTGCACCTTTTAAAAAAATTATAAAACTAGTGTAGTTTTATATAAATCGGCAATAGAATTGCCGATTTATGTATTTTTTTTTTCTCTCATCCCCCAAAATCGGCACTGGGGAGGGAGTTTTATTAAACTATATTTTTTTTAAACTCCCCCTAAATCGTCAATAGGGGGAGATTTACCTTCTTTTATTTTTTATTTATTTTTTTTCTCCCCTAAATAGGCAACCGGAGAGTTTTTTATTTATTTTTTAACTTGTGGGAGTTATATTATTAGTTTTAGGGTTTAATTTTTCAAATACAAATCCTTACGATACACAACATGATAAATTTTGTCAACCCTAACATAATAACAGAACACAATAATGAAAAACACACATAATATTTTAATAAGTAAATATTAAATCATTGAATCAATAATTAAATATTATGTGTGTTTTTTATTATTGTGTTATGTTATTAGGGTTAGGGTTGACAAAATTTATCATGTTGTGTATAGTTAGGATTTGTGTTTGAAAAATTAAACCCTAAAACTAATAATATAACTCCCACAAGTTAAAAAAAATAAAAAACTCTCCGGTTGCCTATTTAGGGGAGAGAAAAAATTAAAAAATAAATAAAAGAAGGTAAATCTCCCCCTATTGACGATTTAGGGGGAGTTTAAAAAAAATATAGTTTAATAAAACTCCTTCCCCAGTGCCGATTTTGGGGGAGAAGAGAGAAAAAAAAATACATAAATCGGCTTCCATTGTTGATTTATATAAAACTACATTAGTTTTGTAATTTTTTTAAAAGGTGCACCAAAACCGTAATTTTTCGGTCAAGGTACACCACATCTATAAATTTTCCGAGTTTAGTATAGGTTAGAGATAGTCACATGTGACTTTATTATTTTTGAATTAAATAATTGAAACAACTTATAAATTCTCTTTATTCCCTATTAAATATGGTAAAAGAAACTAATCATATATGAAGACCTTGTAGGTTAGTTTTACATTAACTTGTTAATGTAATGAAGGTTGACCAACATTTTGCATCATGGCTTGATGATGTAATGCAGTGCATGCATGGCTGTAGTTGTTGTTAGACATCCTTTGATAACTTGATCTAAGGTACAGTACAAAGATGCCTTAAAAACAAAACAGGTATACAAAAAGGTAAAAAGTGCTGTAACATGCAATTATTTAAAAGGCTACCCTTATATTTCTCTCTATGTTTAAGACATTCTCATGCAACATAGGACTTTGTCAAATAATTTCTCCAAAAACATCTTCTCTCTCTTCTATTTTTGTCTCTCCCTTTTCTCTCTTTTCTTTCTCCATTCAATGCCATCAAAACTTCTCAACCCTTCAACCCTTCATTCTTCACCCCTTAGTAGCACCCTTTCTCTCTCCATTGTGAAGCTGCATCACCTTCTTCAGGGAGCACACGCTACCCTTAGTGCGTGTGTACCCACCTTTCATCACTATGGCACTGATCATAATCAGTGTCTTTGATAATAATAATATTAGATCAAGTTGGATCAAAACATTCTTTCTTCTTTCATGTGTTGTTCTTGGTTCTTATGGTGCTACAGACTCAGAGTTACTCCTTAAGTTTAAGGACAAATTACAAAGCAATAATAATGGATTATCCTCATGGAATGAATCAACTACTCCTTGTAATTCAGATCATGGTGGTAATAACTGGGCTGGTGTTATTTGCAATGGAGGGAAAATATGGGGGTTGCAACTTGAGAATATGGGTCTAAATGGTGTCTTTGATGTGGAATCTCTTAAGGATTTACCATTTCTTAGAACCTTAAGTTTCATGAATAATGATCTTAATGGTACAATGCCAGAGATAAACAAAGTAGTTGGTTTGAAAGCAATTTACCTTTCAAACAACAAGTTCTCTGGGGAGATTCCTGATCAAACTTTTGAAGGCATGAAATGGTTGAAGAAAATTCATTTGTCAAATAATCAGTTTAGTGGTGCTATTCCAAATTCTTTGACAAAGTTATCAAGGCTTATGGAGTTAAAGTTGGATGGAAACAAATTCAGTGGCTATATTCCTCCTTTTCAACAGAACACATTGAAATTATTTACTGTAGCTAATAATCAGTTGCAAGGTGATATACCTGCTACACTTAGTAAGATCCCTGAGTCTGCATTTTCTGGTGAGTGACACCTTCAATTCTCCCTATATCCAATTCCTTATTTTGTATTTTATGTTGTATTCAGTTCTCTCACCCTTGTGACAAAAAATTCATTTAAAATTGATCAGAATTTTTCCTTCTTATTTTAGTCTCTTTCTCTTGAGTTTTTTTGTACTACCAAATGCATCTTCTTAACTTTTTGGGTAAGAAACTAGTCTCGTTTGGCGTGTGTGATTGCCCCTCCCAACAAGTATTACTTTGAAGACTCTTTCTGGGAATCTAGTGGTGTCTTACACCACTAGACCGCTTTGTTGGTTTTCTCTTGGTGAGTTTGGGACAATGTAAGGTTGCCGCTTAGTGACCATAAGATCACCCGTCACAGGTTCAAATCCTGGAAACAATCTCTCTCACAAATGCGAAATAAGGTTGTATACATTTAAACTCTTCAAACCCCACTAATTAAGAGCTTATTGCACTACTCTACTTTGCCCTTTTTTTACTCTCTATATATCTCTGCTATAAATTTTCAATAGTTTTTAACCAATTGAAAAAGTTTAACTGTGAATGAAGGGATATATGTGTCATTGTAACAAATTTCAGGACAAGTTCAATTTTCTTGTGTTGCTAACATTTGATCCAAAGATAGATGAATAACTTTTTGAGTCTTTGTATATACAGTGACACCACATAGCATCAATCTGAACATGTATATATATACTTGAAATGCACAGGTAATGAAGGGTTATGTGGAACTCCATTGGGTGCATGCATCACTGTTGTTCATTATCCCAAGAAGCCTTCAACTATTAGCACTATTGTGGTTGCAGTAGTTGTTGGTTTAGCAGTAATATGTGTGATTGGAGCAATACTATTCATCCTTCTCCGTAAAAGAAAATCATCAAATTCCTCAGAGAATGAACCTTCAGGCCTTAACAAAAAGGGTGTGAAAGATGCAGGTGATGAGAGTCATAGATCATCAAGATCAAACCAAAGCAGAAGAGGAGAAAATACCATGAAGTTATGTTTCATAAAAGATGATGCAGAAAGATTTGATTTGCATGAGTTGCTTAGAGCTTCTGCTGAGATTTTAGGAAGTGGTTGTTTCAGTTCTTCTTATAAGGCTTCATTGGTGAGTGGTGGAAAGATAGTGGTGAAGAGGTTCAAGCAAATGAACAATGTAGGGAAGGAAGAGTTTCATGAACATATGAGAAGGATTGGAAGGTTGAATCATCCTAATTTGCTTCCTCTTGTGGCTTATTATTATAGAAAAGAAGAGAAGCTTTTGGTTTCTAACTATGTTCAGAATGGTAGTCTTGCTGTTAGACTTCATGGTATATATTATAAACTCATTTCCATTTTTAAGAATATATTATAGATACATATAAATAACATTACATATACTTATACTAATAGGAGTAAAGTTAACCAAGTCAAGCATAGTACTAAAAGCTCAAGTGACCTATGAGGGGGGAAATATTGGTTGAGTTTGAATTGTTTATTTAATCATTTGTGAAGGTAAAATTAGGAAAATAATTATCTCTAGTAACATAGACAAGTTATTGGTTTTATTTTTATATTTAAAGGTAAAAGTGTCAATACAATATATCTAAATGGTAGAAATGTTATATTACATAATTTTTTCTTTTGTTTTTTCATGCACTTTCTCTCCATTATTGGAAAAGATCCTAACCCGTAATATTAAGTATGAGAGGGCTCAGGATCATCTCTGGTACTAGAGAGGAAAGTGCATGTGAAAACAAAGAGAAAAAATAGTAAGGTGTGACACTTTTACTCTTTAAATATAAAAGTAAAATCAATAATTTGTCTCTTCAGTACCTGAGATGATCATTTTCTTAAAGTACTAACATTGTGTTCCAATAAAAAAAAAAGGTTTCATTAGTTTTTCAGTTCCTAAATTACTGAGGGGAAGATGTGACTTTATAAGTAGTGTATATACACACCTTTGCTTGTAAAATATAAATATGTTTGTACTTGTTTTTTCAGGACACCAAGCTCTAGGAGAACCAAGCCTTGATTGGCCAACAAGGTTGAAGATTGTAAAAGGCATAGCAACAGGTCTTGAATATCTATACAAAGACATGCCAAGCCTAATTGCACCTCATGGAAACCTTAAATCATGTAATGTTCTTCTAACACAATCATTTGAGCCACTCCTATGTGACTATGGTTTGGTTCCTGTCATAAACCAAGATCTAGCTCAAGACATCATGGTCATATACAAATCTCCTGAGTACTTACAACATGGAAGGATCACAAAGAAAACTGATATTTGGTGCCTTGGAATATTAATATTGGAAATTTTGAGTGGAAAGTTTCCTTCAAACTTTTTGCAACAAGGGAAAGGAAGTGAGTTAAGTTTGGCAAATTGGGTTCTTTCTGTTGACCCAGAAGATTGGATCAATGAAGTGTTTGATAAAGATATGGGAGGAACAAGGAATAGTGATTATGAAATGGTGAAGCTTTTGAAGGTTGCTTTGGAATGTTGTGAAGGAGATGTTGATAAAAGATTGGATTTGAAAGAAGCATTGGAGAAAATACAAGATGTTAAGGAGAAGGACCATGATGATGATTTTTATTCATCTTATGCTAGTGAAGCTGATATGAGATCTTCAAGGGGATTATCTGGTGAAATCATTTTCTAATCCATGCATGAATGATTGAGGAGTCCAATATTCAAGCATCGATACCGTAAAGATTTATACGTAGTCAATGTATGATGATGAATGATGCACCGAAAGTATATAACTGTCATTTCATATACATTTTTTCCTCATTAAATTACATCCACTACATAGCTTAATTATTTGGGTATCTATCCCTTTAAAAGCATTGCAACATGAATGAGAGGTGGACTATTAAGGGGCATATATTTATTTATTAATCTTGTGATCTTCCATGATGTAAACCATATATGCATGATGCAAGAAATGTAAAACTAAAGACAATAGGGTTTGAATGACATGGGTTTTAGGTAATTTAATTGAAATTGCTTCTCTTATTTCCTTACTTTTGACTAATTAATATATAAGTTTAATGGATTTAATAGGTAAACAATTATTTTTATAGTGTAAACAACTTTATACTAACACAGTCGCTAGATTTTATGGTGCACTCGGGTCAAATCAACAAGTTATATTACTCCATTACACTAAACTATGTAATTTTATTATAAGTTAGTTTATATGGTACACCGGAAATTTTAAAAAATTAATCTGTGTTCATATTTAATTATACATAAGTAAGAAAGTGTTATGTTTTAGAAAACATGAATAACGTATTTAAACAAAAATCCTAAATAAAATATTATCTTACACAACCTTCAAACATTTAGTTGTTGATTCCACAATAATAGATATACAATAATTTGGAAAAATGCTAACCATTTTTTAGAGGTAAGAATACTTGTTAATAATTCAAAAATAAAAATATTGTAATACAAATATATATAAAAATTTGGAAAAATATTAATTGGTCGATGAAGGTGATGCAATAAAAAAAGTTATTAATTGATATATTTGAAAAGTTACTAAATCTTAGTAAAAATCAACATTGCATTTGATATTTGTCTCTTGTAAGTCAATTACACACTATTTTGTAACATGTTAATTTAATTATGATGTAAAATAATTTTATAAGAAAATATAACATTTATGATTAGAAAATATTATTCTTTAAGTTACAGCACTTGGCTCTATGTTTATGAGAACAGAGTTTTTTATAAATAAAATAGTCACTTAGTATATCAGGCTCACCTAGGAGGTCTGAAAAATACATATACCTAATGGAAAAACTATTTTTGTGATTCAAAATCATGAACTTATGAATATTAAACTATAAGGTTACATAAAACGTGTTTTTTTTATAAAAAAAAAAGTATAATATATGTGTACTGTTAATCTAAACATTTATATACCATAAATATATTATTTATCATTCATTTAAAGATAATAAATGATGATTAAAAATAAATAATAGAACATACAATAATAATACAATGTTGGTATATATTTTTTCTTTTAAAAATGACACATTTTTGGAAGCAAAAAATCTAGTTTAATTATGGTACATTGTCGATATATATTATTATTACATCATTCATTATTCATATTTAAACATAATTAAAATTTTACAACAACGATATATACTAAGTGTACTAGAAAATAAATCATTCAAAAAGTTATTTTGGTAGCTAGGTGGGAGCATGTCGGCTCCTAACTCATTAAAGTCATAGTAAAATTGAGTAAATATTTACTTCCCTTCCTAAATTTCATGAACAATACATTAAATAAGTTATGGAGATTTTCTTGGTACGACAATTTGATTCCCAAAGAAAAATATTTCTTTTTCGAGACAATTTGATTCTCCGTAACTTTTTTCATCAGATAATTAAATTCTTAGAATTTTTGACTTAATTGAGTGAAGTAAACATTTTCAAGGAGGATTTGGTAACTAATCATATTCTTTTTAAGAATTATTTGGTAGCTTTATTTTTACATAGACCAAACTGTTGTACAAACTAGATACTGAAGAATGCAGAACAAATTCTTTTCAAACAAAATCCTGTGGGAGTTTTATTTTTATTATGAGAAAAATTTTAGGAGCTTTTTTTTTAAATTATGGAATTATAAATCTCCATGAAAGCAATTATTTTCGACTTCTTTTATTTTCTATAAAGCGTTTTAATATAAAAACGTGCTTTTATTAAACTAGCCCTTAATTAAAAAACATGTGGAGTAAAAGCGAGTGAACATATGTTGTCCCATAAAAATGTACCACTTCATATGTCATTATTTATAATTGGTCAGAAAAATACTTAATAATTATTTTTTAACTTAAAAGCACACTCCAGAATTTAAAATAAAATCTATTTGTGAAAGTTTGTTTCATGCCAACACTGCAACACAATCACTTTTCTATATATAATATTTAAGTTTATTATAGCTTCTAAAATTCTTCAAAGTATTTTGAGTCAATGTTCACTAATTTTGGAAGCCAATAACTACTAACAAGGTACAACCTTAAAGGGTTGTAACTATGTAACACTACACATTCATGTTGGAGATTCAACAATTTTCTTAAATTAAACCTTATGACACATTATTGTTATTTGAAGACTTACATATATATAACCAAAATCCATCAAAATTTAAGCAAAAGAATTGAAGAATAAGCTGTTCTGACATAGTACTAATCAAGAATCAATTATTTTCATCTGGCTTTGTGAATTTGTTAAGGGAATTTAATTGAAGCTACAGAGAAAAGGTAAAAATGTCAAGGACAAATTCTGAGAAGAAATTGGGTGCAGGAAGAGTTGTGGCTGTGGCAATTGAAAACAACAAAACAAGTCAATATGCTGCAAAATGGGCAGTTGATAATCTTCTTCCAAAAGACCAATGTTTGTTATTAATCCATGTTAGACAAAGAGCATCATCAATTGCTACACCAAGTAATTAATAATCTTAATTGCTTATATATATATATATATAGCTTGAGTTGAATTATGAAAAGCTTGTTTTGTAGCATGTTTTCTTTCTCTTTTTCAATATGAGCAAATGAAGAAAAGCCTTTATCATTTGATGATGGTTTTTTACTACCCTTTGGTATTTTTAATAAAAAATAATCACTTTGTAACACACGTTACTGATTTGAATCATTTATGAGTGCAGCAGGAAGCCAGATATCCCTTGATGCTAACGACGATGTGGCTAGAGCATACAAGCAACAAATGTACAATGAGTCGAGAGAGCTTTTCGCTACATTTCGCGTCTTCTGCAATAGAAAGAATGTTAGTACTCCCAACTCATTTTTCTTCAACAATAGAATCAAAATAGCAAAGCAGAAAGAGAAGGAATACATACAATACTAAAATAAGCAATCAAATTTCATCCATTTAAAGAGCTTGCTTTTAAATGAATCTGTGGTTGTTTTCTTCTTCTAAACAAAGCCTTTTAATTCAATGTTTTGTCTATATTTACAACAGATACAATGCCAAGAGATCTTGTTGGAGGACACAGATGTACATAAGGCATTAATGGAAAGTATTAACACATATTCCATTGAGCTTATGGTACTTGGGGCACCATCAAAAAGTGGTCTTGTTAGGTAATTCACTATATTCATTCCTACTTACCAAACATAATCCAAGCAAACTATGCTTATTAAACTTATGCACATGCAAGCCAAGGTTAATTGATTCCTAAAGAAAAAGGGTACATTGCATGAATGTGGTAGCACTTATTAGACACCTTAAAACTAGCAATAAAAACTTTTTGAGTTATATTTACTTTTACTCCTCACATATTTTATTTTTTTTGAGTGAATACCCATTTTAGTCCTTAAAAACTTTTGTGTATACCAATTTGATCCCTGAAAAAATAATCTAAATTAGTACTCAATGATCATAAATGTAAGTCAAAATAATCTCTATCAGGTATCATAAAACATGCTAAAAGAACTAATTTGACCTATATTTACTATTTTTGGGAGCAATTTTCTATTTTTCAACCACCAAACTAGCTATTTACTCATTCTTCTTTAAATAACAGAATCCTAGTTTTGACTATTTTTTATATGATAACAGGAGGTTTAGAACAACAGATGTCCCAAACCAAGTGTCAAAAGGGGCACCACCATTCTGCACTGTGTACATTATTTCCAAAGGAAAAATCTCAACTGTCAAATCTGCTACTGCTTCACTAACTACTACTTCTAAAGCTACAATCCTTAGCAATACATTGCAACCACAGAATCAACTTGCACCTAGTCTTGACATAATGGATGCACAACACATGCAAAACCATCCACCACGACGTATGCCAATTTCTCTTTAATCTTTACCTTAAAAAAAAAATCACGAATCAAAGCGACAAAAGCTGAATTCTGAATCCTGAAATCTTTAAGGATAGTTGTGCGTAACATTTATTTTTTTGGAAAATGATAATGTTGCTCATAAGATTATGTATTTGTGTTTATTATAGCAATAACAGAGAAACCAACATATGGTGCACCACGACTATCATCGGAGGACGAAATCAAGTAAGGAATGTAGAGATTTGATGCATAGATAATTCTACAACATTCTTGTTAGTCAGCAAAACATAGCACACAAGGATCTTATGTAAAACTCAAATAGTCATTGATTCTCTAATAGCTTGTGAATCCTTAATTGAAGTGGTAGTAAAAAAAAATCACTGCATTAGACCAGTGAATCCTTGATAATGATATGTGACAAGTCACAAGCATGTCTTATTTTGATAATGTCAAGAAGTTTAAGCCATATGAATGCTGAATACTCATCTCTAGTTAGATTAGGAATATAATGCAGATATTGTGGAATATGCATTGATTTATGACTATGAATTCCAAAAATCATTGATGATTGTAGAAACCTAATGTATAAATTCAAGTAAGCTATAATGCCATGCTATCATATGAATGCTAAAACAAATGGATGAATACTTTGCTAACTTGATATTCTATGAACAGATCGCCGTTCACAAGATCTAGTAAATCATACCACAGATCTTTTGAATCCTCGGTTCCGGATTCTGATATATCATTCGTGAGCAATGGAAGGCCAAGCGTTGACAGGATGTTCCCTTCATTTTATGATGAAATGGACTCTGGAAGGCTTTCATCAGGCTCAGATTTGGATGCCAGAAGCTACAGTTCATCGCTCTCGGGTGCTAAGTCGATTGATCAGGGTGACTACTCGTTCTGTTCACAAGACAGTGGTTTCTCAACACCATCTGCGAGGTTCTCAAGTTCGGTGAGCACATTGTATAACATAAAGATGTATAATCAAAATGGAGAACTAATCTACTGTATTAACATGATCTGATGTAGTCTAATTCGTGTGCACCTTTCTTATCTTTGTCACGATCAAAGTTTTTATGGCTTTATGTCATACACTCATAGTAATGAGATATTTATAAACATATATATGCCTAGAGGACAAGAATTGATGAATGTATTCTTTGAAGTTATAGGATGATGTAGAAGCTGAAATGAGGAGACTCAAGTTAGAACTGAAGCAGACTATGGAAATGTATAGTACAGCTTGCAAGGAAGCTCTCACAGCAAAGCAAAAGGTGCCTTCCAGATTTTAATTTAGTCCAAATATAATTCTAACGATATATTGTCTTCGATGCGATTGTCACGATTAAAACATGAATAATCATTTGAGAAAAGATAGTAATAATTGTCGCGATATTCCAACAGGAAATGGAACTTCAGCGTTGGAAATTGGAAGAACAAAGGAAAACCGAAGAGTTACGAATGACCGAAGAAGCAGCATTGACGGTAGCCGAGAAGGAGAAAATAAAAGCTAATGCCGCAATGGAGGCAGCAGAAGCAAATCAGAAAATTATAGAGTTTGAAGTACAACAAAGAATGAAAATAGAATCTGATCAGAAGAACAAGGCAGATGATACTATTTCATATAGTCCTGTCCGGTATAGAAAATACAGTATTGAGGAGATTGAAGAAGCAACAAACAACTTTGATATCTCTCTCAAGGTTGGTGAAGGAGGTTATGGGCCAGTGTTTCGGTGTGAACTAGATCACACACCAGTTGCAATTAAAGTGCTTAAGCCAGATGCAGCTCAAGGAAGGTCACAGTTTCAGCAAGAGGTATGAAAAAATGCAACAAAACCAAGTAAAGGATCATATGTAACTCCTAAAAGTACATCACCAATTCATGTTAGATTATTTTTTAGGAAAAGGTCTTTTCTTTCTTCCTGAAAGCTCTTAGAAAGCTTTTGATTATAAATTGTTTTGAACTTAGAATAAGCTAATCCTAACACACATTAAAATGAAGAAAACTAAAAAGAAACATGGTGCCATTATGCATATTATTTGAGGTAATAAATTTGGCATTTGACTCATGCAGGTTGAAGTGTTAAGTTCCATGAGGCATCCAAACATGGTTCTCCTCCTTGGAGCTTGTCCGGAGTATGGTTGCCTAGTGTACGAGTACATGGCTAATGGAAGCTTGGATGACTGCCTCTTCAGGAGAGGTAAGGTACCAGCTCTTCCTTGGCAACTAAGATTCAGAATTGCTGCAGAAATTGCTACAGGCCTCAATTTCCTCCATCAAGCAAAGCCAAAACCACTGGTGCATCGTGACTTAAAACCTGGAAACATCTTGCTCGACCGCAACTTCGTGAGCAAGATCAGTGATGTTGGATTGGCCAGGCTTGTCCCTCCTTCAGTTGCAGACACTGTAACACAATATCGCATGACATCAACTGCCGGAACATTCTGTTACATTGATCCCGAGTACCAGCAAACAGGCATGCTAGGAATCAAGTCTGATGTATACTCGCTTGGGATCATGCTGCTACAGATTATAACAGCCAAGCCACCAATGGGTTTGACTCATCATGTTGGAAGAGCTATTGAGAAAGGTACTTTTGCTGAAATGCTTGACCCTGCTATTGAGGAGTGGCCAGTTGAACATGCTATGCATTTTGCTAAGCTTGCATTGCAGTGTGCCGAAATGAGAAGAAAAGATAGGCCTGATCTCGGGAAAGTTGTATTGCCCGAGCTCAATAAGCTCAGAGATTTTGCTGAAGAAAACTTGCCTATGATGATGATGTTTGGTGCAGGATTCACTACTAGAACTAACAATTACTCGCGCTCGACAATTTCCTCGTCCACAGTGAGTCGTTGTGCATATCACACCTTGTTTTTTCAGTTCATATTATGTAGTCATACTTTTTTTCAGTTCATACTATATAGTCATAACAATTTATATCACATATTTCTCTTGTAGGATGAATCTCAATTGTCTGGATCGTCTAGTTACGAAAGTCGGTCAACCTCATCTTCACTGAGTAACAATAGTAGTTTTGTTGCAACAAAGATGATTTGATAAAAGCATCATAAAATCACAAACAGGTGGATTTTTTTATGTCTTGGAAGAAACTTGAGAATGTAACTAAGCAAAAACTGATTCTTTTATTGAAAAGGAACGCAAAGTGTAATTGTTCAAGGTGTACTTAGCTATTCCAGTAGTAATTGAAAATGGAGTTTTAACCTTATCTTTATGCATATGCTAATTTATCAAATCTTCTGATAGAACTTGCTTGTTTTAAGCAAAATCAACAATACGTGAAGTTTATACTTTATTCTCTAAAAAACAAAGACAGTAACCCACGTCTATACTTTATTATCTAACTTGCGAAATGCATTTTCAATCTTGGGATCTTACTGATTAAGAAAACATACCAATTGCCACAGTCATTCATTGTTCTATATGACAACTGCACACTCATCCTAAGAAATTTCTCAATTACTGCAACAAATCCAGGTCCATTAAACGGAAAGTCACAAATACACTTGATATATATGGAAGAAATGGAGTATATAAGACTTGGCATAAAGAAAAATCACTCAAATAACTATAAAAATTGTACTGAAAGTTTGATAATTAAAATCTAAATGTCTAATGATTCATTTGATCCATGTAAGAAATGCAACATAATACAATAAGGTAAACTTTTTTATTATTATATCTTAAAGACAAGAAAAAACTCTGAATACAAGAGTTATGATCAAGCCTGCGGACAACAATAATTATGAAAAATTGCGAGTTATTCCCACTTTCCTTGCACTAATAACTAGTTTGGATAAAATCAAACATAAAATTGATTAATTCTACAACTATAATGATGTGAACAAAGACGAAACTAATTATCAAAATTTAATTAAAACTTTCATATGCACGCATAGTTATTACAACAAAGCGATTCTTCAGAAGGATGGCATCACAAAGTCCTATGCATCAGGCAAGTTTAGCAAGCTGGTTCTTATGCCCTGTTAGATGGTACAATCTTCTGGGGTGGCTGCATTTTAAGGACATCAAATTATACACAAGTCAGTATAGAAGGATGCCAATGTATGATTGAATGAATTTTTCCTACCAAAAATGTTCTGAAGCAGCACCATCAAGGAAATTTAATAATGGTTAAATTATTCTATAGCTCCCTGAACTTTTTGGGGAAACTCAAATAGAACAACCCTGAATTTAAATAAATTGTAGTTGGACCCTTAATGCATAGAAAATTTGTAATTGGGTCTCTCATACTCTTTTCGGCTGCGGTAAAAGTAGAGGGACCAATTTGAGATTTTCTAAAAAGTTCAAGGACCTAAAATCACAAGTACCCTAACAGAAAAGTGTCCAATGGACCCAATTTGAAAATTTTCTGTGTATAGGGACCCATCCACTAGAAATAATAATCATTAGAGCTATATTAGGTTCTTGCTCACCATTGCCAATTCCTCCTCATGCTTTGGAATAAAAGCAGTGTCAACCTTGCCATTTCTGAAATCCTGTTATACAATGAAGATATTCCGTATATAATTTAACTTCTGAGCATATATTGTTAAAGCATACTTGGTACAAAAAGGAAATGAAAGGAGCACCCACCTCAATGTCAAGGATAAGTTTATGATATTCGATAGTTGTAGGAATTCCTGCAACCAAAAATTATTTATTAATAATTATATCACAGAATTTGAAGGGTTTGAAACAGCAACAATAACAACAGAAGCTTTCCCGGGGAAGGATTTAAAACAAATTTAACTTTTCTTTCCGCAGTGCATTGAACAAGGTGCATAGGAAAAGTATTTGACTCTTTTCATTCTTTTCAGGCTTCTGGCATGCAATTGACTTACACCAAGTACAGGTACCTTATGGAATAATCACACTTATAAAAAAATATTATTTTACCTGTGATAGTAGTGTCATCAAGTGCCCTTTTCATGCGCTCGATTGCTTTTTCTCTTGTTGGAGCCCATACAATCAGCTAGAAAAGGTTCACAAAGTCAATACATGAGCAAGGTTTTCAAATAAAATGAGCACTTCACAGATAGTTTGGTGTATTGCATCCACGTCCTCATAACCACAGCATATAAAAGGCAAACAAATTTATATTAGATCATGTTCCATTGAGTAAAAAGTGAAAGTCGCATTTAGATTATTAGATCATGCTCGTTAAATTCTTTGAACCCTTTTATTTCCTGCTATTTCCATCCACTCATTTTTCCCACTTACTAGGGTGAGGAAAGCAATACTGTCACTTCTGATAAATTTAATTTGTCACCACTCAGGAACTAGAAGAAGACTTAATAATGTTGGATGGGTGGGAAACGTGCTTTATACAGACAATCAATTGCAAATCATATACCAATAAATTCTCAGTATTTATTTGCATTGGTAGCTTACAAATAAATAAGACATTGCTTGCACGTCTGCTGATATTAAACTCACAAGTGAAACAAGTCATCACCTGACTAGTATCTATACCTATAACCTATCATTGCTTAAATTCAAACAATCCCAAACAAACTTTATAAGGAAATGAGAAAGAGCTGTAAAAGAAAAATACTGACATTTGCATAAGAATAGTCGTTACCTATATGATTAATATATGTTTGTATAAATTAGTGGTTGCATTAGATAATTTAGATATAGACGGGTTACATGCATTTGCTGCTCATATGCATCACAAAGACATAAACTATGCAGTATAGCAGCAAAGATGAGGATGAACAATCAATGATATAAACGAGACAGAATAGCACACCTTCCCAAGAAGGGAGTCATAGCTTGGAGGAACCACATAATCGGGATAAACATGGCTATCCATTCTGACAAATGGACCTCCAGATGGCAAGTATGCTGTAATTCTACCTGTTGTTTGAGAGGAGAAATTCCTTCGTAATTAGAAAACCTTTAAATAAAATATAAACCAAAACCATAAAATGTAAAATGACTATGCCTAACACTTCAAACGTCAATTTTAATGAACACAACTGTTCCATAACAAATTTAGAATACATGTTTCTAAAATTCCTATTGAATGTAATTACTTATAGCATCTTTTAATGCATGTCTGCAAAAATACACTGCTGATACAAGATACCTGGCCCAGGTCTAAAATTCTTAAACGCATCTTCTGCATTGATACGGCATTCAATAGAATGTCCACGGAGCACAATATCCTCCTGCAGAAAAACTACAATAAGAGCAAGATTCTAAAGAACCACAACTTCAGGTAAAATAACTCCTTTATGACATACCTGTTTGTATCGAAGTTTTTCTCCCATAGCTACAAGAATTTGCTCTTCTATCAAATCCACAGAGGAAATCATTTCTGTAACAGGATGTTCAACCTGATCCCACCAACCCACCCCCAAAAAAATGAAAAGAAATAGTAGAAACTATTCAGCATAGCTACAAAAATTGAAAGCCTGATATAATGTATCAGATTCATTTCATACTAGACAACTATGGCAAGTGTATTTGGAAACCAATTTCAACCTGAATACGAGTGTTCATCTCCATGAAGTAAAAGGAACCCCTTTCATCCAATAGAAACTCAACTGTTCCAACACCAACATAACCAATAGATGCAGCCGCTGCAACTGCTGCATCTCCCATTGCCTTCCGCAACTCTGGGGTCAATGCAGGAGAAGGTGCTTCTTCCATCAGTTTCTGATTACGCCTCTGAACAATCACAATCAACAGAACCAATTAATTACTTCAAGTATGATCTCTTGCAACAGGATTTCAAAATGGGATAGTAAATAATCAGCACCCCTATGCTGTGAACTTTCTCAAACATGATAACATTGACAGTACGAAGTGGATGAAATTCCGATTTTTCTTTTCTATTTTTACCAGATATGCATCTCTGCTATTGTTATCCAGTAACATCAGCAAAGATTTACATGTGAGACTCCTACGGATGGCTATGGCAGTTACTTCAATTACAGCCCCAAACTTTAATCAAACATCACATATATTTGAACAGTTTACATTAGTTTTCGTTCTTCAATTCATCATGATCAGAAATTACATCTAGTTTACAGAACACATATTATCATGTTTTGTAAAATATCATTTAATAAATAAATATGAGTATGAGTATGGTAATATAACTAACCAATTTGAAAACAACACAACGATACAGACAGGTGAGAATTGACAGTACCTGGATGCTGCAATCACGTTCTCCAAAGTGAACAACATTACCATATTTGTCTGCAAGAACCTGGAAAGCCATGAAGCAGAAGGATGGATGAATTATAAACAGCAACAAGACAAGTTAAACTGTAAAGAGGACTCTAATATTAGAAATTTGGAAAATTAAAATACAATGTTACTAGTTACAAATTGCAAGCAATGAATAACAATCATAAGAAAAATTCAATCGAAGTGTTTCTCCTAATTCCCAGGCTTCAGTAAAATCAAATTATAGATTTCATTAACAAAAATGGATAACATTACCTGGAACTCAATGTGTCTTGGGTTTTGGACATACTTCTCCAGATAAACACCATCATTGCCAAAGGCAGCAGCTGCTTCACTCTTAGCTTGCTGCAAGTAATGAAATTGAATTATTATTATTTTTAGTAAAAATGCAAATATGTATTCCTCATCAATGGGATGAAGTCTGCAACTATTTGCAAGCAGAATAACATCATTGGCTAATCACCCTTACATCAGAATCCACTCTAATGGTATGGCCCAAAAACTTGTTTCAGCTCCAAAGATGGCATCATGTCATGACAAGAATTGTAACATACAAACTACTAGAGAACTTGCTCTGCCTATTGCCCCAAAACAAATCACTGATAAGTGAGAACTATTTCTCTATGACTTTGTTTGAATATACACATGCTAAAATATATACACAAGGTACAAGTAATAGCTATTTCGTTCGGGTTTTTTGCTTTAACCAGATTTGAGTTTCAGGTTACCTTTTTTAGCTTTTGACTATCTGTGCCTATTATAACAGACAAGAAACTAAACATAGAAAACTATGGTTCAGACAATATAAAAAATACTTCCATTCAGATGGAAATATGATAGAAACTGGTATTTTGCTGAGGAAATGTAGAGAAAAACCTAAGGTGCAAAGCTCTGATAACAAGGAAAAAACAGAAAATGTCTTGATCCAGATGTAGGTAGAAGAGGAAAGAAATAAAATATAAAGAAGCTAGATGCAACTCTCCCCCTTGGCCTAGGCCACCCCAAACCACTTAAAATTCTGATGTGCCCTCTCCATTCCCCACCTTCCTAAGCCTTATTCCCTGCTTTCCCTCACTCCTCGCCGCATAAGTCATGTTTGTTATAATGAAAATTATTTTTGTGCCCCTTAATCATAATTCACAAGTGGTCTAGCATATGAGTGACTAACGATACCTGTAGCAACTTCACAAACTCTTCAGGTTCTTTAGCAAGACGCATGCCACGTCCTCCGCCACCTGCTGTTGCCTAAGAAACACAATAAGATTTTCAGTTTACAAATCAGCTAAATAAGACCATACAGTGGAGTCTTTATAAAAATGATATGCAGGGGATTTTTATGGCCGATTTAATCAGTTTAAATCAATCACCAATGAAATGATTCTTCTATCAATTGATATGTTTCCACAAATAACTCAAATTCAACTACTTGATCTGTATCTTCAACTGTTGGAAACTCAAAAAGAAGACCATAACAAACAATAATAATTTTTCTTTTCAATAAATCATGAACTAAACAATGTAATCATCGTAGTAAGTGTATACTTCTGCAAAAAGATTCAACCCATTACATTCTTCAATTTACAGTTTTAATGTCACAACAAAGAATGGATGACTTAGCAAAGCGTGTAAAATTGCTCATTGCTTCACTGAAACAATAATCCTGAAACATACATGTGGACGGTCCTTTTAGAAGATAAGGCTTATTTTCTTCTTTCGTTAAAATACTGTATAAAGGGTGGCTCATTGCACAAGGCTCCCACCTAGTGGGGTGTGGGAGTCTGGGAAGGGTATATGTACACAGTCCCTCACAAGTGAAGAGACTGTTTCCAAGATTTGAACACATGATCTCCAAGTCACAAGGCAATCAACATAACCGTTGTGTGGAGGCTCACTCTTTTTTCGGTAAGATACTATATTTGACAATAAATTCAAAATACCTGATTTCCACAAGAAACTTAGATTGATCATACAATAAAATTTACTTTCATTAATATGTCAATATCACATGTATATTTACTGATTGGAGAGTATAAGGAAGGAAAAATGTATGTGAATATGATTTGACTGCCGCATATACTAATGTACATGATTATATATATTATATATGTATATGCATATATATATATATATATACTTATATATGTATATCAGTATATGCATATAAAAATTTAAGTATGAGTGGAATATATATGTCAACCAGAAAAACTGAAATTAAAATCAATTAGGCACAAGTTTACAGATACATAGTAATAAGGCTTTCTACCTTGATCATCACAGGGAAACCAATCTCATTTGCAACCTTGACAGCTTCTTCTGTGCTCTGTTACATTAGGTCACTTCATCAAATTGATGTTATAACTGATGAATTGATCTCAACATTATATTTAAAAGTTATTTGAAGCTATTTATACAACTGACTCTCTAATATATTACCTGTAAAAGCCCATCACTTCCTGGAACAGTGGGAACACCTGCTTTCTTCATTGTCTCTCGGGCAGTTGCTTTGTCACCCATAACCCGAATACTGTCAGGCTGAAAGATTAAACTAAATATTAAGTTCTACCAAATACTTGAAAAGGGAAATATTTGAACCATGAATTTTCTCTAATAAAATTATGAGTTAAAGAAGTAATATATATGTAACAGAAAAACATTGAACGTTAATGCTAATACATTAAAATCAAATAAAATTTGGGGATATCAGATAATTTGGAAGCCTCCTTTGATTAGGCATATGCTAGGAAATGCCTCAAAGTTACCATCAATTATCTTTAACAATATTGAATATTAAGTAGACATTTGACTATGGGTTAAGAATACTGTTATTTTAGGCATGACAAGCTTGGCAACCACTTGCTGAAGAACTATATTTAAACAGTAATCCTCATCACACAGTATCATTTTGTCTATAATTTAAAATCACTCAACGTCAGTTTCAGGCAATAATAATGTTCATGTATAATACTTCAGACAGAAGCTGGCTTTAAGATTGAATAGGGAAGTTCAAATAAGTCTTGTTTGACCAGTTGGAGTTTTGACAGTTAATGTTGCAAACTCAATCATAAGGCACTGATTTAAGCCAATCATCAAACAATAAACCAACAGGATATTCTACAAATTGCACATAGAGTACTCACATTAGGCCCAATAAAATTGATTCCATGTTCTCTACACATATCAACAAACACTGCATTCTCAGAAAGAAAACCATATCCAGGATGCAACATCGTGCATTTGTGACTAGTAGCAGCAGAAAGGACATTTGGGATAAGCAAGTACCTGCACAAAAAAAGAGGCAACAGAAATAATTTTACAACTTTTGTGGCAAATTAAATATTTTAATAATTTGGATATATTACGTGCATAAAAAAAGGCAGCCCAGTATATGATGCTCCCACAAGCGGAAAGATTATTTTCAGAATTTGATAATGTAACCTCTAGGTCGCAATCCAGCAACTTTACCAATGCACCAAAGCATAAATATAAAAAAAAACAAATGATCATTATAATTAATTATTCATTATGAAATTCTATGGTACCATCTTTCCTTACAAGTTCTGATATCTGTACAACATATTTAGACAACAATTGGTACGAAAAATCACATATACATACATTTCTCTACTCTATCCCGAAACACACAGTAACTCAATACTCACTCATATTCACATAAACCACATGTTGTTGTCCTAACATTATATACAACTAGAAATGTTGCATAAAAAAATCCCATAGGCATGCTCAAACACTTATTTATCATGATATTCACATTCAATTTATACATGTATCATCTATATGAAAATTCTGTGTAAGATATAACTTACGATTGGTTACTTGGCGCTTCGCCAATACAAACAGCCTCATCAGCCAATTTAACATGAAGTGCATCCTTGTCAATTGTAGAGTACACTGCCACACATGGTATCCCCAATTCATGAGCAGTTCGAATAACACGAACCGCGATTTCACCTCTATTCGCAATCAAAATCTTATCCGCTCGACAAGTTGCACCAAGAGCCCCACAACGCGCTCTTTGTTCTTTTTTATAACTAACTTGTTGAACAGCAGTTTGTTTAGGAAAACTCATGTTATTAGTTCCAGGTAAGAAACTGCATTGTGAACTCTTCATTCCTCTACTTCTCACAGCAAATAAACCCTTCAAAAATTTTGTTTAAAGAATAATACACAAGTAATTAAGTAATAAATAAATAACAATAGAGTGTAATATCAGTGTAAAGATTTAGAGAATAATATATCAGTGTAAATATTTATACACAGTCATTAAATCATTCATCACTTTGAAGAGTCAATTATGATCAAATATGAAACATGGAGGACTGTATATAAAACTCAAATACAGTGCACGTCTTTTTTCTCAAAGATTTATATACATTCAATACATTATCTATCATTCATTTGTATTGTAAAAAATGGATGATATACAAAACTGTTACACTGTCGATGCATACATCTTTTCTGGTAGTAATAAAAATAAATAATGATGATGACGATGATTGAGTAATTGGACTTACTACAAGAGGAACAGAAGGTGAAGAAAGAGATTTGCAGAGTGACATTGAAATAGTGGAATCCATATTGCTCCTAACAATAGATGAAAAAATGGAATGAGGAAAATGAGAGTATAATGTATGAGAATAAGGGAAAGAATGAAATAATGGTTAATGTAGTTTACCTAAAAAAAGTGAGTGATGAGAAATGAGAAGTGAAGTTTAAGAAAGGTGGTTGTGTCGATGGAAACTAGGAAAAGTGAGAGTGTTGAAAGCTCCGCCTAAATCTAAATCTGATTTGACACTTCAGAATTGAGAAGAGGTGTTTGAATGAATGTGGGAAAGTTCTGTTTTCAGAACATGGACTAATGGGCTCAATACATGTTAGCCCAATACTTTGGGTTTTCTTCTTACATTTTTTTAGTGTTTTAAATTTTTTGTATGGTATTTTTTCACTCTCTTTTTTTGAGTAAGAAATTAATTTCTTTTGGGGTGTGTGGTTGCCTCTTCTAACAAGTATTGCTCCTAGTAATCAAATTCTTGATCATTTTGTTGTCCGAGGATCTAGCAAGGTTACATTACTAGATCAATACCTTGTTGATTTTGAGTGTGTGAGTGTAACCAACTCTTTCATGCTACTTAATTCAAAGCTTATAGATCAATTGGAAATAGATTAGGATTTTATTAGCTAGATGATTAAATATAACTTTTGGGAATTATTTGGTAACTTATAGTTTATTTGGTAAGTTTTGGTTTTATGATGGTCAATAAACTAGTAGAATGTTTAATAAATAAAGAGTGACAACAGTTTGTATATTTTAAAAACCACAAGCTTTGAATTAAGTTGATTAATAAATAACAAATTAAATAATTCAATAAGGTACATCTCAATTTCATGTTTTCAAATTATATTAATTATCATAAACTCAAATAATTTTTAAAATTAATATTTTTTATCATATGTTATATAAAGAAATATATTCATAACTAATGTAGAACTATGATAAGCTAGTAAGTGTAGAGTGAAATAAGTTTTTAACTTATAAATTATCACAAATAAATTTATTGGATATGAATTTATTATCATATATCTTATTACATAAACCATTTTTCAAATACGACTAAGTATTAAAATACTTATCGGATAAACTAGTTGAGTAGTTTATAAGCATACAATTCCCCTTACAAAACACCTAATTACATTTTTATCTTAGTTGTAAAGACTTAACATAATCTTATGTGTCCAAAAGAGTAATTAACACAATCCTTTCTCCTTATTTTACAACCTAAAATCAGCATGGAACATACTAATCACCAAGCGCATAAATAAATGAATTAGTGGAGTTTCTTTAGTTTAATCTTGGAATGAGTCAATCATAATTGACCAAGATCACATTAGAATCTAATGGTCTCATTCTTTATACTATGTCAATCAGAATGTTATATTCTATTGTTTTTTGTTTTTGAATATTTTCTTTTATTAATATGGCAATATGTCATTGGTCCGATACACAAAATAGGACATGTATACCCATCATATCTTTTTTCAGTTCAAAAAACTCAGCATTTTAAGAGTGCATATCTGTTGTCTCACACTTAGTGCAACTCCATATGTCATGACTTTGTAATTGGGTAAAAAAAATATATTTAAGTTAAAATTTAACTTTTTAAGTAATTTTCTAACCAATCATAACGTCCTGACACATGAAATGCAGAAATAAGATATATGAATAAGATTTTCAAAATAAAAAGTCCTGTATAGGCAACACACCAATATATATAGACAATAATGGAATGCAGAACTAAGATTTAGCACATTCAACAATGCTCTACAATGTGACCAGCTATCTAGATTGACTACAAATTTTGAGCCACCATGTATAGATTAAACATAGATATCCAATACCAAGGTATAATTAGTCAGGTATTAGAAAAGTTGTATTACATAAAAGGTCCCAAGAAAACACAGGAACCCATCAGAACAATCTAAAAGGGCAAGCTTTCTCTTTAACAATAATAATAATGATATGTTTATAAAATAATATTTCATTGATTAGGAGTTTATTATTTAGTAATAGAAATTGAAGTCAAATACTTTCATTGTTGATATCTTTCCATTCCATGCTATGCTATCCTCTCTCGAGAACTCCCAAATACATCCCAAGATTTATTAATTCATTGAGATACATATTAACCTTTGAGATAAACTGCATTTTCCCTTCCTCAATAATTAAAACAATTTTAACAATGAAAGAACTTCATCTTAAGTGGTTTCACTTTTAACTATATCCAATTCAAGTTTAAGGCAAATTCAAATGAAAACTATGTGGAAAATAAGAAATAACTTCACACTTCAACCATTCAAGTTATTAAATAATCACTACATAATAAACTGTCAACCAAAATTTCTGTCTTCTGAAATTTCTTCAGAGGCCAAAATGAGTCTTCAAAATAATGACTGCTACAATAACTCTCAAGGGCAGACAAAGGGTTTTAAAGATAGACTTACAGCTGAAAAATGCTAAGACTCTAAACTAGATCAACCCAACATGTCATTTGTCACATACAACACTAGGTCTTCCATATTCTGGACTTTTCTATGATTCTACAACATCTTCCTTTACAATTGGTCGTATACGATGTGCAGCAAAAATAACAATAAAGTAATTACAAGGAAAAGATTGAAAGAAGGAATTTAGCGCACCAAGAAAGATGGGATGTGATAGTAAAAACTTTCCGCCAGCCAAAATAAGCCCAAATATTGCCAGTGATCTGCATGGAAACAAGTCTCAGTCTCACAGATACAGCGAATTTGCAAACATGATACCTCGCCGGAGGCTTTCACTTGCTGCTGCGAATTTCTTCTCCAAGTCAACCTCTCCAACTGCATCAGCAGCAGCTCGCAGCTGGAAAGAGGCCAGAAGATGAATGAGACAAAAAATGTGACGTAGAGATAACTTGTAAAATGATCAAGCATACTAGTGTTTTAATGTATAAACCTCTAAAGGCAAGTTTAATATTTTAATATTCTACAACCTCTTCAACTTAGAGGAAGATTTAAAGAATTTTCTCAAAATAAAATCAATTGCCAAAATACAAGTAAACCAGTTCAACTTTGATTCTGGTAAAAACACCCGTGCTTCCAATTTGGGCAATTAACACCCCTAGCTTCACAGTTCACACGTATATCAAATACTCCCTTTTGAATGTAGTGAAGTTATAAAACCAACTGAAAATGAAACTGTCTAGAATAGCACACTCAATGAGTCAAGTTCCACTAACCAGCCAACTCGAACAACATTTACTCACATTTCCACTTCAAATTAAATAGAAGAGTTTCTTTGCAAGTTTCAAGAAATCCAGCCATCAGAATTGAAACCATGTGGTTATTATAGCTACATGGGTGGAAAATTGTATACCTGATTCAAAAACTCATCAAGCCTTCTAGCACTCCTAATGATACTCCCCTCAAAGATGTCAGTCATTTGTATAACATCTCCAAAACTTGCTCCCTGGGAAAAAATGAAACGAAAGACCAGATATTAATATGAGCTTAAAAGGTAAAAACGATTATAAATTATGCGCTTACAGCCAATGCCTGAAGTTTACTACTTTTTTTTACTCACTTTTTGGGTTAACTAATATACATTAAGGCATGCTAAATAAATGGTTTCAGGTCTTATTGTCACAGTTCAAAATTTTAAACTAGAGAAAAAACAGCAATTGTGCATCAAGAAAGAATAATTCTAACTTTAAAACAAATGATGTGACTTGTTGACTATTTGTGTGACAATTTGATACATAGAGAAAAGATACTGCTAAGCCTTTTCTATTTCTTGATCCCCCGGGAATGCCACGTATCCTAAAACTCACTCCCATCAAAGTTTGACACTATCACATCTTAAAACAGCAATACAAAAATATTATAGTAGAAATCAAGCAAATAAATTAAAAGTAGACAAGGAATTGAAAACTTGACATAACAAACCTTTGACCAGGAGTATATCACATCCATCAGGAATGGCCTTACTGTTGACTCCACATACTCGTCCACATTTATTTCCAATTTGCATTCATGTTGTATCTATGATAAAAAAGAGTCCATTTAAAATTTAATTAACAGATTCTCAAGAAATATCATGTTAAATGATAAAACACCTCTGCTATCCTTCTTGCACTGTCTTGAAGCTGTTGTAGAGGTCTTGCGAGTTCTGTTCTCAGTTGTATCTGAGACTCACTAGATCTATCTCCTGGTATAAAACAACTTGCAAGGGCAGCAACTTGATGGTGGTCAAGTTCATTAAAAGTACCTAAAAAACGGAAAAACCAGATTATATAAACATAATATGCTGCTTGAAACAAAGAAGCAATTGAGAAATGCAAATCAACTCACCATTAAACATCAACTCAGTGACAAGGAGTTCATCGCCTGTGTCAATCAAACAGGCCGCCCGCCCCTTCAACTGAACTATACCATCAGCATCAATATGACCAAGCTTCTTTAAGACTCGTGAGCGATTCTTAAGCTCTTCGCGAAATTTTTGTAGCTGAAAATTTGATTAATTTTTTCTTTGAGAAACTAGGGGATCCATCAAAACAAAGAGTCACACCAGATAATTCAGGAAATAAAACACAGGAGTAAATTTATCCATTGTCTACAGTAACGCACTCAAAATTTGACAAGAATAAAATTGTCATATTAGCATCCCATCAATTGTTAATTAACATTGGGCCATAAGATCACAGGTATAATGCATATTAGATATTGTCTTGACTGGCATTCTATTCCATTATTCAAACATGTGATCCAAAGAAAACTAAATATATCAAAGAAAGAATCCTCGACATAACAATACCTGGGAATCCCGCATTTTTGCCTTCAGTTGTTGAATTTCATGACTCACTTCTGCTTTCCTCTGAAAGCATTTAATTTGGTCGACATCTTGATGCTATCTTGCAGCAAAATATTAAGGAAACATTCACACTCACACCAAAGACTGAGATGTATTGCATTGATAATGAAAAGGAACAGGGTCATAGTGTTCATCTTAACAAACCTTATGCATGGGATGGGAAAACAACTTTTGCTCAAGTTCCTCTATTTGATTGACAAACTCAACTATCTCAGGGTCTTTTATCTTCATGTCCTGAAATTAATATTATTCAAGCTCAGCATGATCATGTGCTAAAGGAAATGTCCCAGCTTAAAATCCAGAGACTGAGAAAGAATTACAAGATAAACAATAATGGAGAGAAGATATGATACAGAAAGGGCATTCAAGGTTTTAGATGTCAATGCAAATACCAAAACACAGACAATAAAGAGGAACGTGGAATGCCAGTGATTAATAAATTTGCTAAGCCGCCATCATACAAGTTATGAAAAGCATGTTGTTTTGAAATTCATGAACATAGAAAATGACAAAAATAGGAGGAAAGTTTGGATAAAAAGAGAAAATCGGCTCCTGAAAGTATAAATAATACTCTTAACTAAATGGAACACTGACCGTGACCGGTTTCTAGTAGTATATACCAGCTTTAGAGCTTCAAGAACATAACAAAAACTTGACTGGTCTAAGTAACAGTAAGCTGGTACCAACCATATGTTGATACGTCGGCACACTTTACAAACGGATAAACTAAAACTAATCATGGTTTTTCTATTGTGTGCCCATGGGTACATGTTAAGGATTCTGAAAAGGTAAGTTTTCATGGAGAAATAATGTATGTTTAGTATCTTGGAAGGTGATATGTTTATTTTTCCTATGAAAACTTGATTTTTTAGAATCCTAAAAATGTGTTCATGGGCACACAATAGAAAAATCCAACAATATGTACACTAACAAGGTGAACCATAAAAAAGTAAAGTGTAATCAACCACTAATTCAATGTAAAAATAATAGAGTTTTACATATGTGACACTTTTTGATAGAGATAGAGAAACAAAACCAGCAACATACGATAGCTGAGTATGGAAAATAATTACCTTTACGGGGTTAAGCTTTGGAAAACCTTGAGGAAAACGATTGCCCAGCTCCTGAACAGCAAGCAGTATGTTTTGCCTTGCTTCCAAGGGCCGAAGGTCAGAAGGTATAAATACCTTAAGTTTACTAAGGGAAGAGATTAATGCTAATTGAACAGGGACCTATTGCAAAAAGAAGCAGTTCATAGAAAGTAATTTAAGTTTTTCATATATGTGATGTGAGTTACACAACAGAGCAGGGGGAAAGTAATGTAACTGCTTGAAATGTTGACTTACCACATGCATTTCACCTTTCTCTCCAGGGCGGGGTGGACAAGGTTTTGGCCGTGTATTGTTTCCATTTGAACCAGGTGAACAATGAAGTAATGTATCAACTATATAACCACCACCAGAAGGTTTCTTAACAACATTGACAACAACACCCCAGCCCCAATCAGTTCCACCTTCTCTTATTCTAATCTGTGAGATTAAAATGTCAATATCAACAAAGTATGAAGAAACAGAAGCAGCAGAGAACATAGTGAATACAACAACCAAACCTTTATCCCACTAGGTGGGGTCGGCAAAACATAGTAAATACAAAAGAACCAAAAATTGTAAAATAACAAACATAGGCAAATATGTTAAAAGGGGAAAATAGAAACAAACAAATAACAGCTGTTTATTAATACATGATCAACATGTCATACACTTATTTTCACACTTATGATCAGAATTGATTAGAGAAACAAAAATAAATCCAAATTCATTACTACTGATGCTAACTATCACTTACCAATCGGCCAGGGAGAAGATATAAAAGAACATTTTCAGGCCTCATTATTTGTTCCATCATCTTCTTCTCAAGCTGCGCTATTTCCAGTTCTAGCTTATGATATTCAGATACTTCGGCCTACATAATTTGTAACAATTCAATATACTAATATGATAAAGAACATATAATTAAGAAAACTAAACTGAAGACCCAGGATCACAGATTACCTCGCCTGAAGCATCAAGCAAGGCTACTTCCTGCTCCAGCTTTGACACCCTTTGCCCCATATCAGGTAAGGTCTGAACAAGAATGTGGAGTCCACAAGTTATAAAACATATTGCAATAAATGCTAACAATAGTTTAAAGGAAATAGTCCAGTAGAAACCTTTTCATATTGAAACTGATGAAATGAATTTTTTATTACGTGCTCAGCAGTAAATTGGCCTTCTGCACGGCTCATCAAATTTAAAATCGAATAGTAGCTAAGTCTGAACGTACTAACTAAAGGAGCAGGTTTACCCAGAACCATGTCCTTAAGGTTGTTCATTTCCATCTGCACAAAATAATCAGACAAATATCTAGTTGATTAATGTAAAACCAATCACTTTTCAGAATTCCAGTCCAGGATCAAAGAAGTCATTGATAATATGTTTGAACAGAATGTCAAAACAAGATACATCATAAGAACCTATAGTCTGCAACCCCTAACTTCTGGATGTAGGAGATACCAATAAAACCAACAAGATTTGCATAAAAAATAATAATAATAATAGATTTTACATAATATATGTAATGCATCATAGGATATAGTTATGTCCAAAACAAGAGCATATGTACATATAATTTCAGAATGTTGCAGAGCCAGAGAGGAAGACCAATTGCAAGCACACAAAAAAAGATGTTTTAGCACTAACAGATCCCATGAGGCTAAATTAAGGATTCAAAAAGACGACGAGAAGATAGATATCTAATTGCAAAATTGAATAAAACAGAAAGTTAACAGATTTATATGACAGAAAACAGCATTGAGTAGTAGTAAACTCACTTGCTCATCAACCATTATGATACAAATTCCACGCTCATCCTTGCCACGACGCCCAGCCCTTCCACTCATCTGAAGGTACCAAATCATTGATAGTGTAATGAACATGGTGATAATAAAATGAATAAATCACTGCCACCTTCACCCCAATATACATAAACATGTATATGTGTGCGTGTATATATATATGTGCGTGTATATATATGTGTGTGTGTGTATCACTCACCTGTATATATTCACCAGATCCAATATAACGGTGACTATCACCATCCCACTTCTTAACAGCTGTGAACAGAACAGTTTTTGCTGGCATATTTAAACCCATTGCAAACTGTAGAAAATGCCTCTGAGAATCATTCCAAAATTTACAGAAAAGATAAACGAAGAAAGAAATCAGAAGCTGGACAAAGTCTTACTGTCTCAGTGGCAAATAGGGCCTTAACAAGGCCTTCCTGGAAAAGAATCTCAACCAATTCTTTGATAACAGGAAGAAGGCCAGAATGATGGACAGCAATTCCTCTTTGAAGGAGTGGCAACATTAGCTCAATAGCAGGTAAGCTCCTGTCTTCTTCATTCACACAGAGTATTGCACTATGAAAAATATGCTCCACTGTATCCTTTTCCTCTTGGGTATTGAAGTCAAGCTTGGACATAGACATCGCATGCTGTTCACACTCTCTCCGACTGAAGCTAAAGATGATTACAGGTTGGAATTTCCGTTCCATAATCATCTGAAAATCGATAAACATTTTAACTCAAATAAAGAGCTATAACTAGTTCGTAACTACAAAACAGCATATATTCACATCATCACATGGCCCCTAGGAGAAGTTTGTTGTTTGGATATGTTTATCTGTCCTTTAATTTCTTTCTTTGCTCCTTTGCTAATAAGATATCCTATCCCACCCTACTCTTCCTTTCTTCCCCCAATTATATTTCTTCCTTTAGCGCACTAATCTACTTTTTTATAATGCAGAATCAATGCTCTACTTCTTATTAACGTGTCCAATGCAAAAATTCATTTTCATGACTCATGTATGCAAAGTTTTCATCTTGAAGGTAATTTTCAACAATAGGCAGAAGCTCTAGAACATATTTCACAGTACGAAACAGAAAAGTAAAATGGGTAGATTACTCATCGACAAGCATATTTCCTACACGCTAGTCGTGCTTAAAATGCTTAAATATTAAGTCAACACCCTTCTCTTAACAATGAGTTTGCAAATTAGTGGCCTGTTTCCTTTAAGAAAATATTTACCATTCAATAATAATTACAAAAAATATCACCTTGTCTTCATCTAGTTTCATTTGCTCAAAGATTATTACAGAAAACAATGAAGATTTCACTGTTTCACATACATTGATTGGAAGATTTGAAACAAAATTAAAACAATGTGGTTTTTTTGTAATTATTAGTTACTAATGAAAACAAAAACAGAAAAGGAAATGAAAAACATTTTTCTTAAACCAAAGACACCCTATGATCTTCATTCTTCAACAATATAAATTGACAACAGACCAAAAAAAGAACAAGAACATCATAGATGACTTTCTAGATTTCAAGTATAGTCATTTGTAGCTTTTATCCTATCATAGACATCTTCAACAATATCAGACATGAAATTCCCATGTCATCACTAACAAGACACTCATCATTAACTATTCTAACACCACTACACCACTAATGATATAATTCACCCTAAGAATGTGCCAATATGTCAAAAAATTACAAACAGATACTCATTAGTTCCTGATGACAGAATATTAAGATATTAAAGACTAATATCCTCAACCATATAAAATGATAACAGACCACAAAAAATAACAAAAACATGATAAAGATTTCCTAGATTCAACATATTGTCATTTATAGTCAAATCATCGACATCTAAAATAGACAAAGTCATTATATTAAGTATTCTAAGACCACTACAGTAATAAGATATTTCAGGGCTGACCTTAACAATCTTGTATATGTCAGAACCACCACCTCCAGAACCACCTTTCCCACCTCTGCCATTGCTTCTAGCACCCTTGTTACCCTCCAATTTCTTCTTAACAAAAGTATCTTCCATTTTCATAAAATTATCCTCCCGAAACTGCTCATTCTCATCAACCACCAAATACAACCCACTCCCACCCATAGCAAAAGCATAATGCTGCAATGGAGTCGGCCGAAAATCAGTGTACACAACATGACAAGGCTGCTTATGAATATTACAAATCCACTCAGCGAACTCGGTGGCATTCGACATTGTAGCAGAAAGGAAAACCATCTTAATAGCAGGTGGTAAAAAAATAATACTCTCTTCCCAAACAACACCTCTTTCCCTATCCTTCATATAATGAATCTCGTCGAAAATAACCCAAGCCACTTCTTTCAAAACCTCACTTCCTCTATAAAGCATTCCCCTGAGAATCTCAGTGGTCATAACCAAACAAGTAGCATTCGGCGCTATCGTGACGTCTCCGGTCATGAGTCCAACGTCATTGAACTCGCCGCTGAGCTCACGGTACTTCTGATTACTCAGGGCTTTGAGCGGGGAGGTGTAGATCACGCGCTGCTTATCACGGAACGACATCGCGATGGCATACTCGGCCACGACGGTTTTTCCGGCGGAGGTGTGGGCGGAGACGAGGACGGACTCGTTGCGTTCGAGGCACGCGACGGAGACTTGTTGGAAGGGGTCGAGGGTGAAGGGATAGGACTTAGCCATTGAACCATTGAAGAGAGGGCTCGAGAGAGTTCCATGGATTGCTTCGTCTTTGTTCGAATGGTAACCGCTCGGAACCGCTACTTCATGGACGCAGGTGCGAGAATTCTTAGGGTTTGTGGGAGGTTTGGATTCTGGTGCAGGTTCGGATTGAGGTTTGGATTCAGGTTCGGGTTCCTTTCTCTTTCCTAGTGTTGGAGATTCGTTATTCTCCATCTTTGAGTTCAGTTTAGTTCAGTTGCTACTGCACTGTGTTCAGAAACCCTAATTTGGACGTTAGGGTTTTAAATTTTGAAGACGAGGGTAGAAACGGTAAATAAAATTTTGTTGTGGTGTTACTAGTTTTTGCCTTTGCCCTTCGTTTGGGCCAAAAAGGGAAGTTATATAGCCCAATCAACATGGGCTGTTGAATATAAGCGCAAAATAAAATGTGAATGAGTAATTGATTACCATGCCGCAATAAAAATATTAAATGGAAGAAAATTCACTTACTTTAAGAGTAAATTTAAAATTTTATTCCATATTTTGGTCATCAATTTTAAATTTATTATTGAAGTAAGTGAATCATCTCTCATATTAAATTTAAGAATCTGAAGATTGACATAAGGTTAAAATCGAGGTTAGGATTATGAGTTCGAATTCTAAAAATATTTTTTCATTGGTGAAAGCATATCATCACATATCTTGTTAGATGTGGACCATATACATTAGATTGTCCTTTTATTATAAAATAAGTTGTCAAATTTTAGTTTTTAAATAACAATACTATAATTATAATCCAAAATTGATATATCTTCATGTTGAGTATTATTATATTGTAGCGGTTATTATACTAGTGAGTTGTAGAATTGGTGGTTTATTAATTAAATCATATATTCATATAGTTAAATATAATATAGTGAATATAAAATATTATTATTTATAACATATAACTCAACTATTAAAATGTTTCAACCATTAATCATGTTATAAATGACTATCAAGTTATTAACAAGACGTTAGTCAGTGGTGTAATGTCCTGCTAAATCCTGACAGTAACCAAAAGATTAAGTGTTTGATTCCTGAGAGCGACACTTATTGGGTGGGTAAGTCACAAACACCGAAAGAGATTAATTCTTCACTCAAAAAGTATGGGATACCCTTAGTAGTATCAAAGAACGACATCAAATTTAAATTCAAATCATTTATTTTGTCATTTTGAAAATATGAATTTTTTTCATGCTCAAATTATTTTTGACTAGTAGGGTCCAACATGGTTTGACCCATATTTTTAAATTTTCATAAGTTTAATTACTTTATAATACAATTATCATATTATACAAGTGTAAGGTTGGTGGATAGGATATTTATAACTAACCTTGCTTAATGTGTTGAATAGGACCAATAGAATGTATTTATAAATTAGAACTAATCTTGTTGAATGGAAGAGTATGGTCAACTTTACTATGTGGCAGTTATACATGCCTATTTGTATTAAAAACATAAATTTCTTTTTTTATATAAAGCCAAAACATTTTCTACGAATTCAGTAATTTTATATTTATATTTGTATATTCATATTTAGTATTTTACAATATTTGTCTACCTTTAATTTGTTTCAACTGGATTCTAAGTATGATAGTTTTCGAAAATGTTCCACATTCTCTCCACATTTCAAATCTAAATATAATCTCCAAATGTTAAGTAACTTACATGTTAGTCTCTCATTCTTCCCTTCCTCACAAGTTTATTTAATCCCACACTTTAAATTTGTCTGATAGTCTCTTTATTCCCATTCCTGTAAATGTATATCATTTTATTCTTTACAATATTTGATACTTTCTCTATCATATTTTAGTAGTGTGATTAGAGGTGTCAAAATGGGTCAGCCCAGTTGGGCTGACCCGCCAAAGTCCAGAAATTTATAAGATTTGATTATCATTTTAAATATTTTTTATTGTATTTGGGCTATATTAAAATCGAGTTCGGGCTAGACTTACCCCGACAGGCTCGGGCTACCTGCTTTTCCTTATTCTTTTAATATTTTTTTGGAATATTTGGCTTGGTAATAAGCACTAGATAAAAATTATTTTACAAAACAACTTATAATAAAAAATAGGTAATAAATATTATGTTATGAACTTTGAATAAAAAATAGAGTAATGTTTATACTATAAATATTTATAAATTGCAATAATGTTATAAAGTTAAACATTGTATTATTTTTTCTATTTTGCATAATGTCATTTTAAGTCCAATAAAAAATAATATATCAAATCAAATTAGAAGACATTAAACCATATGGATTTTACTTTTCCTTTCTTAATTGTATACCTAATTAAATTTAACTTCTACAATAAAAACATAGTAAAGAAAATATTTTTTGCAACAAAACTAAAAGACAACATAATTTGTTTTCATGGAGAACTCCATACAACCAGAATTAATATAATAGTTCATAATAAAAGTGTTGATAAAGAACATACAAAAGAATAATATTTTTGATATTGTCTAAAAGTTTATATATTATAGTGAAGTCTAAATTATATTGTGTTATATAGAGATTCCAATAAAAATGAGATATTTAATAAATGAGTTATGTTAAAAATTATATATGTGAACTTTACGTCTTAACTAAAAAACAAGATATTAGATCTATAAATTTGGTTGTATTGAGCATAAGAAGTGTGTAAAATTATATATATATATATATATTAAATAGATTAATATATATATATATAATTTACCAATTGTTGGACAATGACATTGACATGATCATAAAAGGTGTTGGATTGAATTTATTGATGTTTATTTTTGGGTTTTGATTGATGATTGTATTTTGGGATTGATTTTCTTCTTTAGTCTATGTTTTTTCGTTTTAATTGGTGTTTGTTTTTGTGAATCTAGAAAATAAGTAGTTGGAACTTGGTTTGCTCTAGTACATATATTTTGGATGCTGGTATTGTAAGGTGTACAATCCATAAATCTCTTATATGGAGAGTGGAAGGTTTTGATCCTTTTGTTTAGGGGTATAGCCTCTCATCATATTGCAACATGAATATTAGCCATAAAAGAAAAAATCTAAGAGTTTTCTTATTCCTATATAATTTTTATGTATGTGAACACGAATCTATTTTTTTTATATGTAACAAATATGAAAAATAGAATATTTTTTAGAAGTCTTTGCTAAGGATTTTTCGTCTACCTTATCATTCTTTGATGAGCTTTTGCGAGTTACTCGCACCCTAAGAAACACAAATTACTCGAAGTAGACATGAATTCATAAGTTATTACCTAAAATTTCAATGGTTGATTTTTTTATTTGATTTTTTTTTGTTATGAATCAACTTTGGGTAAGTGTGTTCAAGCTTTTCAAATACATATATTGTAAATGGTTTTGTTATGGACAAATTTCTCTGCCCAAATGTAACCATGGATTACCTTTCTTGGCTCATTACTTTTAATTTCCTTTTCATATGGATTTTTTTTCTTTTCTCGTTTTCCTTCTACCTTATTTTTTTAATTTATTTACTTTTTCTGTCAATAATTCACTCATATGTTTCAGCAAATTTACTTGACTAAAGAAGAGATATTATTCTTTTTGGACTATTAGTAAATGTTTGTACTTTTTTGTTCTCTTATTAATTATTTTAAATTTTCCTTTCCCTATTATGTTTCATGCTTTTTCTTTAGTAGGATCATAAATTATATCCACAATTGATTTGTGTTTTGCTCGTGGATTCAATGTGATAAACATTTATATAGTTGCAAGCAATAATAAATAAAGTAGATTACACTAGAGTTTATTTAATAATTGTTTGATCATATTATATTAATAGTAGTATTTAATAATCAAATTGATATTTTTTTTAAAATGATCAAATATTTTGTTCTTTCTCAAACTAATTTTTGAACTCAAGTAAATATTAACTAATGGAATTTTGAGAATGTTAATCATATTGAATAAACTTCCTAATTATAATATTATTTTTAATGAGTGAAATTTACATAAATTTTATTTTTAATTAAATTTATTACTATTTTGATTCCCAAAAATAAATTTTCAAATTAAAAAGGAAAATAAACCAAATATAACTTCAATCTTCATCTTTATAATTTTATATCAAAGTGTTGAAGTATAATAGTGTGTTATTAATGACATTAAACAAAGTTCAAATTTAAAGTTCATAATTACTCCAGAGTATTATATAAATAGAAGTATTTAAAGTTCAAATTTAGTTTTATTAAATGAAGACAATAGTTTTAATTAATTATCAAACTATTATTTGATATTTAAAGTCATTTTTAATTGGTAGAATTTTAAATATGTCACACATGCTAAATAAATTGAAATGACGATAAATATTAATAAGTTATTAGAAATAGTAAATAAAGTTGAAGATAATATAATATAATTGATATTTTGGTGATATTATATCAATAATAGTATTTAAAAATCAAATTGATATTTTATTTTTAAAAACGATTAAACTTTTTATTATTTCTCAAACTATTTTTTAAAAATTAAAATCAATTTTAATATATGAAATTTAAAAAATATCAAACATGCTGAATAACCTAGAAAAAAGATTAAGCCTCAAAATATATTTTTGATTGTTCCAAAGTATAATATCATTTTCAAAAAGAAAAAATGATCCCAGTTTTATTTTTATCTAAAGTTAGTTTCCCACATTCTTATATTCAAATTTAAATTTATGGTAATATTTAAGATGGAGTGAGGAATCCGAATTATCTGACACATGTGACTCATGTTCACCCCTAAATTTTTATAGCATAAATAATTGAGTAAAAATTAGTTCACCAACTTCTTAAAATTCAAACTCACATCAATGGGCAATTAAGATTGTGGTCAACAACCATGAAGTTGGAGATTTTATGAGAAATAAGTTAAAGACAAAAAATTCATGCTTTGCATAACTCACTCTTGACTCCATCACATGATCACACCATCCATGTCCATAAAGGGATAGCCAACTAAAGAATTTCCATGGATTCTAACTTCCTATATCCAATATTCATAACTAAACCCTTCCTCCCATCCCTTATTTGCAAGAAGGTTGTTACATAGAAAAGCAACTTTGATTTGGTAAATTATCTTCTATTCTCTCTCCTTATGAATATGGTCAAATGTCTTTAGCCCCATTTGTTCATAACTTTAATAAGAGCATTGTGCCAAACTTAGGCCTAATAAAAAATTCAATATCAACTAGATTATATTCATTCTTTCTCAAAAAAAATTTGGTTCGTCAGCAAATATTAGTCACATGCTAGTCAATCCTATATACATCAAAGAATCAATACATTACTTGATCCAAATAAGAGAGGTAGACATTTATTTCGTTATCGTTAAATTTATTTGTTTAAGAGTATATTTTCGATATTACTTTTTTTCGTAAAGATCAATCATTATAAACTACAAGTTTATACTTGTAATTACAAAAATCTATGGTGAGTCATAGTGGTGTCCACAAGTTGGTTTACCTGGTTTGGATTTGTAAGAGTGAAAAATCCAAATTGATCAATTCAACTTGGGTTGGTTTGTTTATGTTTTGCAATTTGTTTTAAAGAACAACACTAGACCAATCCTGCCAATATTGGGTTGGTTCAAATGGGGACATAAGATTATTTCTCTTATAAAATTGTATATTTTCGGTATCCTTTCAAGTTTTGTATATTGCAATACCAAATTCATCAAATCTTCATTGTTCTAATCCACAAGGACATGTGGGTGCAATTACCCAAAAAATCAATAATGTTAAATTTCAAATTCATTATAAACCCATAATTGTATTTCAATTCATTATCATAATCTTGTACCAATATATTATAATACACATATAAGCCACCCACCAAATAGCACTACTCATAATCATAATAAAACATAGTTAACAATGATGAAGGACAATGTTCTTATGTAGTTGGTCAGATGACTGAAGTTGGAAGCCCGATTGGAATGATCTTCTCTTAGAATATGGTTGGTTGAAGCTTGAAGCCGATGAGAGAGGTACTTGGAAAAGTTCTCTGACAATCAAGTTAATATGAGACTTAGAAGAAGTGTAAGAGAATAAATATGAGAGAGATGGAGTAAGGAATAATGAGAATAAATACTAGCAATAAGTGGTTAGTGATGAATGAGTGAAAATGAATATTTTGTGTAAGGGGACACCCCGTATTTATAGTAATTGAGATGGATGACGTGTCATTTATATAATGGTTGATTGTGACATATAGTAGGCATAGTAGGCGTATAATAGGCATGTCCTCGTCGTATTATAGATCTGTCCTTACCATACAGCAGAGAGACAAGCTGGATCTGCATGTGGTGTGGCAGTGCCTTGTTAGAGATGTATTAAATGTAGTGTCAGAGTCAATTATGATGCTTACTTGGGGGTGACGCAAGTTCCAAGCTGTTCTTGTTCGGCCTTTGGTTGGTCGGAAAAAATCTCACCCCAGATGGGTGAGGTACCCAGTTGACCGAGATGGAACAATCAACAATAAGCAAATGATACACACAATTTAGGTTAATGCAAAAGTTGTAACAAATAATGTTGCATAGCATGCAAGTACAATTGTCATTAACATTATGTTATGAGAGTATGGTCGTGACGATGGTGACCAATATTTTCAAAGTGAAAAGATACTAGTTGAGTTTCAAACTAAAAACTCTTTTCAAAATGTATAACTTTTGATTAAAAAGTAATTTTTATCTACTTAAATTAGTTTTACCTACACATTAAGGGTGCGACCTTCCATAAAAGGGCCACATATACCAACAACGATAAAATGCAACTTCTATTTTGTGGCAAAGGCTACCATGGTCAATTATCACCCCAACAAGGTTGGCAAGGCAACAAGAACCTTAATGTGGAGAAAAAATGTCTGACCAAGATCCTCGACTTGGCCTTCTCATGCCAAGTTTGTTTTATTTTCAAGTTCGTTGACACGAAGACGAGATCAACTTGTTGGATACCAAAATCACTTAAGGAAATTTTCACATGGATAATCTCATACTTCTAAGGAAAACTTCAACCTTGAATGAAACGTTATCAATAAAACATCACATCTCACACCATTCACCCCAAGTAGTATGATGCTCACAAACAGTGGAACACAATAGTTGGGAGGTCATAGATCCTCATCAGGAACATGAGATCTAAATACTTGACATCTCTACTCACATAGATACTAATTCATAACCATGAAGGATTCATATGGTTGGGGGACTATTACATAATTTACTATATAAATTCCTACATCAAGTCTCTCTTTAAAGTGCTAACTAAGCATATAATATCCAACCACTAAACACTCATTCTTAATATATGACTATCTAAATAAGATTTATTAAAATGATCCTTGGCCATTTCTTGCTTGCATCACCCAAAAACTCTGGAAATCGAGTTCTCGTGAGGTCATGCATGATGAGACATAATATATCCTAATTCGAGTTGCACAAACACATTACTATGAGCCACATTAGAGAGTCCACCCTTGGATCTCAATCACAATTAAACAATTCATGAACTTTAATCGATCTAAGTTCGAGTTGAAAATATAATACATTGTCGTGTTTTAGTCAAACCATTCATTATCTCTTAGAAATATCAAAATGTCAAATATTTGATTCCTGAGAGTGATATTTATTGGAAGCGACAACCATATATCACGAAAGAGATTAATTTCTTACCCATAAAATAAAAGATACCTTTAATAGTACAAAAAAATCATTCATTATCAAGCTAAGGTATGAAGAGCCAACTTAAATTTGACTCCTCTCTACCCACTATTAGCTGTTATATATTTAAAGGAAACAAACAATTAGTGATTTATACTATTATAGAAAGGAAATGAATTCACGTACTCCAAAAGTAAGTGAAAAAAAGTTACTCCATAATATAGTAGTAATTCATTATAGAAAAATCTAATGGTTTGAAATAGTGGATAAATCTAAATCATTAAATTTTCTTCGAATGAATGACTAAGATATAAAGTAAGTGGACTCATCTTTATAAAAAAAAATCATTTAAAGTTTGTTTACAAACAATGGAAAACTTGAAAACCAAGTATGAACCATGGGCTGAAATCAAGCCCAACAAAAATGACGGTTGTATGACATGTTGGTTAGGTTGTAAATTATTTTTGCTAGAAAATGGGAATCCATATTTCATTACCTTAAAACCCAAAACCCTATTTCTAACACTTTCATATCATATTATCCTCTGCTTCATTTCTCATTCCATTTCATGCACACACACCTCACTAATTCAGGTTCATTTCTCATTCACTATTCTCTAACATTAACTCAACACTTCTCGATTTTCCATTTTCATAATTTTCAGTGTTTTCTACTTCAATCACTGATGTAATTTCCGTGTTTGATCGCCAATAGTACTTAATTTCTATCATCTTAATTGAATTACTCTGAGATGCAATGTTTTTTCAGAGTTTGATGGAAGCATAGAACTATGGAGAGAGGAAATGGAACAACGTGTAAGCAATTTCCATCTCATGGCGGAAAAAGCTTAGTGACAGTTGCTGCTATTAGGAAGAAACATTTACAGAAAGAGATGAATGTTGTTGTTAATGCAACTTCTTCGTATTCTGGAAAGAGTAAAAAACGTAACGGTTTTCAGGAAGAGTTATTAACAGAAGATTATATTGCAAACAACGTTTTTCGTAATGATGGTCCTGCTCTTGGTCACGATTTTGACTTTCTTCCGTCTGGTGCGTTTTTTGTTTATTTTTCTCTTTAGATTCTGAGTAATTTATTAGATTAGATTATGAGTGTGTTTGGATTAGTTACGAAAAATCGGTTAGTTCGATGATTAATTATATTCATAATTGATTATAATAGAACTAGTTTTACGTTGGATGCTTAGATTATAAGTGATTTTTTATACAGTACATTTCAACGAAATAACAGCGGTAAAAGTTGTTTATACATATTAGTAATTTTATTAATAAGCATGAAAACTGTTTTTATCCACATAAAAATGTTTTTTATAATTTAATCTTGTTTGCCAATCATATCAGATTAAATCCGAAATAATGTTTTTGAAAGAAAAACTGTTTTGGTATATAATCACTATGAACCAACTATCTACTATACGTTGAACTATGGATGTAGGAATACAAGGTAGTTCCACTTGGCGATGAATGGTGAGCAGGGCTAGATTCATTGTATTTTGCCGAAGTAAGTGAAGAGTGTTGTGCCTTTTGACATGTTGTACAGTAATTTAGATAAGAATGTAGGATTAATGAAATAGATACCCTCTATTTGGTAATTTGAAACTGCAGTGTTTAGTTTGAAGCATAAAATTATTACTTAATATTTAGAGTAGATTACACTTGATTATTGTTGAAGTTTAAGAGTGTACGAAACCTATGCTAACAACTGCTCTAGTCAATTACCAAGGTCTTTGTATAACATAGTAAATGTAGAATGAGCTTATACCTTGTATTACATAGTAAAGGTAGAGTGAGCTTATACTTCATAAATCTAATGGTGATATTCTTATTTAAATCTTTTTTACAAGTCATATTATGTATGTTCTTACTCATTGTGAGCTAAAATAGAACAGAATGATCATAAAGTAGGTAATGATTTGGGTATGAATGATAGGGTATAGATGGAATATGACTCTCTGTATAGAAAAGAACATTGTATCAGATGACTTGGCCTCCATTTGGTAATAAATGTCATTTCTTTGTTTGCTGGGAGTGAAGATGGAGTGGAGTATTTATTTTAATATTCATTATTCCAGCTTCACAACTTGGCATAATATTTCTAAGAAAATATGAAGTCATACTAGGTATTTATTGTGTTCTGATTATCTATTACTACAAATTTCTCTATTTTTATGCATGAAAATAATTTATTTGAGCTTAATTGGAAATTGAGTGCTAAAAATGGGCACTTCATTTTCATTCCTTTCTACGTGCTTTAGTTCCTAGCAAATGATTGTTTTTATTTTACCTATAACCTATTTCTATTCTATTAACTATACCTTTAATTTTCTTATCAAGTAACCTTTTTAACTTTTATAACTGGCCTTATTTTGTCAATTTTGTTATTGATTGCTCAGGGCCCAAAGATTATACTCCTGCTTGTCCAGAAAACCAAAAACCCACTAAAAGGAAGAAGGTAACATTTGGTATCCCGAGAAAGTTTTCCGATGTTTCTTTTTTCACTCCCTTGCATTTGTCTCAGGTTCTCTTTCCTCAGGTTTACAAGAGTGCAATAGTGAGTCATCCTGATTGTAACATGGAAGCACCTGTGAAGAAGCATGGTGTTGGCAAGGGTTTGATGACAGTCTGGATGGCAACAAATCCTGATGCTAGGGACCTTCCAATTGGATATGGTTTGGTCGACCAGGAAGTTCGTCTAACCTCAAATTCTATTCTACATAAACCAGTATGTGATAAAAAGAGCTCTCGGAAAACAGTAACCATGAGTGTAAGTTAGTGTTACTTTGTTTTCCCCATGTACATTTATGTGTGTGCCTTTTCGTTAATGACAATAGATCTTGATGGTCATTTTTATTCATAACAGGGAATGCGAAAAGGTAAAATGCTGAATAAGAAAAATAAATTACAGGATAAGAGGAATTTCGCCATTCAAAGAAGAGTGGTAAATAAAGATGAGTTTGCATTTTTGTGGTTAATGTTTGATGATCTTTTGGCAAGTTTATGAGGTGCTCTTATCTGGCAGGAGGAATCTAGCCAATATGTGAGAGAAATCCATCTACCGAAGGAAAAATGTGATCTTGCTTTGGATAGTGCAATATCTACAGAGAGAGTTGATTGGATTTCGACGCTAATTGATGATGAAGAGCTAGAGATGATAGATTTACAGGCTGGGTCTGACCTGCTTATGTGTTCTGATCATCTTGCTACCAGTGGAATACTTGGCTGCTCACTTTGTAAAGGTAATTTTGGAAGGAACAATAAGTATCACTAATATTATATGTTATCTGCGTGAAGCTGAAATGTTCTGATTATCACCAATCAACAATTGCTCGCGGCTTTTACAGATGTGCTAGTTAAATTCCCCCCAGATACTGTCAAGATGAAGAAACCTATCTGTTTGCAACCTTGGGACTCCTCTCCAGAAATTGTGAAGAAATTATTTAAGGTGCATATAACCAATCACTTATGACTCAGAATATCTGATTTGGTGAATGCACATGTTTTTTATCTGAGTAATGACATTCCTACACTCTTTTATCCTACACTTCTTACTCACCCTCCATCTTTCTTCCTTCCCCATTACATCACCAATCATATCTCTTCCTATCTTTCTCTTTCCTACTCCAACTACACCCTAAAAGGTGGTGTGGGAGAAACATTTTGCCTTTTCTTTATGTACATATCTACTGTGCTTTCTGTGCATTTGTGTTTCTATACTCGCCTACTCGAATTTATCCTCTATAATATAATTTTTTTATTTACTAGTAGTTGAATTCTTTTTATTTGAATTGTCATTCATCAATGGCATATACAGCAGGCCCAAAATCCCCAGAGTTTTTGGAAGGTTGTATGTCAACTAATGGAGGAAGGAAGGTTACCTTATTAGAGATAAGTGTAAAATTCAATAAACACTAGTAGTAAATGAAAAGTCCTGATAGTCTATACCTTGAACTACAAACATTAGTTTTTCAAACAAATGTACTCATCATTGAATAACCTTTATTTCTTCTTGTTAAATCTTCATCATAACATATTTTTTTCTTGAGGTTAGTATAGTGATTAATTTGGGGGAAGGTCTATTATTGTATGGCCCGTTGTCTTATATCTCAAAAAGAGTAAAAAAAAGATGAGAGCTTAAACTTTGCGTTGAACCTAGTGAAGGTTTGTCTTATAACTCTACCATCCTATCAATATCCCATTCTCTGCCCCCTTTTGAAAGTTCCAGAATAGCCATCGATAAATCTGATGAGCCAGATTATGCTAATAAGTGGATGCTATGAAAACATACGAGAACTTCAGATCTGTGGCTGTTTTGAGTGAAGTCGAAACAAAGAGAAATTGAGAACATTACACCACCATTGTAGCTTATCTGTGAAAGATGCTGGAAATGTGTTGTTAGAATTAAACACATGATTAAAAGTAAAACACTCCAAAAGATGACAAGGCATTGATTTTAAAGAAGGGAGGATGAGGAAATCCACTTTCAGGATTGTCATGGTGCCTTTTCCATCTGCTATTAAAAATTAACCGAGCCTGGAAACCTTTATGGTTGGGAGCTTTGAACCCTCCATGTGATTAGAGGAGTTTTGCTCTCTACCTGTTACTGTACTTGCTTCTGCCCTGTGAGACCATGACTAGTTCTCTTCCTCTTATGAATCCTTCCTGCTATAACAAAGGAACCTATGAGTAGAAGGTCCACATTCTTCCTTCTTTTTTCCGCTTCATTTATGCTTATGAAATTGGAACATGGGATAAATGCATGAAGTTGTGATAATGTTAAAGTAACTGAAGTTCTTCCTAATTCAAGCTACTCAGCTTGGATGAATTATTAATATTCCTCTTCCCATAGGTAGTATACTACCACTCTAGGTTAGATCTTATTTGTTGCCCTGCTGACATTGTTTGTTATGACTTAGGAGATAAAGAGTTTCTTCATTGATTAGCATGAACAATCATTGATAAGCCTCATTGAAATTATAGGGCTTAAATATGGAAGGTGAAAAAGGAATGCTCAAAATAGTAATTTTATTGATACTATTGTGAGTGATAATGTGATTATGTGATACCGAAGACATGATAGTAACCCCTATTTATACTAATACTAGTCTTATAATTAAATAAGGAAACAAATCATAAACTATAAAATAAAGTAATCATAATCCTAAGAGATCTTCTAATATACTCTAAACAAATCTATGATCTAATTATCATGATATGAGATACTCTCTCTATTGTAAGTATCCTCTAGATATTCTAAATAAGATAGTTTTAGATATTATGAGATACTTTCATATATTCTAACAAGCCTTACTTTACTAGAGCTACTATCTTGCTTCATTCTTATTCTTTTGAAACTATTTATAATAGCAAATGACCTTAAATTGGCATAGAACTAACTCTATTTTGGCAGGTTTTTCATTTCCTATATACTTATGCTATAGTTGTTGATACATGCCCCTTCACTCTTGATGAGTTTGTTCAAGCATTTCATGATAAGGTAATAATATGTTGTCTCTGATTTATGTTTATTTTGTCATTTGAGTTTAATCTTTATGGGAGTCGTATCAAATTGTAACTAACGGTCAAAATGCATCTACTTATTGCATGTGCCTTTCAGTACTCAATGTTACTTGGAAAGATTCATGTGGCCCTTCTTATGGTTCTTCTATCTGACATTGAAATGGAGCTTACTAATGGGTTTTCACCCCATTTAAATAAGTCATGCAACTTTCTTGCACTGGTTCACTCGGTGAGTTTCCTTACCTCATTTTGAGAGGTTGTAACTTGTAAAATGCTCTTTGTCTATTATATGGAATGACTGACTAACATTTTTCTGTCTTTGCTGATAATGATTTACATGATAAGTACCAATTCTTTACATGTTTAATTTGATAATGATTTTTTGGCAGGTCGAAAGTCAAGAATATTCCTTGAATTTCTGGAGAAAATCTCTTAATTCTCTTACTTGGATTGAAATACTCCGTCAAGTGCTAGTTGCTTCTGGATTTGGTTCAAAGCAAGGTGCCTTACGGAGGGAGACCCTTAACAAGGTATTTGGAACAAAGTTTATATATGTGTATGTTTTGTGTATAAGATCAAACCTTCGTGTGGCTTTTGGTCATTAGAATATATTTTTGTAAAATCTGCCTAATGTTATGTTGTAAATGGTGCTCATCTGCTTTGGCAGATGTTCTGGTAAAATAGTATCTGGATCTTTTATTTTATAGAACTGCTGGCTATTCATGGGATATATGTTTAGTTATAGAATGCTTTGGTTAAAATGTTAAAAGCTTCTGTCCCTCTACAATCCACACTTTCACATTTCACAAAGAGGGAGAGAAAATGTCTCTTTGGCCTTGCAAACAAGTATTTCCCCTAAACGTTCCTTTCTACGATTTACTATCCAATACACGATAAACAGGGCTCCAAGGAATTTGAGTACCGAGTAGTGGGTAACCTTTGCCAATTTCTCTTTTTGGATTTAGTTCTGAGCATTGTAAAAAGTTCTTTACCAATGAACCATGCGGTGCCACTACCACTTGTTTAAGAAACTGTTAATGATGTGGCACTTTTCTGTCCTACCAATAATTTAAGCCAGCATTCATTGGAAATTAAACGCGGTGATGTATCTTTATCCAATAAAGTAAAATGCGGCAGTGTAATTTATCGTTTGCAATCACCTGTAGTTAATCAGTAGTAACACAAACAAATATTCATCATTTCTACTGTGCAAAATCATTAATGGCCAGAGATGCTGGAGGAGGTTTTGTTAATTATTTATGTGGTTTGTTCTGTTCCATTCTCAAATTTCAATAGGATTTTTAGTTGTCAGTCCAAGTCTTTCAGTAAGTGCTTGTATTTGATTTTAATTTGTAGTCATACGCTTTGTTTTATAGGAACTGAATCTTTTTGTAAACTATGGCTTACGTCCTGCAACCTTGAAGGGTGAGTTGTTTAAGATCTTGTTAGAGCGAGGAAACATTGGATGCAAAGTATCTGAGCTATCGAAGTCAATGCAGGTAACTAATTGTATTTTGTATGATGGTTCAAATTTAGAACTTTGCCAATTTAAAAAGGAAGTGTCATCAGAAGAGAAAAGCATAAGTTGGATGTTAATTAACTGTTGCCGATTTTAAATTATCTTAAAAGTTAAATGGTTGTTTGTATTGGATTCATTTTTTAGTATAATATTTCTCTATAGTAGTAATGAAATTGAACCATGTTTTGATATTATGAAGATTGCAGAACTAAACCTTGTCAGAACAACAGATGAGCTGGAGTCCTTAATATGCTCGACACTTTCTAGTGATGTTACTTTATTTGAAAAGATCTCATCATCAGCATATCGGTTGCGAATGAGCACTGTTACAAAGGAGAATGATGAATTGGAGTCAGATATGGAGGGCTCTGGGAGTGTTGATGATGAACTCAATGACAGTGATACTTGTAGCAGTGGTGATGATTTTGAAAATGATTTAAGAATCACCAATATAAGAAAACTGAAGTGTGCAAACAGTCACAAAATTAAAAACAATATGCTGAAAGTTTACAATGAAATTGATGAGAGCCATCCAGGGGAAGTGTGGCTGTTAGGACTTATGGAAAGTGAGTATTCAGATTTGAACATTGAAGAAAAATTGAATGCATTGGTGGCTCTAACTGATCTTCTTTCATCTGGATCCAGCATCAGGGTGAAGGTAAAATATTGAATATCTTGGCAAATGTTATATTTATGCCTTGGATTGTCTCCCCCTCTCAAATCGAAACAAAATTTGAATCCATATAAGTAACATGCCTTGGATACCCCCGTAAAATGCCTGTAATTTCAAACTCCAAAACATACACTAAAATGTAATGTTGTAGACTGACCTGATCCATTGAAGTTCTAAATGATATCTTTACAGGATAAAATGAAAATTACAGCTGATCGCAGTTCTAGCATCCAATTACGTGGTTCAGGAGCAAAAATAAAGAGATCAGTAGTAAAGAACCCCAGGCCAGTTTGGAACCAGACTGCACAAATGCAATGTGCTAAAGAAGCACATTCTATTTTTCATCCCAATCCAGTAGATTCCTCATCATTAATCTCAAATGTCCATAATCATGAGGGTTCCTCTGAGAAGGGAATAGATTCAACTGATTCACACCCCATTCAATCAGTGTTTTTGGGATCTGATCGTAGGTACAATAGATACTGGCTTTTTTTGGGCCCTTGTAATGCAGATGATCCTGGCCATAGAAGGGTTTACTTTGAATCTTCTGAAGATGGCCACTGGGAGGTGATTGATACTGAAGAGGTAAATATGTTTTTTTTTATATTTTTTATTTATCTGTAGATCTGCTTCAAAATTGACATTTATTTTCTATTATAGTATACATTTTAGCTATGTATTTGAGAATATTTTTGACTAACTGACTAAGCATTTACTCCCTCATCCCCAAAAGATGGTAAAGCTTTGAAAAGTTGAAAGAAACAAGGGAACATGCTTTTAATGTATCGTAGTCCATTAAGTTTTTTTATTCATTATCATAACTTTATTTGGGACTATATTTTTTGGAAAAATTTACAATCTTTTTAGGACAGGGAGAATTTATTAGTTTAGTGTGTGTTGTATGCATTGCTATTTCAGTGCTAATGATCAGTTGCATATGTTTAACCTGTGTGCAGGCCTTGTGTGCCTTGGTATCAGTTCTAGATGATCGGGGGAAACGGGAGGCTCTTCTTATTGAATCTTTGGAGAGACGACAAGCATCTCTATGCAGATCTATGTCTAGGATTAAGGTTAATAGTACTGGAATGAGGTGTATGTCACATTCTGATCAATCTGAGCTGGATATAATCACAGAAGACAGTTTCTCTCCTATATCTGATGTAGACAATCTGAACATGACTGAGACTGCCGAAGACTCTTTGCCTTCAACTGGGGCTGTGGTAATTGCAGCTGGAAAGAAGGGAGAGGAGAAAGTGCAAAAATGGCTCTGCATGCAACAATATGATTCTTGGATTTGGAGTTCCTTTTATTTAGATCTCAATGTTGTTAAATATGGTAGAAGGTCGTATCTTGACTCTCTAGCCAGATGTAAGAGTTGTCACGATCTATACTGGAGAGACGAGAGACACTGCAAAATTTGCCATTTGACATTTGAACTTGATTTTGATCTAGAAGAAAGATATGCAATCCACATAGCCACATGCAGGGAGAAAGAAGACAGCAGTGTATTTCCAAATCATAAAGTATTGTCATCACAGATTCAATCACTGAAAGCTGCAATTTATGATATTGAGGTGAGTTGTGATTCATCTGATTTTTTATTTCATCCAATGCATGCTAGCATGGATATCTTATTCAGGTTACAAGAAATGAATGCAAGTATGAGTAGTACATTTGGAGGGACAAATGTTGGAATTGTGTTTAAGATGGTTGGAACTCTGATAAGATTATCATTAGAAACTCCAATTAGAGGAGTTGACCAGGATAATCCCATAATTGGAGGGAGAGGATGCATAGACCTAATGGCCTATTGGTGGATTTAGTTTTTTGATAGAACGAAATAATGTCATTCTTCTATGCAACCAACTGCACCTAATGGGAAAAAGGTTTTGATTTTTGTTGTAAGTCACTTTTGGGTAGGAATGCAATGTTCACAAGTGTCTTGTTGAGATAGATAGAAAACATCAACAACCAAGCCTTAATCTCACTAGGTGGGGTCGGCTTAAAAAGGGCGGCCCAATGTACCAGACACTCACCTAGTGGGATTTGGGGAGGGTAGATGTACACAATGTTACCTTTGCAAGCCAATAGGCCGTTATCAGGATTTTAACCATGACCTCCAGGTAACAAGACAAACAACTTTACTGTTACACCGAGACTATGTGTGAAAACTGAGATGTCATTCTTCTTGCCACTTGGTTTTGTTTGGACATGGCATCTTTGCTTTGGAAAATATATCAGATATTTTGTTAATTTTTGTTACTTCTGATGCAAAATAGAGATCTATACTGCAGTGATATTTGTCCAATTTTTTCCTCTGCTTCTCCAACTTTCTTAATTTTTTATATTGATAATTAATAATTTATAATTGTTTCCATATATGTTATTATGCATATGGGTATCCAAATATTAATTCTTTTAATGCTACTCCACCTGTTTGTGCAGTCTGTTATGCCTGAAGATGCCCTGGTGGGTGCTTGGAGGAAGTCTGCTCATAAGTTATGGGTCAAACGGCTCAGACGCACCTCAACTTTAGTGGAGCTTTTTCAGGTTTTTTTATTTAACTTTCTGTTTGATAGAATTTACCATCACAAGAGAGTTTTATTTTCCTTGACTTTCATTTATTTTCTTTCCAACTTGTAATTTTTATAGGTCCTTACTGATTTTGTTGATGCTATCAATGAGGACTGGTTGTTTCAATGCCACTTTCCTGATGGTGTGGTTGAAGAAATCATTTCATCTTTTGCATCTATGCCTCATACATCATCTGCACTTGCCCTGTGGTTAGTGAAGTTAGATATCATAATTGCTCCTTACCTGGTCCGACATCAGCATCAGAAGAAGCACTGAATCAGTAAGAGCTAATGAATTCCTGAAGTATAAAAAATAAAAGTAATAATCACATGGCATGGGATACTTATTCAAGCTAGTATAGTTGGAAAATGAGAATTGGTTGCAGTGTTATTATGTTGTTGGATATTCATGCACTATTGTTTTAGAAACGAGACTGTATGTTTACTCGCATCTTTTAGAGATTCACCTTTAAACCTGCATCTTGCTCTTTGAATACAACCTTCCAGTTGGATTTTTGCTGTGTTATGAGGTATCATGTAGTATTTTTTACGTTTTTTTCTTCGGTTGCTGAGATTTTCAATATGCATGTTTTCTCTTTCAGGTAAGCATGGTGGATGCTGATTGGCCGACTTACGTCTATACAAGTAAAACGCAGCATACTTTTGGAATTGAAATTATGGAACTACCTGTTCTGCACCTTGATTTGATCATAGTAATATATATTGGCTCCACTTGGTTCTGGATTCAGTGACTACAATTTGGCAGAGGCATTGCATGTCAAAATAAGTCACATTTTCTACCCTTTTTCCCTCTTAAAGTTTGTATATACAGTTACTCTTGTTGAGCATTGTACAGCTTTAGATTAGATAAATAATTGGCAACTTGAGTTTTTTGCTATGAGGCCACCCTTTTTTGTTGTTTTATGCTGTTTTCTATATAGAAATCAATTTTGTCGTTGTATCTTGCAGAATGATGTCTGTACTGATGAAATAATAATTTGTGTTGAGGATTAGTGTTTCGGGCCATTTATAGAAAAAAACATAATGGTGTATAATTTTCAGTTTTGAACCGCTTTAGTCAAGATCCAAAAATTCCAATGGTATTAATGTATTATGTAAGTTGGTTATAGAAAGCTAGTTTCCATTTATATGAAACTGGTACTAATATGTTTTTGTTAATTTCATGAAAATGCATAATCTTACGCCTCTGGAGCTTTGACTCGGTTGATTCAGCTAGTAAATTAGGTACCTTTAGTATTGTTTGTATTGGATGAACCTTTTTCTTTGCCCCCTTGATTTCACGTATAATTTCAAACAATTTAAGAGGACATGTGTTGATAACCCTTGTCTATTGTTATCAGTGCTCTCAGACCATGAAGATAAATAAGGTATCCTCAATGCAATTTTCAAGATTTTTACACATGGTATTAGGCGAAAGCAATTGTAAATAGGGACGAAGATTTTGTGGCTAATGTAGTTTGACTGACTCTACACTTTTAACTGCATTTGCAGCAAACGTTGCACAGCAGATCCAAAAGTTGGTAATTAACAGTGAAAAAGCCCTTGAAATAAAAAAAGAAACACAATGAAAACTTCAAAATCTGCATGCTACATACTCCTTTGAGAAGTTGGTAAATTCATGATTCAACATTTCTGTACTTTGCTGTCAAAGCCTAGTGTAAAAATGCTCAGAAGGATGTCCTGAGTGATGAAACATCAGCATCCGCAACATGAGCTTCCTCATTTTCAAAATGCAGCGAAGAGAATTGGGAAAGAAAAGTGAAAGGAGACATCATGATATTAGTGCAACTGCTTTATTATAAAACGCCTATCTGCAACACAAACATACTACCATTTACGAAAGCTTTATCGAGTAATGAAACAATGTAAAAATGTAACGTTTTCTACTATCAATTTTCAAATAAATGCATAGCTTAGAATTTAGAACAAAACCTATTGAAACTCAACATCAATGAATATTACCTGGTAGTCGGGCTGAACTCAAGCATATACTGGTCTACCTTGAAGAAGAAAAAAATCTGCTCATTATCAGTAGTGATATTGATGCAATGAGTTTCAACCCTAGTTTTTTGTTAACTTCAGCATATTAATACAGAGAAAGGCATCTACAACAAGCTCCAGTTTGAAACCATAAATTAGTAGGCAAATAAGTAAACGATTAAATATTTACCGCACACCATATTCTTAACACTGCAAGCTCGACACTAAGCATGACTTCAGTAATATTAAATAACAACCCCGTGTATCAAGTATGAGTGTATAAAGTATGATTATATAAATAACACTTCATCAGGCATGACTTCAATAATAGCATAGGGACAATAACTGATATTCTGGCATGCAAAAGTACAAAATCTTGTGTTCATTGAAACATTTTTTTTCCAAATGTAGTTAAGAGTTAACCATCAAAACGCAACTATATCAAGTTTTGACAGGGTAATGTTGAATAATGACAGTTTCCAACAGTGAAGCAATCAATTTCCAAAACCCAATCTTCTAGAAGAAAGTTCCAAAAGATTCAACTACTAAATATATAGCCCAATGCAATACTCGCTCATCTAAGTTTGGAGCAAGCACGCCAAAATCAAAGCAGATAAATAAAATGTGTCAAGTTTGAACAGATATGACTCATCAGATGAGTACAACTTACTAGGTCTGTCATTAGTGCTTAAAGAAAGTTTTACTCACCATTCCACCTATTTAGATGTTATTATAGATTCCCAATCATGATAAAGTCATGTAAATATTCACAACATGAGATATATAAGAAGTTACTTCAACTGAAACAAGCACATAGATTTCGCAACTAAGTTAGAGAGGATACCATCATACCAAAAGTAGTTGCACTAAGTTAAAGCGGAGACTGTTTCATATCCCTCATCCTCAATAAATGCTACCAGTGATTTGTCACCTGTCCTTGCAATTCTCCCTTTGTCCTGAATTTTAAGAAAAAAAGGTTTGGTTCTGTTACTTTACATCATAGATGCATTACATACACACACTCAACATCAATGCACTGTCTATGATTGTTTTCCAGTCAAAATAAAGCAAAATCCTTTCAGAGGGCTAATAAAGGAACATATATACACATGACTGTATTACAGGGAGGAATTAGAAGTAATGGTAATAACATCAAACAGATCAACATAATGACAAAGATATACCTTAAATTCTAAAACCACCTTTTTCCCTTAAGAAAAATAATCTTAAATGTAACTAGCAGAGACTCTATGGTCTCCAACTCTTCTAGAAGTTGCCATTTTAGACAAAAAAACATTTTTAGGATCAGATGATTAAGTGACAGCCTGTTACCATTGAATGACTATGCAGCAAATTTTATATTATACACAGTATTCTTGAAAATTATTTGACAGCAACTAAAGTCCGAGCCTATCTCATTATCATTTGAGGCATTGGGAGCTAAAAGATCTGATAAACCAACTACATGGTTCAGCGAACCTAATTTATCAAGTTCCTCCTTTACTTGAATTTCTAGATTTAGTAGTCTTCTCATGTCTACATGTTCTTTGGACATTTTTCCGATATATAGTGATTTCCTCTTAGTTACCAAAACCCCCAAGACCAAAATGTAAATTGTATGTATTCTTCTGCATATATAAATATCAGAGTGCTGAATGTTGTTTCTGGAAGCAACTCAGTGTACCTTATATCCAAGTAAAGTTAATGAGAGCATTGGGCAAGGGAAAACACTACTTTCTCTCTATTCACTCTGAGCCCGATACATTCTCTTCAACTCCAAAACTTACAATAATATTGGAGATCACTTATAACTTACCATAATATGGACATGTGTGGGATTTAAGAGATCAAGAAGACGTCGATAATGAGTTATCATCAATAGAGAATTCTTTGGGGTCAGAATCTGGTTGACTGCATTTGCTACATCTCTAAGTGCATCAACATCCAATCCAGAATCAATTTCGTCCAGAATAGCCAAGTCTGCCCCCAAAACCTGCACCATGGATGGAAGTTAAAGGCAAAAGGTTATAGTACAAAGCAAGTATATACCATTGAAATCGAAGTTAAAAGATACCGCAAGCTGCAAAATCTCATTGCGTTTGCGTTCACCACCGCTGAATCCTTCATTAACATTCCTATTGAGAAAGTCAGGCTTCATATTAACAAGTTTGAGTTTCTCCATCAGGTACGAAAAGCACTGCAAGACAGAATTAAGGTATTATTCACAATTCAAAAACTACGAAAGTGATGCTAATAAATAACATAATTGATTACACTGAGATACCTCTAGTGGTCCAAGCTCAGGGAGGCCAAGCTTTCTTCTTCGAGCATTATAAGCCATCACTAGAAACTCATCATTTGAAACACCGGGAATCGCAACAGGGGATTGGAAGCTCATAAAAAGACCAGCAAGGGATCTTTCTTCAGGTTCCATGTCAAGCAAATTCTCCCCTTTAAACACGACACTGCCTCCGGTAACTTCATAGTCCGGATGCCCAACAAGAACCTGCAAAAGGGGAACAATAACCGAGCCTTAATCCTACTAGCCGAGTTCAAAAAATACTTCAAACTTAAATCAACCATTTTATTATGGCACAAATTACAATTACCTCTCTCGAGTGTAATCAAGCTACACCAACAATCAAACCTTAATTACACTAAGCTAAACCTTCAATTTTTTTCTTCAATTTATCATTTCCTTGTATCGTTGAAATCATACATAATACACTCATGATAGGCATAGATAAATGTTAATTACCTTAGCAAAAGTGCTTTTTCCGGAACCGTTCTTTCCCATAATGGCGTGAACTTCACCATGGTTAACGGTGAGGTTAACGCCGTGAAGAATGTCAACGCCGTTTTCAACGATCTTAGCTTTGAGGTCGTTGACTTGAAGCAGAGGCTGTGGCGGAGTTTTGTCAAAGTCGCTGCCGGTGGCTGTGGCGGTGGTGAGGTAACGGCGGCGGTTGATGGAAAATGAAGTGGTGGTTGGTAATAAATGAAGAAAAGAAGTTGAATGAATTGTGGGAAGTGATAGAAACATTTTCAGTGATTGAAATTGAATGGAAACAAAGAAATGAAAGAAATTGAATGTATAATTTATCAATACTTGTTTTTAAGTGTTTAATTGTTGTACTTTGGTTTGGCTTTGGTTTTCTTCACCATCATCAAATCAACATGTCATTTGGAGGGTAGACTAAAAGCAAAATTTAATTTTTGCAGGCACCAAAAGCAAAATTTTAAGTTTGATAGGGACTAAAAATAAATTTTATATTTTTAGAAGAAGCTTTGCATTACATTATCATCACCATTCATTATAAAAGCAACCACACTTATCTTTCTTAGGGTTTGCTCGTAACAAAAAAAAAGAATATTTTTACTTTGTTTTTTTCATTATGTCATTTTTATTTTTTAGTTTTTGTTTTTAAAAAAGAATAATTTTGGGTTCTTAGCTGAGGGAAAGTGAGGAGAGAACTATATGTTATGGGAAAAATGTAAATGTTGTGGGAGCCAAATAACAATAAAAATGATGTTTGCCATTATGAGAAAAATATACGTTGGTCTTATTTGATAAGGAGTTATAATAAATTATAAAATAATATGTAGAACCTAAATAAGAATGAAAATTTTATTTGCTAATGAAGATGTTCTAACCTCCAAGAGACGCACCGATCAAACTTGCATCCTAACTGTAATGATGTAAATTACCTCCAGCTAGTCACTCTCCGATATAACTTTGAGATGCCCCAAATTCCAAGCTAAGGTTAACCCGTATTCAATAGTTGGTAGTTTTGAATAGAGAACATAAAGATAATATATATAAAAAAATCAAAAAGATAAATTATTATATTTAGAATTTTTAAAATATTGAATTTAAAATAAATTAAAGCTTTGATAGTTTCTAAAACATGGAAATTTTAAAAATCAATAGTCAGAAAATAGCACGTGTAAAAAAAATTCTGATAGACTAATTTACAAATATTTATAGATAAGAAATTTCATTCTCAGCCATGTTTGTTAATTTTTGTTATTTTACTAAAACAGGCAAATTCATCCTAATAAGCTACTATTTCCAATCATGGTCCCGTAATAACTAAAATACTTTGAATCATAATAGAAATCTATCATTTTGTAACCTTTTCTCTACCAAATTTATGAATGTATTTCCATAATTGGGTTCTATACAAAAGTTTGAGTGAAAATCTTAATAAGTAAAATTAGGACTGCAAAAAAATAGTATTATAAACAATATCAACCTAATAAAAACACAGTTTGGTTATTTGTGTATATTTTTTTTTACATTTATCCTAAAATTCAATATTTTTACCAATTATTAAAATGAACAATGAATAAAAAGATTTTACAACAAACTTTTAAACTCATACATTAACACAAGCTTATAATTGATTATATTTGAAAATTTTACTATTACAAAATAACGGGATGTATATAGAATGAGCTAAACAAAATCAATTCAACTGTAATTTGCTAATATAATTGGATCAAGTTTGTCAAATTTCATACGATTGATATAAAGTACAAATTAAAATATTATGTATAATTAAATAAAAAAAGTTTACACACTAATCTATCTAATCTTTTGGACAGAAATTACTACTAAAATTTTATAATAATAGGAAAATGATAGATTATTATTGTATTTCTATTCACTTTATTAATTACTAGGAAGATAATGGGTGTCATACTTGTGGGTACCCACACATAATATTTGTAATGGATCAAATTGGAGTTTTGGAATCCGTAGATAATTGAAATTGAAATTTTTGAAATCTTTACAAAATTGGATTAGGTATGAGTAATAGATAAACCATATGTATTCATACTTTCAATTTCTAAATCTATACATATATAATGTTGATTATAACAATAATATTCATAATTGAAATATTGAGTTAATTCACAATTGGCATGTTATGTTATATTAATTGACTTTATTTTTACATTTATTTGAATAAAATGAAATTTTTTATTTGACATTTATAAATTGTGTATTTGTGTTTGAATTATATTTTATATTTTTTTTTCATATTCTGATTGTCAAAAAGAATATATATGATCACATAAAAATGTGCATAATTATACAAGTTATTTATATTTTTTTAATATTTTCCGTTTTCTGGATATTCACGGATCTAGGATAAATAATAACACAAAGGTATCCATACTATTCCGGAACAAAAAACAGGTCCAAATATAAATAAATATATTTGAGTTTTTTTTGTTTCTCACATGTATTCTCGTACTTGAGGCAATTCTGTCTGAGCTGGGAATATCCACAGGTACGTGGGACTATCTCTCCCAACAGACATTTTTTTCATCCACAAAAATCGAACCTGAGACCTTACTTAAGGGGAATCAAACATGTATCACTTGAACCAACGCTCCTTGGTATATTAGTTATTAAAATTTTAATTTAAATATTTTTTTTCAACCAATCACAAACAGTGACACATAGAGTGACACACTTTATGGAACAGCAGATGTACTCCAAATAATATACATTAGTATTTTATAATGAAAATTGGAACCACATAGTTATTATTGATCTCTATAAAGAATAAGAGCCGATCATGCAAGTGTACCCTTTGTGGGTGGAAGTTGGAACAAAATGCCCAAAAGATGGGTGAAATTTCATTTTCCAAACAAATATCAAAATGATATAGGTAAAGTGACCTCTAAGTTTGAGTTAAGATTTTGATTTACTTCAATCGAAAGTAATACAGCTTTGAAAATTAAGAATAAATGACTCAAAGATTAAAGAACAACCATAATAAATAGAATTCACATCACAACTTGAATAAAACAACTTAAGGCATGAATTACATGTGTTCATCCTTTTTATAAAGCCTTTGAATTACTCATAATTAATTTATATGAAGCTTCAACATGCACGTTGAATTCTCAATATTATTCGCACATATAATTGAAATATGTTAGCATAATATTTTTTTGGTACTGTATTTTTTCATCTTTTGGTAAAAAATAAATCATTTAGTTATGTGATTATTTCTCACACCACAGTTTACTTATAGGAATCAAACTCTTCATTTTTTTATCGTTCTGAAATTTAATGAAACCTTATAACACTATATGAAAAGTTTTAGAATAATATGACAGTGAAAATGCTGAATATAATAGAAAAAAATACCCTCTCAATGGCATCAAATGTGGGTCCATTAATATTTCTGGCCAGCCAACTTTTCATATTCGAATAACAAAACTATAAAGGTAGACATAACGTAAGGCAAGTATATTTCATTAATTAATAATAATATGTAGTGGTAGAAAAAAGGAAAGATACTTTGCTATTATAACTGCGAGTGGTTGTGGAATCAACATTATTATAAATAAATGTAGTAGTTAATTGATTAACTGTTTGAAAAATGTGACATATATATTAAGTTGAGACAAAGCTTTGTGATTGCCAAGAAAACTGTGAGAAGTTCTTACATAAGAATCCAAACATAGTGGAAAGAGAAAGAGGAGAGACACAGACACAAAAGAAACAGAAAAGCATTAAAAAAGTTCAGATTCGATCCCATTCTTTTTCAAATGTTCCTTTTTTTCACTTTTTAATTTGCATGCCATTAAATGCATTTCTCATTTTACCATCTTCAATTATTCTTGCACTTCTCTACACTTTACACATCAATTCTCAATTTTGTTATTGTTTCTCTTTAGGATTTCATTTGGGTTTGTTTTCCTTCCTATTTTGGATATTTGTTTTTGAATTTTTCCCCAATAAAGCTATAATTTTTATGTGTTTTATGAGGAATGTGAGGATACCCCAATTGCTAATTTTCTGATTTTAATTTTTACGTGCACTGGTTATTTAATTTTACTGTCATGGCTGGCCAATTTTTTTCTACAATTTGTGGAGCATGATTTTCTTCTTTTGAGGTTTTTAAGTTATCTTTGTATGAAATGAGTTTGAAAATAATGAACTATGTGTATAATTTTTGCTATGCTTTTTTGGTTGCAGGTTTGTGCCTCCTCTTATATAATAGCATTAGGAACTTAGTTTCTGACACAAAAGATCAAAAAATAAGAAGGACCACATGAATTATGAAAATAACAATTGGATTTGGGAGGGGATATACTATTACCCCAATGTGTTTGGTGCTCTAATGGTCACAGCAGCCTTGTTGGGATTGTCAACAAGCTTCTTTGGTGGGATTGGTGTTCATTTGCCATTGCCTTACTCATGGTCTAATATGGGGATTTTCGATAAGAAGAAATCCGGGAAGAGGCGTGTTCGAGTTTACATGGACGGATGTTTTGATCTGATGCATTATGGTCATGCCAATGCACTCAGGCAAGCAAAAGCTCTAGGAGATGAATTGGTTGTTGGCCTTGTCAGTGATGAGGAGATCTTGGCCAATAAAGGACCACCTGTTTTGTCCATGGAGGAGAGGTACAAATATTTGTTGTTGGTTTTCGTACCTTGTACTCGTGAGATGCTGCATATTGTTCTTTAAACCTTTGGTTTTTTTCTCTTAGCTGAAACCACCATTCAATTTAACTGTAAGAACAGAAGTTACATAACATGAAAAAGATTGGATTTGCTTGAATAACTTAAGAACCAGCGAAGCTTGTAAAACACAATTAAAATTATCGAGTTGTATGGGTGAAACTTACACAATCATGTAATTGATTCCAGAAATTAAGATCATAGTCTTCTTAATTCTAAATTGTGTATCTTTGCCTTTTCCCCTTACAGTAATGTTGAATTAAGAGTATTTTATCTTTCAGGCTGGCCCTTGTCAGTGGATTGAAGTGGGTGGATGAGGTCATAACCGAGGCTCCATATGCAATTACGGAGGAATTCTTGAATCGTCTATTTCATGAATACAAAATTGACTATGTCATACATGGTGATGACCCTTGCATGCTTCCGGATGGAACAGATGCTTACGCTGCAGCAAAGAAAGCTGGCCGTTACAAGCAAATTAAGCGTACTGAAGGAGTTTCCAGTACAGATATCGTAGGTACTAAGTTTCATTATTTAGATCAGAGGAAAGCCAGATGTTTTTGAACCGTGAATACATCATTGGGGTTGTTGATGAAATCTTATTTTGTTCCAAGTGCTTTTCTGAGAGAAGAATTGGCTGTGTTTGTGTACGGTTAGGCTTCCTAAGTTGAAAAAATATACCTAAAGTGTCAAATCTGTGAGGCTTGATAACTGATGCCCACACTAATATCATTTAATCATTGTTAAGATAAGCATATGTATCTTATTTAACTATGCTTCAATACAGGTAGAATAATGTCTTCTTTAAGAGATCCAACAAATTGTGACGACCATAATGGTGCTGACGAGAGACGTCAAGAAGAAAACCAGTCAAAAAGTTCCTACATATCCCAATTCCTACCAACTTCCCAACGTATTGTCCAGTTTTCAAATGGCAAGGTATTCTGGTTGCTTGTGTGGTCTATTGTTTCAAATAAATGCTGTGTATTCGGTTCATAGTTCTACTAGCTGATTAGTGAGTTTCTTTAGGTGAATATCTAGCTTGATGTTTTTCTACTGTCTTTTATAGAGGTATGCTAAATCATATCAATATATAATTATTTGTATAGTTACAAATTTAATTAATGCAACCAACAAACACTAAATTGATATTTATATCACAATGAGTGGTTTCAAGTGGAAAACAAGTAGAGGAAATTTACTGTCTTCAAGGTCGTTTGTGGAACTAATTCATATGAAAATCCTTTGTTACTTCATCTTATTTTAGGCACCTGGACCGAATGCTCGTATTGTGTACATTGATGGGGCATTTGATCTTTTCCATGCAGGGCATGTTGAGGTATGCATAACTTTCATACAGGGTGTAATTTGTTTTCTCTTGGTCAAATGCTAAAGTTCATGATCCAGAAGATACTGTTTGAATTAAATGTTTTGGTATGACTGTTGTGTTTTATTCATCATTCTGTGTTCTTTCAGATACTTAAAAGGGCTAGGAAGCTTGGAGATTTTCTTCTAGTTGGTATCCACTCAGATGAGACTGTGAGGTGTGTGTTGTTTCCTTTTCAATCATGTGATCATCGTCGGAAACTAACACCTTCCCTGCAGTCCATATATTCGTGCGAACCATATGTATGAAACTAACAATTTCCCTGCAGTGGACATCGTGGGAATCACTATCCAATCATGCATCTACACGAGCGTAGCCTTAGCGTACTTGCTTGTCGTCATGTCGATGAAGTCATTATTGGTGCGCCTTGGCAAATCACAAAGGACATGGTATGCATTCAATTCTAGATTTGCTAGATTTCATTGAATTAGCTGCTTCATTTAAAATCAATTGTGGGGTTTATCACTGTAGTCATTTCGAAATACAGCAAAGGTTCTCATAGAACCTCGGGATAATCTATCAATTCCTACCAACTTCCCAACGTATTGTCCAGTTTTCAAATGGCAAGGTATTCTGGTTGCTTGTGTGGTCTATTGTTTCAAATAAATGCTGTGTATTCGGTTCATAGTTCTACTAGCTGATTAGTGAGTTTCTTTAGGTGAATATCTAGCTTGATGTTTTTCTACTGTCTTTTATAGAGGTATGCTAAATCATATCAATATATAATTATTTGTATAGTTACAAATTTAATTAATGCAACCAACAAACACTAAATTGATATTTATATCACAATGAGTGGTTTCAAGTGGAAAACAAGTAGAGGAAATTTACTGTCTTCAAGGTCGTTTGTGGAACTAATTCATATGAAAATCCTTTGTTACTTCATCTTATTTTAGGCACCTGGACCGAATGCTCGTATTGTGTACATTGATGGGGCATTTGATCTTTTCCATGCAGGGCATGTTGAGGTATGCATAACTTTCATACAGGGTGTAATTTGTTTTCTCTTGGTCAAATGCTAAAGTTCATGATCCAGAAGATACTGTTTGAATTAAATGTTTTGGTATGACTGTTGTGTTTTATTCATCATTCTGTGTTCTTTCAGATACTTAAAAGGGCTAGGAAGCTTGGAGATTTTCTTCTAGTTGGTATCCACTCAGATGAGACTGTGAGGTGTGTGTTGTTTCCTTTTCAATCATGTGATCATCGTCGGAAACTAACACCTTCCCTGCAGTCCATATATTCGTGCGAACCATATGTATGAAACTAACAATTTCCCTGCAGTGGACATCGTGGGAATCACTATCCAATCATGCATCTACACGAGCGTAGCCTTAGCGTACTTGCTTGTCGTCATGTCGATGAAGTCATTATTGGTGCGCCTTGGCAAATCACAAAGGACATGGTATGCATTCAATTCTAGATTTGCTAGATTTCATTGAATTAGCTGCTTCATTTAAAATCAATTGTGGGGTTTATCACTGTAGTCATTTCGAAATACAGCAAAGGTTCTCATAGAACCTCGGGATAATCTATCAACTATTTAATCAATTACGTCTTTGAAATGCTAAAAAGATTACTTTCTTACTTTTTGTAGTATAAATTCATATTAACTGCTATTGCTTTGTTATGTACTCAAGCCAAGGATTTAATTCTCATTATGTGTGGCAGTCTCATTAGACATCATCCATAGCTTTTCCCTTGTTTTCTTCATTTTCTACAAATAAAACTTCTATGTACAAGTACATGCATACTTACTATCAGAGAGAGAAAAACATGCTTATGTTTCACTGAGCATATTTTGTTAGGTGTTTATATAGATTGCATGTTTTCATTCTCTTTATTATTTGGAATCAAACAGATCACAACTTTCGACATCTCAGTGGTTGTGCATGGAACTGTTGCTGAGAATTCATTATATGTAAGTTTGTCCATTGTTAATTGTTTGTTCACCTGGAATACACCATCAAATTCCATTGTTGGCATATTGGTTATGGAGTTGTTTTTGCAGAATGAAAGTGATTCATATGAAGTTCCAAAGAACATGGGAATATTCCACTTGCTTGAAAGCCCTAAAGATATTACTACTACTTCAGTAGCCCAAAGGATAATGGCTAATCATGAAGCTTACATGGTAATTTCTATATCATATTTATTTATATTTTTTCCCTTTTGGCTTTCTTGTATATTTGAGCAACCTTCAGAATTTCTTTTTGTATTGTAGTGTATGTGACCAGCATCAAATTTGTCATAGCTTAGGCTAATATTAAAACCCATGATCCCTCTCAAAGCAAACTAATACAACATTGGAGCTTCACTCATCTTTGTTTTCTATTGAAAATTCTCAGTTTTAGAGGTGGCATAATTGTGTGCTTTTTTTGTTTCCTAATGCAGAAACGCAATGCTAAGAAGGGTTTGAGTGAGCAAAGATACTATGAAGAAAAAAAGTATGTCTCTGGAGAATAGCATATTTATAAATTATAATATTGATGCAGCTTTAGTTAGCTACTGTTCATTCTTCATTGAGCTTAACAAGGTCATGAACATGCTGAACATAGAAGGAATCTACACACACTCTATGAATTAAGAATGCAGATTATGACATGGAAGAGCACTGTGGCTTTATAATTAGAAATCTGATATTTTTGCTTGTCCTCTGAATGGCTCCCATATTATGACATATGGTTTAGCTTTATTGGGAGTACTGTAATTAAGAACTGATTACTCTGATAGTGTATTATAAGTAACAGAATTGCAGCATGAAAGTATCTATTTTTACCTCAATTTGATGGTACTTGGTAGAAATAAGTTAGAAGCATTATTCTAAATGAATCATAGTATCCCTTTGAATTGTATGTGTAGAAAACTTAAAAGGATGAGTAAATGAAAAAAGGAGCTACTTCCTGTAGCAGTTTGCACTTTTTTCTTTTCATTAACGGAACACTTATTGAGGCCCTTGCAAGAGGAGAGGAAGGGAAGAAAAATAATGAAACGTATTGCTTAGTTTCCATATGCTCATATTAACCAACTTAATGTTATATGTTACTTGTTTAGTAATCTTGTACTATATTAAAAAGAGATACACAAAAATTATAAAGATTTACATATTGTATATCCATCATTTCTTCATATCACTTTTAAAAAAAATAATAAAACATAAAAGATGAATGATGGAATAGTGTACACATTTTTTCTGTAAGTATGGATATGATTTGCAGAAACATTTTGGCAAGGGTGTTTTTATTACTTCAAAAGTGTGATTTTACATCAAATTTAAAACTAGAAAGCACTCAAGTCACTGATAAGAGAAACTTAAAAAACAATGAAGCAGCTGAGTGCAAAGAAACATAAAACACAGGCATGAACTTCTTTCAGTTGGATGTAATTTTCTTCAAGGATTCCTACAACTTCCCCAAGTTACACTTACCCTTTGGTGATGCATAAAGGAAAGGATAAGAGAAACCCACTTCTTCCTTCTAGAGAAGATAGAACCGAATAGACTATTTTGTTTACAGGAGTTAAACTCATAACCTCCAAAAATGATTTTAGAGTCTAAGACAGACAACATAAGAAATATTGTTATAACTAACTAATTGAGCATTACTATTACTTCAACGAGTCCACGTGATTGGAGTTGAGGTGTTTTGAGAAAACTGTGGTAAAAAGCAATGTTGTTGTTGTTGCTGCCATTGATGAAACTCCTCTGGTGTTATCCCAGAAAAACCTTGATGCATACTTAGTGGGTGAATAGTTGAAGTTGAAGTTGAAGAAGAGTTAATATTAGCAATACTATCCATATCTTGTTGTTCTATTTCTATATCCATATCTCCAATTTCTTCATCAGCTTCTTCTGTGTTTGTGTTGTTGGAAATGGAATCATCAACATGGGAATTATATGAAGAAGAGGATACCCAAGGCACAAGAGCCAAGCACTGTTTCTTCTTTTCTTCTTCTTCTGATCTTATGAGTCGGTCACAGTCAGAATCGTATTGTTTTGACCAATCTGCAAAGAAAGTGAAAAATGTTAATTAAGACTAAAATTGATATAACCTTCTGGTCCTGATACTTTACATTAATTTAGTCCTTGCACCTTTTTCTCTATTTATTGGTACCTTAAAAACTAAAATTCAGAGTGTTAATCTAAAGATTTATATCCAGATATTATATTTCATTATCTATTATTCATTTAGAATATTTTTTGAAGAATAAAAAATAATTAATAATAGTGTCAGTAAATCTTTTTGTTAAAAAATTATTTGTGCCACCAGCATAAACTTTTTAAAATGTATACAATGATTTTTTCCATTATTATTAATTTATATTACTTTTTTGTGAATCAATAATTGTTTAATATATGAATAGTGGATGATAGAGTAAAAAACAATTTATATACATATTAAATCCAACTTCAAAAACAGGGTTAAGAGCTTTTAAGGTATCAACTTTGAATAATAATCAGTTCTTAAATAAAATAAAAATAAGACACATAATCGAATGAAAAACCTTATAATAGATATTAAAGTGACGAACAAATAGTGAAGGAAGTTACTTACTGTTGTTAATTGGAGAGAGAAGGTGTGATTGAACGATGAAATTGAAAGGGGAAGGAGAAGGAAGAGGATTGAACACAACAATAGCTCTTTCCTCATTAGCTACTTCATCTGATTCCATTTCATCTTCAATTTCCGGAATTGGACACAATTCAACATCCTAACAAATAATAATCGAGTGAGTAAATAGCAGAATTGAAAAATTGAAAGATGAAAAGAAAGATTAGAATTACACTAACCAAACGACGAATCTTCGTAGGGGGAGAAGAGAGAGAGAATTCGGAGAAATCGTCGCTAACTTTGTCTAACACATCTTTTCTCTTCATTCCAGAACCAGCCATTTTTGAATTTCAGAGATTATTGTGATTGTTTTAGTTATGGTTCATTTATATAAATAATAAATAAACAACAACTAGAAAAGTGTGGAAGAAGTTTAGTTCACACTCTAGAAATCTCTCGAAATCTTCTACGCTATTTCAATTGGACCCACACCTTCTATTTCTCACTCTTCATTCCACGTGTCATTACCATCTTTTATTGCTTTTATATAGTAAGTAAGAAAAAATAATTAAAGTTCGGTTGATGTTAGTATAATATTAATATTTTAATTTAATAAAAAAAATTCGTATTCCGATTTGGTTACTAAAAAGATTGGGTATATGTGCTATTTATTTTCTTCACCAAAGATATCCTATTTTTTCTTTTCGTTTTTACTCTTGACTCTTGGAGTCATGAAAGACTTCATCGTTGACTAAATTAAATTCATCAGTCTGATATTTATCATAAATTTGTCAATATTTAATTCAATGATAGTAACTTTTTATTTTCAAATACGAATAAGTAGGAATGACAACAGGGCGGGATGAGGTTGAGTTTGCACATATCCAAACTCGAACCCGAACCCAAACTTAATGGGGTTGAAAATAAAAATATCATTATTGAATCCGTCGGGTTTCGGGTAACCCGAACCAAAAAAACCCGAAAAAAATAAAATATTAAGGAAAATATGATTTAATTTTCGTGTAATTTTTCTCTAACATTTCTATTTTCTGTTGTATTATTTCATTTCTTTTATGTGTGAAAATCCAATAGTATGTAAAGTAAAATTAAAAATTAAAAACAATTGGCAAATGGTAGAAATTTCAATTTTAAATTGAATTACCTTACTTCGGGGCGGGTTCGGATTAGAGTCTTTGCTATACCAAACCCGAAATTTAAACTCGGGTAAAACCCGAACCCGAATCCAATCACATCGAGTTTTCCCCATTAAATTCGGGTTCAGTTCGGACGGGTACTCACAAGTTCAGTTTTTATTATCATCTTACGAGGAAATAGAAAATCCAAGAGGGCTCCCATATTCATTTTTATTCAGGTTTGTCAATTGTCAAAAGGTCTAAGTTGGACAATTTAATGAAAATGTACTTGTTTTGTTATTTGAAAAAGCTTCTATATGTAATTAAAAAGAAATTAGGAGAATGTGATAGAAGAATTTAGATTGCTCATTTAATTGAATGAAGATTTGGTTAACAAATTTTCTTAAAGCTAATACAAATTCTAAAGTAATGACTAATGATTAGTAACTCATATTTCTTAAGATAAAACTTCTTGTATTGTTTAAACCATGATCAATATACTGAAGACAAGAAATAATCAGAAACTCTGAATATATGTAAGCCATTACACCATTTATATAGGACCAAGACTGAGGCACCTATGACAAATCAGTTATTGGGCTTACTATATTATGTCTCACTTTTTATGTCACTATATGTATCATCATTTTTTATTGATAAAAAAGTTATTTAAGTTAAAATTATAATTATTAAATATTTTTATGGTCAGTCATATCTCATGGTATATAAAGTCACACAAAAGAGTGAAAAATCATATATGTATTCCTCTGAGCAATAAATAGTTAAGTGGAATACACATCTATTTTCTCATGAAATTTAATTATTGTATTTATCATCTATGAGTAAAGAATAAATGTACTCACAACTAAGTGTGAGGGGGTAATTATTGAAAGTATCAAAGTAATAAACAGAATAAAATCATAATTTTAATTCATCAATAATATGTGTCAAGCTATTGTTGCCGCCTGAAAAGCACTAATAAATGTTCACCAAACTTTACTATAAGTCAAAATCTAATGTCCTGTACTCCTGTGTTAACATTCTTCCTATGTTCTTTTATTGAAAACCTTTGTTCAGCATTCAACATTAACTCTTCCGGCTACTACTATAAAATCTATACACTAATTGTATCATTATCATTCATATGTAAACAAATAGGACGCCAAATTATAATGAAAAAAGAAGTAGGTAGAGGTACCTATTGAATACATTATATTTGCACCTTATTTTGTTATGTTATCTATTATGCACATGCACATGTCTTATTAGGTATGATGCACCAAATTTATTGTAACAGGTTCACAATGACAAGCTTGGATTGAATCATCATGGATCAGCATGGATGCAGGAACCTTAGCTTGGATGGATAAGCATGGATGAAGGAAACTTGGCTCATGGCACGCATCAGTACCTTGGTGCATCACTGCAGTTCTGTCTTGCACGCTTTAGTGCATCAAGATTCATTCTGTTTGATTGTTATTCTTTAGATTGGTTTTAGTAGTAGAGTCTCACTTAATCTTGGCTTCCTTTTCTAGCACATGTTAAATATGCTGGTTTTAGTTAAGAGTTTATTAGTTAGTTATATTGCTTGTTTTACAAGCAATCTCAAGCTATATATATATCTTAGGCTCTCACTTGTATAATTCAATCAATCAAATACACTCCTTCTTCGTTTCGTTTCTTATCCAATAAGATGGATTCTATTAGTACCATATTCCTTACAAAAATGAAAAGAAAAAGGGAGAGGTAGGATATATTCATTGCTCCTCACCATACACACATTTAACACATAAATAGAAAGCCATCACCATAAAGACATAGCAGAACCTGGAGCATAATAACATGTAAATTAATGCAAATACAACCTATCAACCAATAAGTTGTTGGTCTATGATGTAAAGTTCTGTTTAATCCCTATAACAACAAAAAAGTACCATCTATTTACTATTCAATCATTACATCATTTCATTTTGAGAATTACTTATACGACACAAATATGAAGTAACGCATGTGAATATGACAAAATTTAAAAATTATATGATATGATAAACAATATAATTCAGTACATAATTAATATAAAAATACAAATCTTACACCAACAACAGAAATAATATTCTAAAAGTTAGTGTGGGTAATTGTAAACATAATAAAATGCTAAGTGCAACGTTATTTAATTGTTGTGTCATTTCTACACATTAAAAGTTTGAAAATTGAAAGAAAAAAATGTAAAAAGTTGTAAAATACAAGCATCTCAATCTCAAGTGTATGTGAAAAACATTCTAAATATGGACACGACACACAATAAGAATTTATTTGCGGGTTGAGTTTTGGAGAGAAATAAATGAAAGGAAATGTTTGAGAGCTAAGAAACACACTTATGAGTTGTAAGAGGATTCTAAAGCCTACTCTTTCAATTTCTTACCTTCCAAAACACAACTCGCAAACAAATACTAAAAATATTTGAAGTGCCTAGGTTTCATAGCATTACATTACTAAATAAACACCCTTCTCTTCTTAAAGTTTCCTTTCCTATATAACAGGACATGAAATTGTTCAATGCTTTATTTACTGATCAATCGATTAGTTTATGGTTCCAGCATACTACATTGCTGGTTACAAAGAATGATGGAAGAGTACACAAAAGGATGATGGAAGAGTAACTAAGCATGGGATACATAATGGCATCAATAAATTGAGCATAGTGGTGTATTGCAATATCTCTTCTAGATATATATATATATATAGTACATTTGCTGGGTAATTGTGAAGGGTAAAAGATTTATATATATTGAAACCAATTAATGCAAAGTTCTCCCTTCATTGAATATACCTGGGTTCATGTTTAATGTCAAATGAGGCGAACAAATTAGTCACTCTGAGTATCCGAATAAAATATCTAAGAAGACAAATATGATCTAAGCCTAGCAGTTTTAGTGTAGCATAAGGAATCATGGACTTTTAAGTGCTTAAGTCTCACACTCCCACATTGGTTGAGTATATGAATAATGAACTGTAACCCTCCCCTATGAGCTAGATTATTTTGGGTTGAATTAGTTTCGGATATTCTCGATTTAAAACTTATACCCTTCCCATACATAAAGGAAAATGCAACTTATTCTGTTCACTTCTATATTTAAGATAAAATTATCATTACATATATAAATAAAGTGTCATATTATATTATTTTATCCTTTTGTTTTGAAGTACTTCCTCTTCAGTCTACTTCACTAACTGTGTGAGAAATGAATCATTTATAACGACATGAATAACCTTCCCCAATAAATTAGCTTTCGGATATGAGATAGCCTTATTCGTTATAATATATCCATGTGACATTAATATGGACCACAAATAATAAATCTAAATAGGTGAGTTTAAATATGATATAATCTAGAGGTGGTAAAATGATCCATAATCTATAATTCACTCAAATCCATTTGTTAGAGTTAATTGATTTAAATGAATATAATATAATGGATAGTGTTTATAATGGATATGGATTCAAATTCATTCGTCATATCCAATAGATATCCATGGACCATGGATCAAATCCATCTAAAAGAACAAAAAGTTAAAAAATGACGTTCTTTGCTTTTCAATTACATTTAATATTTAAGAAAATTAATTCAAGCAAATTCATCTATGATTCTCACTCTCACTTTAATATTTTATTAAATTGATATCAATTATATGACATATGTGCAACACTCAGTTCTGATATGTGACCTCCCAGACACATGAATATACTAAGCTTAAATATCTCTACAGTATTTTATTCTCACAAAGGGGAGCCTCTCGCAACTCGAACTCATGACCTCAGGGACAAATAGTCAGTATTCTCATGAATCACTACCATTAAGTTAATGGTAGCGACCCAGTGGTATAGTGACTATTTATCCCTGAGGTCACGAGTTCGAGTCGCGGCGAAATGCTCCCCTTTGTGGGAAATAAAATACTGCAGAGGTATTTAAGCTTGTGGGTGACATGCTTAATAAATTTATGGGTCTAAAAGGTTGCATGTCAAAAGTGGGTCTTACAATAAAAAGACGGTTCCACAGTTTTCAATTATTTTTTTATAAAAAAATATTGTATCAATTGAAAGTTCAAAATATATTATACGAAATTTTGTTTATCCATAAAAGAAAAAAAACTACTACTATTATTATAAAAAATTATGAATCATATATAGATGAGTAAAAAATTGAAACTCATAATGATTTGTTAGTAGCATGTATAACAATTATGTAATTTATGGAGAAAAACGAATTATCACATATATAACAATATAATCCACAACTCGTAACATATATATCTATCGGTAACGTATATCAATTAGTAAAATACAATAATTGTTACATATATAATCTTACAACATAATTCACAATTAGTAACACGTATAACAATATATGGTATATGTTAGTTTCAAACTCAATACCACAAAAGTTGGAAGATATTTTCCAAATCGTCAAGACACTAGAAAATAATTTAGTAAGGAATAACATATATATAACAATTTAATAACATATATAACATTGCAATTTACACAAAATTGATAATTTAAGCCACAAAATTCGTTGAAGAATTTAAACAACAATAAAATATCATTTCATAGTATCTATTTCTTTAATATGTGGTTCAGTTCGGTTTCAACGGTTCCTAAATTTCTAAAACTATAAACCGAACCGAACATAAATGGTTCCTTGAAAAAATAATCAAACCGTGAAACTGAACCACATTTTGTGGTTTGGTTTGCTTCCATCGGTTTCGCGATTTAAACCGTAACTACTTACACGCCTACACATATGTATGTAGTTAATATTAAAAGTTTATTTTTAAATATGTAACATATGTAAGTTTGAGAAAAAAATGTATGTAATAACAGTGTTTGAGTTTTATATATTATCATTGCATCATCTATAATTTATATTTAATCATTATTGGGTCTTAAAAAAATAATCTAAATAAATGATGAATGGTGTAATATTTATATATAAATCTTTAAACTAAGACTACATAAATATTACATAGTTAAAAATCTACACATTAGAATCAAACCGTCTTAAGATAATGTATCACTGGCTTCAAAGATCTTGACTATTGAACCTACTTGTGAAAATGCATGCAACAACTTCACAATAATAGAGTAAAGAAATTATATAACACTAAAATGTGGATTTTCATAATACAATATAAATTGTGAGAAGTGTTGATTAAAAACTTTATATATAGAACCTTAAATGTCACATACTTATAGAATATGGGGACAAAAATATTTTTTTCTTCTAAGAGTTCAAAAAATCACCTTTTTAAAAATAGATTTTTAATTGTGTTTTTTTAAAAGGTGATTTTAATTTTTGTTGTTGATGAGATTGTAGTTTTTAAAATAAAGATTTTCTTCAATATTATTTTTAGTTCCAATAAAAAAAATTAAATGGATTGGATATTCATCCATCCAAATATATGAAAATGGAGTTATGGATGGATTGTAATACATCCATTAGGATATGGATGAATTTGATAACTTAAAATATAGTTTAAATTGAATTATATCGATTCATGCATAACTTTTCATCTAAATCCAAATTCATCTATTTGTCAACATTAATATAATATGAAAATATGTGATTTATAATATAATTACTTTTTAATAAATTTGACTAAAATATGTATCATAGAGTATATATATATGGAAAGGAAATTAATATATTGGTGAATCATAGAATATGGTCGACAAAAAGGCTGTAGCATGGTAAAAGCCACAAAACTGCTAGTTTCAGATGAGTCTAGCTTCTCAGGAAAATGATTGTACCACTACAGCCTATTTGATGTAGGCAAGTCATGTAAGCCAAGGGACTCGCATTCATGCAATTATTATTGCAGATAAAGAGTTTGTTTTTAGGATTTGAACTAATTACTTCTATGGCTTAAGGTTTTCGTGAGTGTGGATATTCATTGTCATCTCTAGATGATACACACTACGTAACTTACATGGAAAATGGAAGGAAAAAAGGATTTAAGTATTCGGAGAAGTTTCTAATGAATAGTAAAGCAGTTTACAGTGAAGGGACTATACATACCATGCACTAAAAAGAAAAGTAGAAGACACAATTACTTCAATGTAATTCCAAAGAGCTATTATTAGGGTTTTCTCTATCACTCTTTGGTTCAGAACATATAGATTCACCTGTTGTCTATTTTTCTATCTTAGTAATTCTTTTAGCCATTACATGTACATATAGTTACCATTTCCTCATTCCTCCCAAAATCTTTCATCTAAAAGCCTTACTTGGAAGCTCATTATTTCCACCCTTTACTTTTCATCACTTGATTCTTTGAGATTCTATATTTTCTCTCTCTCTCCACTCTACTCTTGAACAAAACTCTAGTATTGTCACTAAGTTGTATGCAAATATAACTTTTGTAGTCTAAGCAAAATTTTCAATATGATTTCCTTATAAAAAAATTGATTGGAGAACATGTCACCACACTCTTATATGTGATAAAATGTTTCTTTCACTTTTTAAAACGTTTGTTAAATATTGTAAAATCAAAAGGTGGTGAGAAATCTAGAAAAGCCTTACCTTCTATATTTGCCTCCCATATGTCATAAGCAATGCAAACCTTTATATCATCTACCGTCTTTCCCTACATATCCATTGAGATCCCTCCTAGGAAAATATTTACTACTAATAGTATTCCCTATAGACCACCTTTCAATTCTTCCAAAAAAATTATATTGTGATGTTCCTCTAGCCTTTTTTGGGTGCATGAACATTAATCACATTAAATGTTACTTTTTTTGCTAAAAACTTTAGGATTATGATTTCATCTCATATTCTTTTTACATGTACCACATTCTTCTACTATACATTATCTACAATTACACCTACGTCGTTTCTCAATCTTATCTTACTAGTGCATCACAACTTAAACCCTTGAGCATCTAATTCTTTTGACCTTCAATGAATTCATTTAGTTTCTTGTAAGCACATGAAACTGGTTCTCCTCATAAACATGTTTACTATTTTCATTGATTTACCTATAAGAATGTCATATTCCATGTTCCAATTTGTATCCTCGTTTGGTGAAATAGCCTCCTTATCAGCATTCGTTCACGTACACTTGGTTACCTTATTTATTTTTTACTACATCGAGACGTTGATTTAGCAACTTTTCCTCAATTGACATTATACTTGAGTGATGCAACACCTTGTTTTGAACAACGACCTATTATTAACCTATCATATTATTTACACATGTCATGGAGATTTAATAAACTTTTACATTAATCGTCAATTATCTATTATAACTTTAACGTTTTATTCATGCTTGAGACCGACTATATATAACATCAAACAAGTTCTTTATCTCTTTTTTAAGATTTTTAATTTCTCTTCACAAGTTATATAAATGAAGATACCATATATTGGTAGATTATCAACTCCCACAAAAAATTCTTAGGTGCTCCATAAGGTATGAGTGTTCCTCTACTCAACCTATAATACTTTATGAATATACGTATATTCTATCTGATTTCTTTTATAAAAAATAGAGTAAACGTTCATTTCAGTCTCTTACGTTTTTCGACCTTACTACTTTGGTTATTTAAAAATTGAAAAACCCAAAATGATCCCAAAAACTTCTTACAAAGGGACTCGTCTCACCCAGACTCTCCCTCAAGACATTGTTGGCGAATCACCGTCCAATCAGTGTCGTCCCTGCTTACATCACGGTGCTCTAAGACGTCCCGTCATTTCCTCTCCACTACTTCATGGTCACAATGCAATGCATTCTTAATCAGAATCAAATGCAAATGTATTAATCAAACACATGATCGGCCCATCCTTAAGCCATCTCCCGACAAGGAATGCTTCTCGTGAGACCCGATAGTACGTCAACCGTACGTGCTCAAGGTAACATCTCAATCACAACAAGCGAGGTCTCATTAAAATTCTGGATTTTTTTCGCCCAAGCGGGCTTTTGCTCGCCCAAGCGAGAAAATTCTCAATTTTCATCGAAATCCTGGGCATTTTTCGCCTAAGCGGGACCCTTGCTCGCCCAGGCGAGGCTTGCTTGCCCAAGCGAGGATTGGTCGCCCGGGCGAGGAGTTGCAGAACCAAAAACTTCCCCTCGCCCAGTCCTCGCCCAAGCGAGACTGTGCTCACCCAGGCGAGAGTTTCTCGCCCAAGCGATAGGGACTTGGACAGAATACCAACTTTCGCCCTTTTCGACAACCGAAACACATTTAAACATGATTTTTCAAACATCTACACCCAGAAAAGTTCCCAACAACATTCATATACAATATTCAACACATTTCATCAACAATCATATATATTCAAAATATTCAAACATACAAAATCTTGGGTTTCTTAAAACCCAAGTGAACTCCAAAACCTTTGAGATGGTTTAGGAGATCCGGGTGTCATATTCGGACACCACTATGTCACGATGTGTTCTCTCTCACCTTAGTGAAGCGTGCTT
>NC_032014.1:11888568-11888815 GCF_001865875.1 Lupinus angustifolius | reverse complement strand
TGAGGTTGAGGATAGGATGAGGATTAGAATGTGGATGAGGATAAGCCTAGGACGAGGAGGAGGATGAGGACGAGGAAGAGGATGAGGACGAGAGTGAGGAGGAGAATAGGATGAGGAAGAGGATGAGGATGAGGATAGCATGAGGACAAGGATGAGGATGAGGATACGATGAGGAGGAGGATGAGGATGAGGATGAGGATGAGGATGAGGATGAGGATGAGGATGAGGATGAGGATGAGGTTAGGAT
>NC_032014.1:11874230-11888468 GCF_001865875.1 Lupinus angustifolius | reverse complement strand
TTGAGGAGAAAATGAGTTAGAAAGCGTTTTAGAAAATTTCAACGGTTGAATATGTTCTTGACATGCTCATGAACATCATACTTAAATCTCATCAACATCCATTGGTTGAATGTTGAAAGATCAAGGTTTGAAGATGGAAGAAGAAATGAGAAAAATGAGAGAAAACTTGAAGAGAGTGTTTTTACCTCTTCTTTGCAAATGCAAGAGTGTGGGAGAAGTGTGGAGTGAGGAGTGCTTAAGGGGAGAGGGAAATCTGATTTCCCTCCTAGGCACTCATGAAGATCTCCTAGGGTGGCTTCCTAGGGTGGCTAATGGTGAGATTGAGTGATTTGCTAAAGTGATGTGAGGTTTGCTTTATGGAAAGGTAAATCTCGCATCCCAATGCGAAACGACCACTTCGCGGACACGTGCGATAAACATGCTTGAGTATTATCGGCTAATACTCGATCGGATATTATAAATCGTCCGATCGTAATATCCGACTAGAATTTCGAATTTCGGCATTCCGAGTGAAATATATTTAGAAAATAGGTATGGACCAGATCAGGATTTATCTTGACTCGAAATGAAATTACGAAGCCAACGGTGCGATCGGAATTCGATTCCGAGTTATGGAACTCAAAAACCACTTTTTGAGCCGTACCGGTTGGATTTCGACCCCGACAGTGGTTCAGAACCGACTGTCTCCGGAAATTACCAAAATTTACCACAAAATAGGAAATAAAATTACAAGACTAAAACTCAACTAGAGTTTCGTCTAATTCTTTACCGAAATTGCCCAGAAATTCATTTTCGAATATATAATTAATAAAAATATTAATAAAATCTTATAATTCAAAATCGTAAAATCCGTGGTGTTACAAAGAATGTTAGAAAACTATTTAATGTTCTTAATCTCATATAACTTTTTCTAAAATTTTCTTTCATAATATTTAGAGTAAATTATACTGATACACACTGAATTTTAGCAAAGTTATACAAATCACCCCTATATGAAAAATAAGTGTAATTTTTTAAACAAGAAATGTGATAAATGCAATTAAGTTAAACAAAACATGATATATTGTGCAGATAAGTCGAAATAATATATGAGTTGATACATCTTTATTATTTTTGGTTCGTTACGATATAGTAAAGAGCGATTTAAACAATTTTTCTTTAGAATTGTTGATGCATTTTGTAACAAAAAATAATAAAGATACATTGATTTGTAAATTATTTGAACTTTCCTATACCATGTTTTGTTTAATTTAATTGCATTTATCACATTTTTATTTAAAAAATTATACTTATTTCTCATGCAGATATAGTCAGTGTAACGAAAGTATAAAAATTTGGGGTTTGTGCAATTTCACTAAAACTCAGGGGTATTAGAGTAATTAACTCTAATATTTAATGCTAAAAATGAAAGGTTGAATATATTGAAAATAAATTTTTAAGTAAATAAAAAAATTAAAAATGCCAACCTGTAATATGATGGAATTAATTAAACTTTGCTTATATTTTATATTATTATATATGTGTTTTTTATATTTGAGATACTGAGATTTGCCTAAATATTTACTTTATTTATTTTTTTATAAAATTCTTTAAATAGTACTTTTTCTATATAGAATAACAATCCATAAAGAGAAGGATTGTGCATATTCCCAAATGCATCTATTTTTGTTAAAATTCATAAAAATAATCTAATATTTTAAATTTTATCTTTAAAACGTTCTTCTAATTATTATTTCTGATAATTTACTATTCCAATAAAGATATTATTCCAAAGTAAGCATTTACTGAATTCTTGAATTATTTGTGTGTATTTATTTTGAAACAAATTTTATTCTAAACATTCTTTTAAAGTAAATTGATTCCACTAAATCTATGTTGTAAATTAAATTATATGAAAATGTACAAATAAGGGTTTGATTTGAAAAATAAACAATGTATATTGAGTTTTAAAAACATTATAAAATCTTGGTATGACAAAAAATCTGGACATGTGGGTATCCCATGAGTAAAATTAGCACATGTAATGATACGAGATACAAAAGGGTACATGCTAGTTTTAAAGCTGGTTCTTCAACTTATTCACAATACATACAACCAGATAAAATATTATGGTACTTGTGTGGTCCCACAAAATAGGAAATTACTTTAGTATCTTATTGATTTTAATTTTTAAATTTGTACTGTTTAATTTAATGATACACATTATAAACTTGGTTAAGTAACATTATTTTTTATAGTATTTTTTACTAATAATTAAATCAGATACATAATATTTAAAAAGTAACTCTAGTATAAAATATTCAATTTGTAAAACATCTAACTAATATCTATTCGTGGATAGCATATAGCCACTATATTTGTGAGGAATGTACATATGTTGTAACATAATAAGTATCATTCAATGTGTTATGTGATTATCATTATTTAAAGAAAATTATTTAAATTAAAATTTAATTATTAATTATTTTTATGACTAATCATAACATATGACACATAAAGTACAAATTATAATAGAGAATATTTGCTCCCAAGCACTTGTTGCAATTCTCAACAAAATATGATATAATATACGAAAAAGTACAACTATATCTAAGGAATGAGTATTTACGTACACATGGAGCTACATGATCCACTAACAAGAAAGAATTATCACATTACACTGGCGGATCTTGATCAAAATTTTAGGAGGGACGATGATATTTAATTACAATTTATAATTAAAATTAATTGAATAACAAAGATATTTACGGGGAGGTCAAAAATAAAATTTTAACTATTTCCTTTAAAATATAAATCAATATGTAGTCTAAAGGATAAAATAAGATGAATTACTTGATAATGCAATATATAACTAACGACATATGGTAAAAACCACAATAGATAAAATAAGACGAATTACTTGATAATGCATGATATGACTAACAACATATGACAGAAATTTTGTCAAACTTGATTGGCTAACGACACCAAAAATAAAATGTTGACATTGAGATTTTAAACTAATCTTCATTGCTCAATGAAACTCGTTGGATAGAAATTTTGGACAAAAAATATATATTATCAAATATTAAATAATTTATAAGTATCTTTAGAATATATTTTAATACATACATAATATCTTTCATCAAGTGTAAAATCATTATGAACTCAAATGAAGTCATATTGTTATAAACAATATCAACATCTAAATGTATAAGAGAACTTGATCAATTATATCTAATTTTTAAAAGAACCATACAAGTTGCACTATATTTATTTATCAAGCTACAAATTAAAGAAATATGTGAACTTCAAGTATGTTCATAAAAACGTTAGTCAGGTATAGGTAAATGGAGTATATCTGCTCCAAAAAGTGTGTAATACTCTATGTGTCACATTTCATAATTTAAAAGTTTAATATTTAAGTATTTTTTAGGCAAATAATACATGAAGGGACACACTTTATGAGACAACAAATATATTCCCGTAAGAAAATAATAATAAAAAAGTATTCAAAAAAATATAAAAAAATACAGGGGGCAGCTGCCCCCTCCTGTCCCTTCATAGCTCCGCCCCTGAATCATCCACTAACAAGAAAGAATCGTTACTTGATATGCGAGGACTATATTTAAGTATTTAACTAGACAGCAACCTTTGAACAGAAAAATATTAAATATAAGTATTTATGTTTATTAGTGCTATTATTCATGATTAAATTTTAATTAAAATTAAATTTTAATGTGTTGACAAGATTTAGTTGGTTATTTTCATATACATACATCTCCATGCAAACCTTTTTCCCTCTGAACTCTACATGCTCATGCTATTTATTGAGAGTAAACATTTGTTGTCCCACAAATTGTATTATTATATACTATTAGTTTATGATTGGTTGAAAAGTTAAAATTAATTATTTTTTGATCAATCATAAATAATTATACATATAGTAATATAATTTGTGGGTCAACAGTATATACAAGTATTTATTTATCCTCAAAACTATACAATACCCTCTCTTTTGTCCTTTTTTGTTTTTTATAATGATTCATATATTTATCAAATAGTGAGAGAATTGAAAAACAGTATGATCAAATATTAAATTTTCAAAACAACATTTGAAAACAAAAAAAATGAAAATCTACACCATGAAAAAATAAGAAGGAAGGGGTATCCTATGCCGAAAAACTAAAAAGTTAACATTTATCAATCCTTAACTTATTTATGTGAAAACATATCTAATTTATTGAATAAGAAATATGAAATGAGTAAATCGAGTTTAGAACAAAGTTATAGATTGTACCCAAAAAAAGTTATAAGTGCATACTTTTTAGTATAAAATTGTATTTTTTTTTATTTCCTTAATTGGATCTCTTAACACTATCGTATATTAAAAGCTATTGATTTTTAAGTAGGGATTTATATATATTAGGGGTATTTATAGTCAATTGGGATTAGTTTTTGGACAAAAAAATTATTTGATCTGAATACATTAAAACACCAATCTAAAAGTTGTATATGATTTCCGTTCAATTTTATTAATACAAAATAACAAGCTTAATATATTTTAAATATTCAAACTCACACTTTCGAAATATCAAGTTGTCATAATGGTTTAAACCTGTTTTCTAAAAAACAATACATCAAAATCCCAGCAAACTCAATTTTTCAGACTGATTTATTTATTTATTTTAGTTTATATACATAAATGGTAAAATGAAACCGTGGAAATTTTACATGATCAATATATATAGCCATTAAAAAAATAAGTAATAAATAACTGACTTTTGATTAAGAATTGAAAAGTGTGAAGTCTTTCTTAAACCTAAATAATTAAACTTTAATTTATTAAATACATCAGTACCGAAAAAAGGTTTTACATTATTTATTACTTAAAAATTGTTAAAAACTAGTGTGTCCTTTTTTAAAGGTTTTATTATCCCAAAACTAGAAACCTGACCTAAAGAAAGAAGTGAGTAATAGTTTTATCGAAAATAAAAATATAGTTATTTTAAGTAGTCTCTAAATATTTTAATTTTAAAATGGATCATTCCCAATAAAGCTTACAAATCTTTTCATCCTTTAGTTTGGATGGAAAAGCGGAAAGAAATTATCGCATGAAAATCTGTGCATGTTTGATTTAATTTAAATAAGATGTTCCACCAACAAAGTTCAACATAGTTTGACAGAGGTTGTCCCATTGAGGTGATATACCCAACACATATTATGGGAGATGTTATGATTTAGGTTAAACTTTAATATGGAACTCTGATTATTTGTGGGGTTAAGTTTTTTATACTATTAATAATATTTCATTACTTAAGAAATTAATTTTTTTTGAGATGTAGAATTGTCTATTCTAACAATGATAACTCTTAGAAATCGAATTAATAACTTTTTGGTCATCCTGAAATCTAATGAATTTGTTCGATAAAATTATACTTTTCTTAAATAAGGTCATATCTGATTTATGTATAAAATAATTAGTTGGTAAGAGATAAAAGTGCCGTTAGTGGTAAATAATTTTTTTCCTTTGCTGTTATGGCTTTTTGATTTTCCTCTCATTGTAAAGACTTAAGAGAGAGCATGGGGCTAATACTTAATTTAGAGTGATTTGCGCTGTGGATCCGTAACCTGTGAAAAATAGAAGTTGGACTAAGTGAAGCAAGAAAATCACTTTTTATATCAAGATGATCGTCTCCATTAATGAAGAGGTATGTACGTATATTTTCCTTGGTTTTTAATAGTAATAATGTCATTTTATTATAATTAGAATGACAAATATGTTATTAAAAATTGTATTTTTTGTTTTTGTTTTTGATATATTTATCTTTCCATTGATATAGAGGATACTAACTCATTTTTATATGTATAGGAAGAGCATTTACTGTCCCAATCTCCATGTGAGTGGTTAGTGACTAATCTACGGATCCTCTCCAGTACTGGATAGGATGATGACATGTGGCCAATAAATTTTTTTAATGACTATGATTACATGTTATTTTTTATTAAAAATAAATAAAAATTCTTTAAAAAATTCTCAACCTCATATTCCAGTATTGGTTTCTCCAGTACTGGAGAGGAGTTGAACTCGTCCCATGTGGGGTGATAAGAACAAAAAATACTTATTTTATTTTTTTTACTTTAATTGTTTGGGTTTAATATGTATATATTGACAATTTAATTATTTTTTATACTAACAATATATTATTCATCATTTATATTTTAAATATCATTGACTTTTAAACCAAAGTAATATAAATTAATAATAAATATTATATTATCAGTGTAAATAAATTTAAATGAATAGTACAAAAATATTAAACTCCAGTTACTTTTGCTAACTTATGATAATCCATGTAACCGTATCATAATTACATTACAACATCAAATTATAATTATTTGTACATATTAAGCTGATCACGATCATATTAAATTTAAAAATATTTTTAATCACAAAATATTCATATTTTTAAGCTAACAATCTGCTTTATAATAGTATCACAATGATAATATTATAATTACAATCATAATTTGGAACATTCAATCAAAATAACAATATAAAACCAGGAAAAAAGTTATCCTCCTTTATTAGGTCTCACTAAGTTCCCAAATAAAGGAAATCGTAAAAGATTTAATTTCTGTAAACAACAATTATTGGATTAACTCCAAATAAATTAGTTTTTTACGCATAAATCCACTTTTTTCGCACAAAGAAAAGTGCTACCGAGTTTGCGGCTTTTGGAAAATGAGTGCAACCAGGGCACTGGTTTTATACGGTCACAACTTTTGAATGAGGATCACATGTTCTAAAATGAGTGTGTTTCTATATTCTTAGTCAATGGACTTTCTCTAAATAATATAAATATATTATTTTATGTTTTTAAAATTTTTCTTTTAAATAAAGTGTGACTTTTTATTGCACTGTCACAGAAATATGGGATATTATCATTTCTCGGTTGATTAAAAGCACTGTGTTAGCTAATGCTAATGATTTAAAGGTAATTAGTTATAAGGAATATAAACAAAAAAAAGTTAATATTGGAAAACTAAATTCAATAGTTTGGATTTTAAATTTATCATATTTCCACAAAAAATATTTACTTTTCCATTTTAAACAATATATAATTAATGACATTGGTTAAGATTCATTTTGAATGTATCAATCACCATATTTGTTTAGTCATATACTTATATTATTGGGTAATGTTAGAGTGTATAAGGACACTGGTTAAGAATAATCATAAAAAATTGCTAGAGTGAACATGGCAAACAAATTCAACATATTTTCTTTTTTTGGATTTGAAGTTATTATTTTTCAACTCAACATATTCATGTCTGAGTTACTTAATCTCAATTTTTATTTTCAAAATTAAAATAAATACATAATCCTTAAAAAGATAGCAAGCTTGTATATAAATCAATACATTATTTTCTACTACTTTTTTAGTTAACATATAAACATTTGTTTCCTTTAGATATAGATATTACCAAAACATCTGACTAGTAAAAAGTATATTAAATAGGTCACATAAGTCTTAGAATGGCTTTTGGTTATGTAAGTATTAAGTCTTGGAGTGAACCTATAATTAAGTATAATGTAATATCTATATATTGATAATGTAAAAATTCATACACAATCAATATATCATTCATTGTTTATTTATATTATTTTTTTAAGAATCAATAATAATTAAAAATCAATACTGCATGATGAACTAATAGGGTATAAAATGTATATATATTTTTTCTATCATTGTGATGACACCCATTGACCCTTATAACTATTGTATAAGAATTGCTTCTCAGTCATTTATTATTTGTGCAAGACTACAAAAGCTGTGTGCAACTCTGATGTTTAACACAATAATGTCACTAAAAAAATTGTATTTTTGTTACTGTCCTTTTAAATTAATTTTTAATTAACTTGAATTTTATGTTTATTGTTCTATACTAAATAAAATGAAAATATTAATATAGTGAGAATACTAAAGATTGAAACTTTGTGAGTCAATATACTACAAATTAAATATTCAAGTTGTCTAAATATAAAAAGAGAAAAAATATATGCATTGAAAACATGTGAGTTTTATTGTATCATTCATCATTTATATTTTATCATTATTGATTCTTCAAAAAATAACAAATGATAAATGATGTATTAATTGAGTATAAATTTTTATACTAACAATATATAAAAACTACATTAATATAAAAGTAGTATGTCGCTGTCTTCTTACATTTTACTTATTGAATTAATCATATGATAGTGTTGGCCGTTAGACATGAACCACTAAATTGTCACAATGATGATTACGTCTGCATGCATGCCATTCTAGCTCATTTTGCATCAGGCGTACCACTGCATGCGATTTCAAAGCTTACGTTTCAGATGACAATTTTTATGTGGCTAAGGACTTTAAGTCATTTAAATATACTCAAAATGCATACTTCTAAACATCTTCCTAATTGCTAATTTGAAATGGTTTTGACTCCACCTCAACCTCCTACACCCCCTGCCATCAAAACATCCTTATAACTCTTATTTTTGTTGATGGTGGGACTCAAACCCACAACCTCTTAACTCTATTCCTTACGACTGCCATCTTCACCATCAGACCACCTTATGACTCCCTTAAATCAAACTATAATTGGTGATATTTAATCAAGGAGTTAAATAAGTTTCACAAATAATTAAAAATGTAACCGGTAGTTATTTTGTTGCTTGTTGACTTTCGTTCCAATAAATTGTTCTTCCAACTTTCATTAAGAGTTCAGACTAGCATGATTTAGATTGGACATTAGATTATTTTTATGGGATATTGGACATTAGATGTAATAGAGTTGAAATTGAATATATTGTTGATGTAAAAAAAATTATACTAGTATTATTATTATTATGGCTACAAATTCAACACCTGTCCTCACGTGGAAAAATTTAATTTGAAGTTGGGAAATTAAAACCATAACACTTATATTAAAACTAGAAAGATCAATAATGGAATCTTTCATGCCATAATGTTGACACATGCCTAATAAAACATTTTCTGTTAGCGGTGATTTTGCTAACATGCATATGTGGAATATTCTAAGCTCTGATGTTAGTGTTGTTTTTGGGAGAATCTATGAGGCTAAAGTTTAATAGACCAAGATGGGAAAAAAGTAATGTAAAATGAGAAAATGTAACAGAGTATGAGATTCGATTTGGTAACATCAATCGGAAAAGATTTGTGGAATATTTCTAGGATGTTTCCTTAGCATAAAAATGAAAGACTGTTAAAAAGTTTTTTTTACCATGTATCATAATCCTATCTAACATTGAATTCTCCAGTAATGCAGAGAATCTTCTTCCTATTAAAATAAGGAATATGAATGAATTATTTTGGGGCTTTGAACCAGCAAGTTCACATTACTATGCCATTCCACAAAACTGTTTGGCAAGCTTTATAGTATCATATGGTTAATAATAATATATTAATTTGGTTAGTTTGAAGAAATAATATCATTAATTTTAACTCAATCTAAATGTATGTGAAGTAGATTGTAAAAACAATAAAAGTGAAGTCATGGATTAATGGGAAGAAAAGCAAACACAAAATCTCATATTCTAATTGGATAACCAAACCACCCGAATGCCTTATAAATTTGTTTTGACTTTATTATTTTTCAACCACAGATTTTGAAACCTTTGTATTTTCCACTTCACTTCCTTATGATATCTTATATTTTTTTATAACTCCCATTCACATATAATAATATTAATTTTACAGTTTTGCAATAGAAAAGTATTATATTATGAGCATTGTTTAAGGGAAACAAAATAGATATTTTAACATAGAAAAATGAAACTCATTAACGGAACCCTTTAAGAAAAAGTAAGATACTCACCTATCTAAAATTCATAAAGATTAATTAGGCTCTATTTTAGTAGATTGAGATTGTGAACCAGACGTTTTATCAATTAGAAGTTGGTCTAATCATTTCACTCTTATTCAAAAACTCAATACATAGAATAATACTTGTTGATACTTGTTGAGAGGATAATCATATATCCAAAATTAATAATTATTAATCCTAAGTTTAAGAGATATAATTAGTTATACATCCATTGTAAACGTAAATGTAAAAGGACTTGAATTTTCAGAAGGTAAAGACAGATAATCTCGTTGGTAAATGGTAATGCACACGCTTTCTATTAATTAAATTCAACACATTTACTGCCAAGTAAAGATAGATAATTTCGTTCATAATATCCCACGCGCTTTATATTAGTTAATGAGTGTAAAATGTACATTATTTAAACTCAATTACATATAGACAATCTCGTTGGTAATCTAAGTTTTAAAAATTAGTAGCTACCCTATCCAGTAAACATTAACATTTATTGTCTTAATATAAACAAATTTAAATTTGCTTTATAGTTTTCAATATTATTATTAATACATTAGTAAAATAATCATTTTTATTTTTTATTAAATCAAAACAATTCATTGTCTATGGCAGTTCAATATTAATTATAACTATTTGTATATTTTTTATTAAATTAAAATAATTAATTATATTTTAATTAATTTCTTTAATATGTGTGAAATTAATTAAGAGGAATAAGAAACAAATGAAGGCGTGGGTGAACAACGATATCAGAAGTTACTATATAAAAATGCACATTGGTAATTATAATTATTTATATATATTTTTATTAAATCAAAACAAACTATTTTCTTTTGTCATTCAATATTAAGTACAAATATTTATATATATTTCTAATAAAATAAAACAATTAGTTATATTTCAATTTCTTTAATATGTATAAAATTAAGTAAGAGAGTATATGAAATACTAAACATAAACGACAATTAATTGTGGCCAATCTATAAAAACGATAGTGGATGTTATTACATATATAAAAAATACACAAAGGAAGAAAAAAAACAGAGATCTAAAATTGTGATTAGCCTTAGAATATTTTACTGATCAATATAATTTGATCATCCTCATATATGATCGAGCATCAAATACAACAAATATTGAGGAGAATTCAATATTCTAAACAAACCCTAAACATAAGTTCAAAATCATCTCATTCCAATAATCTTTTTTTCTCTCGTTAGGAATGAATGGACGTCAAGAATGATTAGAACCAAAAATCTACAATTTTTTTGAAATAAACACAAATTTTTTTTTTGCATTTGTTTATAAATCCAAGCCCCTTTCTCGAAATAAAAGAAAAAGGGTAATACTATACATTTTTGGTGTAAAGATTAATACACTGTCACTATACTATACATCATTTATTTGTGTTATGAGCTTAAAGATAAAAGAGATGAATTAACAGTGTATAAAACTCTTAAACCGTTACGTTACCAGTCAACTGCTGCACCTCAACGCATTTCGGGGAGAACCAGCTAGCTCTGGGCTCGAGTGGCATTTCACCCCTAACCACATATATATATTTACTAAAGAATGGTCAAACCTCTTGTGTTTTGCAAAAGAGGAGTGAAAGGCATCATCTTTTCCTTGCAATAATCAAAACCCGCATCAGAGTTCATACTCACAAAATCCTGCACAGAAAATTTCCCATATTTTTTCTCATCTTTGCGAAGGCACTTAACGACGTCGTTGAAGAACCCTACTTCACATGGCAAAACCAAACCACCGTTGCACGTAAACCCAAACTCCTCTTCCGTTTCTTTGAGGAGACACGCGAAAATTGGAAGGTTCAGGAACCGCGTTGGGATAACAAAACGCTTGCGTTCTGTTCCAACGTAGACGAAGAGAGACCCTGACGGAGCGCGTGGTGATGAAACGGCGTCGTTTAAGGTGCGACGACGAAGGCTGATTCGCTTCCACCGTATGAGAAAATCTTTGAGATACGCCATTTGACGAATCTTGTCCACCTTCTTCATCGCACCCGCCATTGAAGGGGAGAGAGAGAGAGAGTGAGTGAAGAAAATATAAGTGATTTGGTTTCAGAGAGTAATGAAATTGATTCTAGTTACTAGTTAAGAGAATGATTTGTGTTTTTATTTATACTAAAATCCCAAACTGTCCCTATCTATGCATATTTTAATTTTTTTTTTGTACACTTTTGTTTTTTTAGAAGAATATATAATATATATATATATATATATATTATATATATATATATATATTTAATGATATTGTATGAGTTGTATATAATATGATTGTATTATAAAGCACATTTAATTATTATTAACTCAAAAAGTAATAATATAAATAATGTATTATAAATATTGCTTAAATATCTCACTCTTTCTTGCTTGGGAAGAGCCAGATTTTATAGTATTTTATTGTAAATAATAAAGATTGTAATATTTATGTACTCATAGTGTAAAAATTTATTTACAGCAAATATATCCTTCATTATTTATTTAGATTACTTTTTTGAGAGTCAATAATAATAGAAAATGAATGATGAATGATATGATGACAACATATAAAACTCATACAATATGAGTGTATACATTTTTCTCAATAATGCAACTAAAATAACATTATATATTTCTCATTTGAAATCATATGAAGAGAAATATGAGTGATAAAATGAGTAATAAATTAAAACATATAATGTAAGCGTGTATTAAGTTTCAAAAAGATTTAAAAAAAAAAGTTAAGAATAATATAAAAAAATAACATACTTTATGATGAGAATGAAAAGAAAAATTGGTAACAAATCTTTTAAGGAATATAATATCTAATATCTAACACCGCAAATTTTACGATTTTAAATTATAAGATTTTATTAATATTTTTATTAATTATATATTCGAAAATGAATTTCTGGGAATTTTCGGTAAAGAATTAGACAAAAATGTAGTCGAGATTTAGTCTTGTAATTTTATTTCCTATTTTGGTAATTTTCGGAGACAGTCGGTTCTGAACCACTATCGGGGCCGAAATCCACTCGGTACGGCTCAAAAATTGGTTTTTGAGTTCCGTAACTCGGAATTGAATTCCGATCGCAACGTTGGCTTCGTAATTTCATTTCGAGTCAAGATAGACCCTGAGCTGGTCCATACCTATTTTATAAATATTTTTTACTTGGAATGCCGAAATCCGAAATTCTAATCGGATATTACGATCGGACGATTTATAATATCTGATCGAGTATTAACCGATAATACTCGAGCATGTTTATCGCACGTGTCCACGAAATGGTCGTTTCGCATTGGGATGCGAGATTTGCCTTTCCATAAAGCAAACCCCACATCACTCAATCTCACCATTAGCCACCCTAACAGAGCCACCCTAGGAGATTTTCATGATTGCCTAGGAGGGAAATCAGAATTCCCTCTCCCCTTAAGCACTCCTCACTCCACACTTCTCCCACACTCTTTATTTGCAAAATTTTCTAAGAGAAGGTAAAAACCTCTCTTCAAGTTTTCTCTCATTTTTCTCATTTCTTCTTCCATCTTCAAACCTTGATCTCTCAACATTCAACCAATGGATGTTGATGAGATTTAAGTATGATGTTCATGAGCATGTCAAGAACATATTCAACCGTTGAAATTTTCTAAAACGCTTTCTAACTCATTTTCTCTTCAAAACCGAAAATGATGTGGTTCTTGAACTCATGAAAATATTTTGTTGAAACCATGAACAACTTGTGTTCATGTTTTGTTGTTTTAGCCAAAGGGGATGATGATGAAATCAAAGGAACCTTTAGGAAGTGTTTTGTAAAAATTAGAATGTATGTATTTGTATTTGTTTTAGCCTTAAAAATAATGGCTTGGAACAAGTTGGAAAAGTAGAAACTTTTGTTAAAAAGGATGTTAAAGTTTATGAGTACATGAATGTCTCATAAAACTCTTAAATGATACTTTGAATAACTTAATTTAAAATGGTAAGATTATCAAAGAACGTCTTAAATCGGAATATGTAGTTTTAAGTATTTTAGTAACGATTTTAGAAATATCGGAAACTAACGAGTTTTATTATGGTAGTTACGAGGTCAAGAACATGTGATGTTGGACCAGATGGATGAAATGGATGTATGATCACGATGGGAAAAAGAGAAAATATTTTATGTATTTTAGTAATGATTTTAGAAACATCGAAAACTAACGGATTTTTATTGTGGTAGTTATGAAGATTTCGGTGTTCGAACCTTGAAACCAAACCACCCTTAGTTGACGAGTTAAAGCACACTTCATTAAGGTGAGAGAGAACACATCGTGACATAGTGATGTCCGAATATGACACCCGGATCTCCTAAACCATCTCAAAGGTTTTGGAGTTAAC
>NC_032014.1:11873753-11874130 GCF_001865875.1 Lupinus angustifolius | reverse complement strand
CGCTTGGGCGAGGGGAAGTTTTTGGTTCTGGAACTCCTCGCCCGGGCGCCAAATCCTCGCTCGGGCGAGCAAGGGTCTCACTTAGGCGAAAAATGTCCAGGATTTCGATGAAAATTGAGAATTTTCTCGCTTGGGCGAGCTCAGGCCTCGCCCGGGCGAGCTCAGGCCTCGCCCGGGCGAGCAAAAGCCCGCTTGGGCGGAAAAAAAAATTTAAAAAAAGAAATTTTTTTTTTAGGATTTTAATGATGTCTTGCTTGGGCGGGGAAGGCTTAAGTTTATTTGAAATTTAAAGATGAATTGTCGCTTGGGCGAGAGATGCCCAAATTTTAAAATGGTATTGTTGATTGAATTTTCGCTTGAGCGAAGGGTCCTCGCTT
>NC_032014.1:11853916-11873653 GCF_001865875.1 Lupinus angustifolius | reverse complement strand
GTTTCCGCCTTTGTTGATTTAGTTTGTATGAACTAAAGATGACTTAACCGTTTATATGCATTGTGTTATTCAGGAAATTGTGAATCAGGTTAAGTTATCATTCGATAACGATAAGTTGATTTTCCGCATTTGAGTTACTTAAAGTGATGTCCCGGAAAAGGAAGGTTTTAAAAGGAAACAATTTTATACAATCTCTTTATTCAAAAAAAAAATTTACCCATTTTTCCGCAATGTTTTTTAGAAGTATTTTTCGGGGCGTTACATAATATATACATAATATTTAATTTCTATATACTAGCGTGTTGACATGCATTGTCGTGCCTGTCAACCCGCTTTCCTATCGTTTGTAATGTATAGTTTGTACTTTATAAATTCAAATATAATTTTTTTGCGCTAAATTTACGGTTGAATTTATTCAATTGGTCTAATATTCAATTTTTTAAATACACTTTTAAAATAAGAAGATAATAAAGATAAAATAAGAAAATAATATTAAATGATTTTTTGGTAGAAATAAAAAGATATTGAAGGCAAAATAGGAAAACACAAATTACACCATGATGGGTGGTTATTTTGTGTTTTCCCTTTATTAATAGTATATATATATATAAAAATTTAAATGAGATGGTGGAACATGATAAATTACTTTACCAATTTCAAATTTTAAATAAAATGATAGGTTTGTTTCGATTACTTTTAAATTTAATTTCTCTCTATATTATATTCAAAAAACTATGAGATGTAAGAGTAGATAACAATGTTGTTTAGACTAGATCGATGATATGGTTAACCCAACTATAAATCGAAAAGGGAATCAACTTTGTATAGAGAAGAAAATTGTTTAGTCAATCTATTTTAAACAATTGAAACTTAGTGGAACCACTTTAAATCGAGTGGTTGGATTAATCATTTTGCTTATATTAAAAAAGTCAAAAAATAAACAAATGTGTTAAAATCAAATGTGAAAAAGGCATCCTTATTACTAATTAACATTATGCATCTTCTATTTTGATATAATTATATTAACTATTAAAATAAGTGGTATCTATATTCTAATTTTAGTAAGTAAGAATCATGATATTTTCAACATGTTTAAAGTTGCTTTTGCTAATTTTCCACAATGATGATTATAGATTGAGTAATGAAATGCTAGAGAAAGAAATGGTAGGGCAGAAAATATAGATTTCACATAAGCCATTTAAATCTGAAACGCCAATTTCAAAGAATAATTTAAATCGTGGCAACAAATTTTTATAAAGTTTGATTTTTTTTGTACTACTAAGTAGATTTATTCTTTTTTTGATAAGAAACTAATCTCTTTTTAGGTTCATAACTGTCTCTCAACAAGTATCGCTTTCAAGAATCGAACTCTCGACCTTGAGAATCTAATAGGACCTTACATTACTAACATCACTATACCTTTATTAATATTGAATGACTACCTACATTTTTATTTCATACAAGTAAATATTCAATTTTTATATATTTCATTTTATATAATTAGGATGTCTTTTTTGTATTTCATGTATTTTATATCATAATTTTTTATTGTTTATACTATAGATTATAATTTATTATTAGAATTTTCAGTTTAAGGCATGATGGTAGTTTCAACTTGCAATTAATATTTTGGTAGGGATTACGTATGATTATTTAGTTTTTGTAGAAAAGTAAAAATGTTTAGGGCAAAATACAAAATTAGAAATTACACTATCGTGATAGTTACACCATACTTCTATACTGTATATAAAGCTAAAATATGGCGTAATGATGTAATTTCTATTTCGTATTTTACCCTTAACATTTTTAATTTTCTATAAAAACTAAATAATCATATGTAATCTCTACCAAAATATTAATTGCAAGTTGAAGCTACCATCATACCTTAAACTGAAAATTCTAATAATAAATTATAATTTGTAGTATATCCAATAAAAAATTATAATATAAAATACATGAAATATAAAAATGACATATTACTTATATAAAATGAAATATATAAAAATTGAATATTTAGTTGTATGAAATAAAAATGTGAGTCAACATAGAATATTAATAAAGGTCCAGTAATGTAAGGACTTATTACATTTTCAAGGTCAAATATTCGATTCCTATAAATAACACTTGTTGAGAGGGACAACCACAAACCTAAAAAAAAGATTAGTTTCTTACAAAAAAAAATAAAGGAATCTACTTAGTAGTACAAAAGATCCAACTTTATAAAAATTTGTTGCCACGATTTAAATTAATCTTTGAAATTGGCGTTTCAGATTTAAATGGCTTGTGTGAAATCTATATTTTCTGCCCTACCATTTCTTTCTCTAGTATTTCATTACTCAATCTATAATCATTGTGGAAAATTAGCAAAAGCAACTTTAAACATGTTGAAAATATCATGATTCTTACTTAATAAAATTAGAATATAGATACACTTATTTTAATAGTTAATATAATTATATTAAAATAGAAGATGCATAATGTTGATTAGTAATGATAAACTTTAAATATATATCATTCACAAAACCCACTGATAAAAGAAATATGCAGTTTTCATAATTATTTTGGGTTTAATTTTGATGTTGCTGTTGTTTGTTATTTGATACAGCAGCCACCACACCCATTATTTCCATAAACCACTTGAAGAGAAATTAAATAAACTATTAGAAAAAAACAAAACCCACACTGATACATGCCTCTGTTTAAAGAGTGTTCTTTCAAGATAATTTATGAGTTTGTATTTATTAATTGGTTAGAAATGATGTTTAAGACATAATAAAAAATGATATCATGTTTCCAGTGGTATATCAAGACATTTTGATGACCAAAACATACAATTTAAATCATGGACATAACAAACATTGAGCATGCATAGGGACACCTGTAAGATAAATTTTGAATGAAGATTTTTTTGTCTCACACCGATAGCAATAAGATTAAAAGATATATGTACTGACAGTGTAATAATTTGTATACTATAATTACATTATTTACCATTTACAATTTTTGGTCATTACTGATTCTTAAATAAAAATAATGCAAATAATGTATTGACTGTATATAAATTTTTCAATGTCATTCCATAGATATTACATTCTAACAATAAAGCAAAAAATAGAAAAAATAATAATAAACATTTAATTTTTTAAATTAAAATAACATATTTTCATTGGTACCACTTATGAGTTGAGGTAATTTTAATGATTTAATTATTTAGCCATAAGTATAATATCATATTCTTAGCGGTTAATAGTTCACTTTATATTACTTTTATCCAACAATTCAATAATATTTAAGTATGAATGCTGACAGCATAAAAAAACAAACACTTATATTATGCTCCTATACATTTTACAAATCAATTCATCTAATCACTACATTCATAATTAAAAAATGGGTGGGCTTATTCCCTCTTTTACGATAATGACATGTGATAATTGGTCAAGAGTAAAGAAAATCCCAAAGAAGTAACTAAAAATAATTAATTTAAAAAACCCATAAATTTCCATGATTATAACGTCTTGCACTTCATTTTTATTTGTCCTTTTCAATCACAGACTTTATTTTCGTACATTTGATAATTCTGGTGCATCCACTAAATCAAATTAATGCATATATAGAAGCTATGCATAAAAAGGATAAATTAAAAAAAAACAAAAGTTATTGAATAGATATCACTTATTTTAGTAAAGTATATACTATATAGTAAAAGCAAAGGAATCATTATTTATTTATTTATAAAGGAAAAACTTTATTTTTTTATATTTGTGTGTTTGACAAAAATGTATATTTCTCTTGTAGATCACATGATCAATAGATAATTAAAACTACATAGTTTTTCGGTAGAAAATGCTTTATTAATTGTGATAAAATTTATTTTTAGGTTTAATGGAGAGAAACATGCTTAATCCTAGTCTATCATCTCACTTAAGATAATACAACCTTAGGTAGATAATGCATTTCAACTTAATATTAATAGGTTTGGAAGCTATTAATATTTTTATCCAACAAATTTGTATAATTTAAATCCACAAGCATATACATATATGTTAACATATTTTAACATTTATTTTATATTTTATATTATATATAAAGGAAAAATATGTTGTAATTTTTTATTTTCTATTTTGCCCTTTATACATTAATTTCAAGAAAAAAATCATATCTAATCAATTATATATTCACCATTTTCTCACATTCACTTGACAATTAAAATAAAAATAAAGAAATATAATATAAAGTACACTCAACAAAAATTACAATATAAAATACATTCAATACAAAAATATATATTATAATTAACCACTTTACCATTTCACTAATACAATAGCATTTCGAACTTACCATTTCACCTGTTTCTTTAGCATTAATATTTATTTATTTTTTATCTTCCTCAAGCCTTATTCGTTTTATATATGTACATTGGTTAAGATGTCTAATACTAATGCAGACGAATGTTAAATTGAAAAAGGGTGATGATTGAAGCATGAATCACAATCTAAACGATACAATAATGAAATTGAAGGTATGCTTAAGAAAGAAGAATATAAGAGATTGGATAATTAGAGAATACTGAAGTGACTAATGGAGAGAGAAAGTTAGTGTCTCCTTTGTTTTTATTATTAGGGTTATGAATTGAGATACAAAGTGTAGCGGTGGTGGCTTCTTTTCTGGTGTTTGGAAACACAAGGGTTGAAATATATATTTTTAGCAAAAATAAGATATATGGACTCTAACACTTCCACAATTATAAGGAGAAACATATTTTATATTATAATAATAAATCACAGATTAGGAACAACAATATATAATCAATATAATTATAAAGTTGAAAACAATAAATAAATCTTTGTGTGATTAGGAATTAAAGCTAAAAAGAATAAGATAAATATAATCAATCATCAATCTATAATTAATTCAAAATATCTTTCAAGTATATTCATATTCTTTTTAGATTCATCTATAAACATAATATATCTTCACCACTTACACTTATTTAAGTTAAAAATTAAACCAAATAAAATCTTAATTTTAGAAACCTTTGAATATTATGATAATAACCAACTCATATGAATAATAATTTAAAATTAAATAAAATTGTAATAAGGATCCCTCAAATCACTGAAGATTAATTGTTAGGATTAATTTAGTAATTCACTTTTGGATGGATTATCAATAAGGGAAAATTGCGATGTTACATATGAGAGATAACCTATGGATAGAAGAGGTAGTTGAGAAATGGAGATCACCTCTTCCATCTTTGATGTTTCATTTGTATACCAAACCAATTAAAAGTGATACTTAATTAAAAAACATAAAATATTTTTTTATATCATTTGGACGAATATGACTGGAGTGAAACATAAAGACAAAAACTTTTTGGAACATATAATCCTTGTTCGTAGTTGAGATGTTAAAATGAGAAAAAAGCTTATATTATTATTTACTCATTGTTACCACGTTTTAAGTGAAAATGGTGGAAACGTGATTTTTATGGAAAAATTTACACACATCGTGTATTTTAAATTTTTTATTATGGTTTTGGTATAACTTTTTAAAATACTATTGGAGTAGTATATTTTTACTGAACTCGTGTTTGACATGCACAAGTTCATTCTCTATTAATTTCCCCCTGACAGGACTCGTGGATGCCATCCATGAGTTATTATTTTTTATTTTCACTGACCTAGACTTGTGGCTGCGGTCCACTATTTCATTTCATTTTTGCCTTGTTGTGGACATGGTGTGGACATGGTCCACAAGATGCATTTTGTAAATAAAAAATGGTATGATGCATGAAAAATGCTTCTTGATAAATCAAGAAGTATGAGAGAAAATTATGAATGAGAAAATAGAAAGTATTATATATTGAATTGAGTTGCAAGGAATAAGGGAATCACCCTTTATATACTACAAAACCTAACTAATAATTATCGCGCCCCAATTTTCGGCTGCACGACCTCATTAGAGTCGCCACTATATTTTCCAGTAAAAAATGTAGAAAAATCTTTTGGCCAAATCACATTGGGTCTTGGACTTTGATATTCAGGTTCAGGAGTCGATTACGAATCAGGGAAGGTATTAGCACCTCGTTCGCCCGTAATAAAATGGTACCCTAACTAATTGCATGAATTAAATACCCTTAATTTATTAAAATTAAATTACTTAAAACAAATTTTTTATTTTTTACTTTTGTGTCTCACAAGAGTTGATCTTGCTCCTACGTATCCCTAGGTGCAATAAGAAAATCAAGACTATGTAGTTCTAGTTTAAAAATGATTAATTTGATTAATTATAATTGATTAAAAGTGTAGAAAATATTTAATTATAATTTGATTAATTATATATATCAAACATGATAGAAAAAATGTGATGTACCTGATGCAAATAGCCAAAGAAACTCATGCTCGCTGACGTGTCGATTGGAGACAGGTTGGACGGATGGAGCACATGATCCAATTGTGTGCTCAACCACATGTGATCCATTGCTCATATAGGTGTAGGGATTCAGTGCGGTGATGCACGTTGTGACGAGGTGAGGTTTCGAGATATGATTGGTTGCTACGAAAGTCAACATAGTGACCAAAGAAGGTGCCACGTGGCTGGAAATGATTGGATGGGTTTGGAGGACCATCGCCTGTGAGCTCACTAACACTAGATAGCACACAACCTAGTTTTTTATAATGATGCATTTTTTGGTCTCTGTTTTTCTCTACTTTTTATACCTTTTTTCATATTATTTTTTTGAATGGCTTATTTAGGTTTTTTTTTTCACCCTTTGTAGCTTGGTGATAGTGCATATTTATAGTGAAATTAAACATGTGTTTTTTTTCAAAAACAAATCTGGGAGAGGATTAAAGGGAGATGTTTTCTCCCTTAATGAATTCCACATTTAAAATTTGAATTGTATTAATATTTGTTTAAATTTCAAAAATTCGAATTTAAATTTTTACTTATATAAAATAATTTGAATATGATATTTTTTTTATCGCAAGACACCACATAAAATGTCTGATTATTCTAGACATCGCTCAGTAATTTTAATCAAGCCAAAAATTAGTTGAAATGTCCCCAAGTGAGTAAAAAAATAAAATAATTATTTGATCCTTTAAAAACATAGTAGTAGGCGAAAACCATTTTTTGGTAGAAATACCATAACGACTCTAAAAAACCTCAGAGTTATTGCATTACCTTTAAATAGAAAACAAACAATCATTTGATTTTCAAAAATCGCAAACAATATTTCATACACAATTTTTTTATTTTTATTTAATTAAAAAAATGAAAATTATGAAACATTTACCATGTGTTTTTTTTCCATAAATGGAATGTTTCCATAATTAGGATAGTAAATATTCATTAAGTCACTTAAAATTCGTTTAAAAATAAAAAATGAGAATAAAGTATTATTTATTTATTATTGAGCCAATAACTACTCATTAAGCATTTTTGACATATGTTAATTTGTATTTTTGAAATATGTTTGTTTTTTTTAATTTATTTTATATATTTTTGAAAAGTTATTTGGGCCGAACAAAATTGGGTATTCACAACTACCCTCTTTACTTGTTGCTTATTAGATAATATATAAACTAAGGCTTGAGTGCTATCATGGTAAGTAGCTAGTGAAGAAATGAATGCTAATTTTTTCGAGACACAAAAGAATTTTTGTTGTGGTGAGATAGATATTGAGATCTAACCAAGAACACAGGTTGCTGAAAGTTGGAAATTAAGTTTACATCAAGTACGGGACCTGAAACGATTGATTTCTAGGTCGCCAAGCACGAGGTCCTCGAAAGTACAATTTGAGGTCGTCAAGTACGACCCCCTCAAATTTAAAAAATGCATAGCATGAAGCCTGAAAAGATTGACTTCGAGGTCGTCAAGCACATGGTCCTCGAAAGTACAATTTGAGGTCGTCAAACATGAGGCCCTCAAATTTTAAAAATGCCAAGCACGAAGCCTAGAAAGATTGACTTCAAGGTCGTCAAGCATGGGGTCCTCGAAAGTACAATTTGAGGTCGTCAAGCATGGAGCCCTCAAATTTCAAGGGTGGGGCACATAGCCTGGAAAGGTTGACTTTGAGGTTGTCAAGCAAGGGGTCCTCGAAAGTACAATTTGAGGTCGTCAAGCATGAGACCCTCAAATTTTAAAACGCCAAGCATCGAGCTTGGAAAGTTTGACCTCGAGGTCGTCAAGCACGGGGTCCTCGAAAGTACAATTTGAGGTTGTCAAGCACGAGCCCCTCAAATTTAAAGGGTCAGACACGGAGCCTGGGAAGGTTGACTTCGAGGTCGTCAAGCACAGGGTCCTCGAAACTACAATTTGTGGTCGTCAAGCACATGCCCCTCAAATTTAAAAGGTTAGGCACAGAGCCTGAGAATATTGACTTCGAGATCGTTAAGCACGGGGTTCTCGAAGGCACAATTTGAGGTCGTCAAGCATGGCCCCCTCAAATTTAAAAGGTCAGGCACGAAGCCTAGGAAGATTGACTTCGAGGTCGTCAAGAACGAGACCCTCGAAGACACAATTTGAGGCTGTCAAACATAGGGCCCTCAAATTGTAAAAGGCCATGCATAGAGCCTGGAAAGATTGACTTCGAGGTCGTCAAGCACGGGGTCCTCGAAGGCACAATTTGAGGTCGTCAAGCATGCGACCCTCAAATTTTAAAAGGTCAGGCTCGGAGCCTGAAAAGATTGACTTCGAGGTCGTCAAGCACGGGGTCCTCGAAGGCACAATTTGAGATCGTCAAGCATGGGACCCTCAAATTTTAAAAGTTCACGCACGGAGCTTGGAAAGATTGACTTCGAGGTCGTCAAGCATGAGGTCCTCGAAAGTACAATTTCAAATGGTTCGGATGAATGGTATAATTATTTGGGATATGTGTGCATGAAGTTCGTGCTGATGTTTATACTATATGAATTTGACTATGCGTTGATTGGCATGAGTATGCATAATTATGCTTATGATGCATGAGAGGTGGTTGATGTTTAACATAAGAAAATTAGAGGTTTAGGGGTGTCCCTGTTTGAATGCTTGTGCATGCATGAATTTCATGTTGATGTTTTTATGATTAAAGTGATTATGTATTGACTTGAATGTTGATATGATTTAATATTTGTATGTCTTGCATATGCATTGTTTGTATGTCATGTATATGTTTTGTTTGATGTTATTATGTCATGTATATGCATTGTTTGATTAATGTGAATACGCATTATTGTTTGATGCTATTATGAGAATATTTGATTTCTGTCATGTATGATATGAGTATTATATGTTTTGTTTGAATGTTATGGAATGATGAATATGACACATGCACTAATACTCTAATGTATCACTCATGATTTATTTTTGGGTGAAACTCATCAACTTCTATAGACTCGATTGAAGCGACCTTTGTTGCTTGATGTTGATTGGTACTATAATTTTTCATCAAAATCTACCCCAGTTTGCTTGAGGATGCCTTTATCTAAAGGTGATCCATAAAATTGCTCCAATATAATATTGAGGACAATGAATATGTCAATCTATTTTGCCCCAATGTAGCCTTGTTGAGGAATTCTTGCCAGAATGTTGGTTTTCTTGTAACAACAACAAATTCCCCAATGTCCTTATTTTGTCTACCTTCACCAGACTTAGGTTCTCCAAAAAACTGCCTCAATTTTTTTAGTAGCAAGTCTTCATCTTGAGGGTGTTTATTTCATTTTCCCTAATTTTTGCTCATAATACCTAATGTAGGTATCTGCCAGGAATCTTTTTTTTTTGTAATGATACTAAATCGTCTTTTCAGGTTTTCGACTTAGTACTGCTCTCTTTTCCTTAGGCTTCCCTTGTGGGTTTTCAACCTAACAATTTTTTTGTTTTTGTTTTTTTAACACCCTCAGATGTGATGGTCTTATTCATAGGAAGCATAAGTCATTGTTGAAGTTGTCCTTGAAGATGATAACTTAAGATCCTTATCCTTCTTATTTGAGGGATTTTGGTTTCTTGTGATCGAATCAACTTATTGAGTCATGAAAAGTCACTTCACAATTGTCCCAGTTTTGAGTTTTTTTATAAATTTTCACAAGAAAATGAGATCAGCCCAAAAACTGCCCTAGTTTGGGCTTCTTTTGACTTTACATTAGAAAGTGATATCAATCCCAAAAAAACTGCCCCAGATTGAGAGACTTCTAATTTTCCTTTGCTTTTAGTGCTCCTTATATTATGCATAACTTTTTAAAAAGAAATACTAAAGTAATGATCAATGCAAACTTAGGAAATGTTTAAGTTATAAGTGCTGATGTGGTAATAATGGTTTTTTTTGGGTTTTGGCTTGTGTAGATGTGGTGGAGATTTGCATTTGGCTAATAGTAGATGTGGTGGTAGCTATAGTAGAATTGAATTTGTTTGGCTAATAGTAGATGTGGTGGTGGCTATGATAATAGTGAGAAAATAAATTTTAACTTATGCATTAAATATATGATATTTTTATCATAATTTTATGAGCTTAGTGGAGTCAGCTTTTTTCATGATGCGCATCTTAGGTGAATAAGTCCTCGACAAAGTCTTTTTCAGCTTGTTTCGTGGCTAGGCTAATGGTTTTCAGGAAAAGGATATAAGACTCGAAACAAGTATTTCCCATACCCACCTTTCATCTTTCTTCTTTATCCTATTTTCAATAGTTTTCTAGCATGACATTCATCTACTAAGAGAATTTTCAGGAATGTGATAAGAATGGCCTAAGATTTAGGCAAAAAAAATTCATGAAAAGCCGTTCATTTTATTGTTATTCATATTGCACTTTACTTTGCTCTAACTTCTACCTGAGATATTAATTGAGGATTCTCAACGGGTTTTTTTATATACAATTTTCACTTTTTTTGCACTTTAAGTTAGGAACGATCTTTGTATTCTCTTATCCTTCAGTCACATGTATTGTGAAAAAATACATTTTTTCTTTAATAGTTGAATGTTAAGGAAAACGATTGAAAAAGCTACCTTCCCCGAGTTATTAATATATTGAGGGTTATTAAAAAATGATCCCCTTTCATGATGTCTAGGCTCAAATGGGATGACTAGGGATATCTCCATGATGTTTAATAATTACAAAAAATACCTTGTGTCATCAAAAAGATCTGCGTGAAGATACTCATCATTTTGAGTCTTATATTTGCATGATTCTCTATTTTATTTATTTATTTTAATCAAATATCTCATATTAATGCATGAATTAATTTTATTTGGGTTTACTTTGTTATGTGTTTTTTGGATAAATATAGTGAGTGATGTTAATATGGTGAAGTATAAGATGATGAAATTTGCATGGTCAATGCACTAGTTTATACTTGTTAAAAAGATGTGCATTAGAAAATATATCTTTATTCATGAAAAAATGAAACACGGGTAAGTGTGAGATGGTCTTGGCTTTCAGTGAGTCCTCAAATGATAATTTAATGGATCCTTGTGTGACAAGTGTAGCTTATGTGGTCTTGATCACAAACTGCGAGTTCTCTATCTTCTTGAATATATTTTGTTTCAATATTGATTACTTTCAGTCGAGTCTAACAATAGTATTCTTAAAAACCAAATCAAACTTATGAGTATCCTTCACAATAAGATCATGAAATGCATGTAGAAAATGATTTTTAGTGACGAATGATTTGCATGAGGTGAACATTTTTTCTCATGTTACATGGATTGATATCCAACATATAACTCGAAATGATGTATGAAATGCAAAGAACGTGTATGACTATGCATATGTTGAGATGGATGAATAGTGTAAGGATGCAAATCTTTTTATAATGTATAAGGTGTATGAATGCATGTAATTTTATTTTTTTATTGGATGCATGAGACCATTAAAAATGCAATTTATGATGTGTATGATTCTGAATACATGTATGAAATGTTTTTTATATGAGAAGGTTTGCGATGATGAATTCAATGATATGGTAAGATATTAAATTTTATAGTAATGCATGAAGTAGAATATTTGAATATATTTTTTTACTAATATATGAATAAATGAATAAGTGAGTGTGAATAAATGATGTATTTATTTTTTTAATGTGTATGAATGAATGCATAATTGAATGAATGAAATAATTTCTCTTTTTGAATGCATGAATGAATGCATAAGCGAATCAATGAGATTTTTTATTTTTAAATGCAATGAATAAGCCAATCAATGAAGATTTTATTCTTGAATGTATGAATAAATGCATGAGTCAATTAAGGAAGATTTTTTATTTTTGAATGCAATGAATGAATGCATAAGTCCATCAATGAAGATTTTATTCTTGAATGTAACGAATAAATGCATGAGTCAATTAATGAATTTTTTTAATTTTTGAATGAAATGAATAAATGCATAAGTTAGTCAATGAAAATTTTATTCTTGAATGAATGCACAAATGAATGAATGTTCGAATAATATATTTTTGGATGCATGTATGTATATATGCATGTATGCATTCAGTATCATAGATATGATATACTTAATAGGTTTTGTGGGTTATCCAAGACTCTAACCCTAGGTAGGGATATAAGGCCTTTATATAAAACATCTTATAGGGTCTGTTTATAAGAGAGGAAACTCAAATACTCTAGCGATTACAAGTGGAGCCTTTAGTCTACACCGGTAAAGCCCATGATATTTGGTAACAACTTAAGTGGTTCATCATGCCAATATAAGTGAAGCCCAAAATCCTATCAACAAGGCGGATTTCTCTTCTAATCTAATGCTCGGGTATATAGCATATACTTATGCTAATATGATAATATGTTGTAAAGGATAACAATAAAATAAAATAAAATAAACTAAAAATAAAAATAAATATAAAAATCCATGCAGTTAATGTTTATGGGCCTGACTCTCTTAAAAAAAATCACAAGCAGAGTCGCCAGCTGTTGTGCCCCGATTTTCGACTACACAACCTCATTTAGAGTCGTCACTACATTTTTCCAGTAAAAAATGTAGAAAAATCTTTTGGCCCAATCACATTGGGTCTTGGACTTTGGTATCTAGGTTCGGAAATCGATTACAAATCAGGGTAGGTATTAGCACCCCGTTCGCTCGTAATAAAACGATACCCTAACTAATTGTATGAATTAAATTACTTAAAACAATTTTTATTTTTTATTTTTGTGTCTAAAAAGAGTTGATATTGCTCCTACATATCCCTAGATGCAATAGGGAAATCAAGTCTACGTAGTTCTAGTTTAAAAATGATTAATTTGATTAATTATAATTGATTAAAAGTGTAGAAAATATTTAAATTGGTTGAGGGAATTAATAGACGAAAGGTTGACATTGATTACTTACCCCATTTCCATTTCGATAAATAACAGGGGCAGTACTAATAACCACAACCACTTCTCGGGTCGAAAGAAAAAATGATGCAATACGAGACATAACCTTGCTATTGTATTCCCATTAAAAAATTGATATTTAAAACTATTAAAATCTCTTTGTTGCACACATTATTGTCATTACTATTTTAAAAAAGAATGATTTTCAATCATTAGAAGATATTATGTGTCGTTTACTATTATAATTAACAGTAATAATCATTTTATATAAATAATCATTTTATAAAAAACTGTGAAATAATTATTGTTATAAAAAACAGGTTTGCATTATTAGCATTTTTATAGGAATGTATATATGTTGAAAATATATATATCAAACAGAATAGAAAAAATGTGATGTAGCTGATGCAAATAGCCAAAGAAACTAATGCTCGTTGACGTGTCGATTGGAGACAGGTTGGACGAATGGAGCACATTGTGTGCTCAACCACACGTGATACATTGCTCATATAGGTGTAGGGATTCGGTACGGTGATGCACATTGTGACTAGGTGAGGTTTCGAGATATAATTGGTTGCTACGAAAGTCAACATAGTGACCAAAGAAGGTGCTACGCAGGTGGAAATGATTGGATGTATTTGGAGGACTATGGCCTGTAGTGTGAGCTCACTAACACTAGATAACACGCAACCTAGTTTTTTATAATGGTGCATTTTTTGTCATAATTGTTTTTTTAATCACTTTTTCTGGTTTTTTTTTTCAATTTCCCCTTTGTAGCTTGGTGATAGTGCATATTTATAGTGAAATTAAACATGTATTTTTTCAAAAACAAATCTTCCCATATTTAAAATTTGAATTATATTAATGTTTTTTTTTTAAATTTTGAAAATTCGAACTTAATTATTACTTATTTGAAACAATTTAATTATGGTATTATTTTTTATCGCAAGACACCACATAAAATGTCCGATTATTCTAAACATCACCCAATAATTTTAATCGAGCCAAAAATTAGTTGTAATGCCCCCAAGTGAGTAAAAAAATAAAATAATTATTTGATCCTTAAAAACATAGTAGTAGGTGAAACCCATTTTTTTGGGTAGAAATACCATAACTACTCTAAAAAATCTTAAAGTTGTTACATTACCTTTAAATAGAAAACAAACAATCCTTTGATTTTCATAAAATCACAAACAATATTTCAAACACAATTTTTTTATTTTTATTTAATTAAGAAAATGAAAATTATGTGACATTTAACATGTTTTTCTTTCCAGAAATAGAATGTTTCCATAATTTGGATAATAAATATACATTAAGTCACTTAAAATTCGTTTAAAAATCAAAAACGAAAATAAAGTATTATTTATTCATTATTGAGCCAATAATTACTCATTAAGCATTTTTTACATATGTCAATTTTTATTTTTGAAACATGTTTGTTTTTTTAACTTATTTTATATATATTTTTGAAAAGTTATTTTGGGTTCGACAAAATTGAATGTTCACAATAACCAACTAGTTAATCGATTAACGAAAACAATATTACAACTAACAATGAAATCAGCTAACAACTTTAACATTCTCTCAAGTTGGAATTGTCAAACATTCCAAGCTTGAAATGATTGTGATGAACACCACACATACTTTAATACATCCTCTTGTTGGTGAGCGAATCTTCGTCTCTCAGTCTTGAAATCTAAATGTTAAGCAATACCGATGCTTAACTACCATTTGGTATAAGCAATTTCATCCAACGCTTAACCATATTTTTGACAAAAGCAAATCTATAATAACGGATGAAAAAGAGAAATGAGATGAACCTTAATCTTGATCCTTATATATGTTGCTTCAATGAGGAAAAATACATACTAAAAATAATGTTGTGTGTTTAATGAGAGAGATAGAAAATAGAGTATAAATGAAATAAAGGATAATCGATGGTTGTGGACTACTGGTTCCACTTTTGAACATGTTTTCATACTTTGCACGAATGAAATTCTCAATTCCAACTATATCATAATGTGGAATTAATTTTGTTTCTCAATAACTATTTGCTTTCTCATTTCCCATTGATTGAATGAATTGAACTTGCTCTAGAAGCCAAGTGTTCAGAATTGCAGAACGAACCATTGAAATAGAAATGATCATGAATACAAGCTAAAGAATCACATTGTACCTCATCATGAAAAGATTTCATCCGTGGATGTGACTTCAAAGCAAACAAAAAAAAAACCTAAACATTACGGAGGTGCATATGGTTCTGCATCATGTGATCTCCCTTATGCATGTCCTTATGAAGGGCGTGAGAAGGCATACATCCATGAATACAAACTTAAACTCCATTTGAAAATGGAGCATTTGGATAATAACGAGCATACTTAGGCTAATGATGATAATGAAATGGATGAAGCAAGTGACCAAAATGCCAAGATTTACACTAGCCCATCTTAGACCTTTCGCTTTGCAATCAACACATTCTATGTTATCTGGTAATTTAAGAAGTCCTTCCAGTATCTTGTGCTTTTTTGCAAGTGGAAGACTCGAACTTATTCATTATGGAAATGCCTCTTCAACTAAAGTCATCCATGACCAATGAAGAACAATATAACTTTTGTGTTAGGTGTCAGTGACGGAATACACCTAGAAGGGGGTTGAATAGGTGTGGCAGAACTCAATTTCCACTTTTCTAGTTTTTACACACTTGTTGAAAAATGCCCAGTTAATCGATTAACAACGGGTCTTAATCGATTAACCAGTAACAGAAACAGAGTGACCGGTTCAGCAACTTGCACAGTTATTAACCAACACACAAATAGATATATAACAGATACTTTCATGCAAGATTAATAAGAACATAGCAAGGAACAAGTATGCAAAATATTAGTTCTAGATTCGCTTTAAAACATATTGAAACATAAAAGAGAAAAGGATAGAAAAGATTGTGCAGTGATTTTATCCTGGTTCGTTTTGTTGTCCACTGCAAAACTACATCTAGTCCTCCCCTCTGATTTGGGAGATTTTTATTCTTCACTATGAAACACAATGTACGTTATATACACGCTTCCAAATACAAAACTTGAATGCTGGAACCCAAAGAACTTCGTCACCCTTGGTTTGACCTTTCCCAAAACCGCCTCCTAAGAAAACTTTTCTTATGCGATTCGGCCCCAACCAAGGTATCGCTTTTTATCCCAAGACCTCCAAGTCTTTGTGTGAAGAACACCTTACCTAACCGCAGCTAGGATTTTCCCAATCCTTTAACAATGCTTTGAGTTATGAATGAGTACTTAATACTCAGATATTACAATGAAAATCAAAGCCTAAAACCTAAGCAAGAACTCACAAGACGTCCTACTCTAATATGGATGTTCATGCATGAGGTTTCTGAAAATATGCAATAAAAAAGATCTATCTCTTTTTCTTTCAAGAAAACACAAGAATATGCAAGAAAGCTTTTCAAAGAAACATGCAATATGAATATGAAATCTAAAACCTTAGCATAATCCAAACTTTCTCCTAATTCAACATTTTCTGAATAGATTCTAACAATGATGATCTATATTTTTCCCCTGTGTTTTTCTCTCTTTTTCTACATAGTCGTTTCTGCAATTAGCTAGTATTTATACAAACCAGTTTTTGGCTCTCAAAAACGTTTTTTCAGTTATGTTGTTGAAACAGCAGAAAACACTTACGTTAATCGATTAACGGGTTACCTTAATCGATTAACCAGTGTAAAAGTTCACTTGTTAATGTATGATAAACTCCCTATATGATACATGCTCATGCAATACATGATTTCCAAAATATAATACCTTTAATGCATAAAATCAATGTATTCAAATGCATGGACCTACTTATCATATATTTCTAGATGATGTCTCATTTTAATGGATTGATTACTTTATTATGTCTTGTGAGACTCACACCTAGGTTTACCTAACCTAGACCTAATATCTATGGCAAGCATCTTAGACTTCTAAAAAGATAATAAAGAATAATAGCATAGACATCACTTGAGCCCTCGATATGTTGATTGTTGAGTCATCTTCAAGATTTAGCTAATTCCTTGTCTTCATCAAAACATATGCAAACGTTGCTAATGCAATCATTGACGCTTTGCACTCTCATTTTGATGACAGAAACACAAACTCTAGCATGAGAAAGTTAGCAAAGTTTTCAAAGACTCTTGAAAATAGGATTAATTATAATCGTGATGTATTGACGGCTAGCAAATATTTATCAAAAGAGCAATCATCCTTCACACATCTTCTTTTCTTGGCATTAAGAGATTTTCTTGGCTAGTTTGCATAGCCTCAATTTATCATATGTGCAGGACTGGCTTTTGGTATGCATTGAATGTGCTAAGACCCAAAACAGATGCACAAGATTGAAGCAATATGGAGAAAAAAGATGATGAAATGGAGGAATAGAAGTGCGTAAGCCATGAAAGAGATAATTATTAGCTCTGATACCATGTTAAAATTAGACATGAAAAGGCTTCTTGATGAATCAAAAAGTATGAGAGAAAATCATGAATGAGAAAATGAAAACTTTCTATATTGAATTGAGTTGCAAGGAATAAAGGAATCACATTTTATATACTATAATGCTTAACTAATAACTAATTGGTTAATCAATTAATTAAAACTCTTAATTGATTAACGAAAACAATATTACAAATAATAAACTGAAATTAACTAACAACTTTAACGATCTAGAAATAACAATCTCACTAATGACATTCCTAAGAATGTAATTCCCAAAAATGTAATTTTATTTCTTGAAATAAAAACAGTTTATAGAAACAGATGTAATCCACTTGCGAGTCTTAGGACAATGAATATGTTTTTTCAGTGATATAAGAATGCCATGAGATAGTAGTTATTTATAATTAATAATGCTTTTTTAATTTTAGTGATAAGAATCTTAATTTTTTTACAACAATCAACCTCCAATTCTATATTTATTCCTAAACAAATAATTATCTACAATTTTCAAGAGATAAATACAAACATGATAACTCAACATTATTTTATTATTTCAAAATTATTATTATTATTTATTCAGTGCAGATAAATATCCTATCAGACATTATTCTAACGGCTTTTATTTTAAAATTGAAGAGATAAAAAAATCAACACTTCCCCATTCCTTTTCAATTTGAAAACAACTTGATAATATTAATTATTTGGTATAGCTTTATTTTATTTATTTAATTTCATATTTATATATGAAAGTCATTTTAAATTCTTTTTAAATAATTAATTTTGAGTTTTTTGAATCAAACAAAATTGAGTGCACAACTAAGTTCAGTCATTAGCACAAAATTAAGATTTTTCTCACTCTAAACAAATAGTTACCCGATATTCTTTCAACATTTAGCCATTATGGATTGTAACACGTTTTTCAATATCATTTTGTCACCTAATTCTAACACTCAAATTACAAGGAGAAACACTCACAGAATTGATAAACCATGATATCTTGCAAAATGTTTTTTCTTTATAGCTGAAAGCTTGAAGTTGCATTGAGAAGGTTTTAGTTTGGAATCCAAATTCTCTATACCAAAAGTTTTATATATCTATATATATATTTGTTGTGTAATTTAAATGAGTTGTGTTATTTATTATTAGACAAAATTCTATTAAGTTTGTTTTGCTCATTCTAAATATATTCTTTACTTACGACCCATACTAGTTGCACCTACCAAAAGAAAAGAACTGTTGAAATAAGTCCAAATTGAAAAAAAAAATACGTTCACAAATGAATTCCAAAAATACGTTTACAAATTAATATGTATACACTGACAGTGTAAGTGATTTTTACACTGTCAGTAAATTCTCACTATTCATTTGTTAGCTAGTATTGACTTTCAAATAAAAGTATTACAAATCAATGGTGGATAATGTGCTGACAGTGTAAAAAACTTTACACTGTCAGTGCATAAATTTTAAACTCTTATACAAAATAAAATCATTAGAGTTGTTCTTTCATGTAAATGCGGCATAGTAGTACACTATTGATGAGTTGATATGTGCTTTTGTATTTGATATATATTTGTTGTGGAATTGTGCTTGCACTTTTGTACCTTACCACTCATTTCTTCTTGTAGATATATGTCATTGATTTTATGACAATATTTCAATTTTGTAAGTCCAAGTCTTCATGTAGAAATGTATAGCAAAGATATAACTTCGTTAGATAGATTTGTGAAATAGCCAGATGTTACAAATAGATGTTTGAACTATATCATCTTGAGCCTTTGATCTTCAATTTGATCATCCTTTTTGTATATCCATTTGATTAGTTTTTGGGAATTCCAGAGTGATTCTTTTAAATATAACTCATTAAAACACTTAATCATTAACAATGGTTGTTAACATCAAAGTTACGAATAATAAATATATTGGTAAAATTCCATATCAAAACCAATGGATA
>NC_032014.1:11849487-11853816 GCF_001865875.1 Lupinus angustifolius | reverse complement strand
TTAATCGATTAACCAGTGTAAAAATTCACTTGTTAATGTATGGTAAACTCCCTATATGATACATGCTCATGCAATACATGATTTCCAAAATATAATACCTTTAATGCATAAAATCAATGTATTCAAATGCATGGACCTACTTATCATATATTTCTAGATGATGTCTCATTTTAATGGATTGATTACTTTATTATGTCTTGTGAGACTCACACCTAGGTTTACCTAACCTAGACCTAATATCTATGGCAAGCATCTTAGACTTCTAAAAAGATAATAAAGAATAATAGCATAGACATCACTTGAGCCCTCGATATGTTGATTGTTGAGTCATCTTCAAGATTTAGCTAATTCCTTGTCTTCATCAAAACATATGCAAACGTTGCTAATGCAATCATTGACGCTTTGCACTCTCATTTTGATGACAGAAACACAAACTCTAGCATGAGAAAGTTAGCAAAGTTTTCAAAGACTCTTGAAAATAGGATTAATTATAATCGTGATGTATTGACGGCTAGCAAATATTTATCAAAAGAGCAATCATCCTTCACACATCTTCTTTTCTTGGCATTAAGAGATTTTCTTGGCTAGTTTGCATAGCCTCAATTTATCATATGTGCAGGACTGGCTTTTGGTATGCATTGAATGTGCTAAGACCCAAAACAGATGCACAAGATTGAAGCAATATGGAGAAAAAAGATGATGAAATGGAGGAATAGAAGTGCGTAAGCCATGAAAGAGATAATTATTAGCTCTGATACCATGTTAAAATTAGACATGAAAAGGCTTCTTGATGAATCAAAAAGTATGAGAGAAAATCATGAATGAGAAAATGAAAACTTTCTATATTGAATTGAGTTGCAAGGAATAAAGGAATCACATTTTATATACTATAATGCTTAACTAATAACTAATTGGTTAATCAATTAATTAAAACTCTTAATTGATTAACGAAAACAATATTACAAATAATAAACTGAAATTAACTAACAACTTTAACGATCTAGAAATAACAATCTCACTAATGACATTCCTAAGAATGTAATTCCCAAAAATGTAATTTTATTTCTTGAAATAAAAACAGTTTATAGAAACAGATGTAATCCACTTGCGAGTCTTAGGACAATGAATATGTTTTTTCAGTGATATAAGAATGCCATGAGATAGTAGTTATTTATAATTAATAATGCTTTTTTAATTTTAGTGATAAGAATCTTAATTTTTTTACAACAATCAACCTCCAATTCTATATTTATTCCTAAACAAATAATTATCTACAATTTTCAAGAGATAAATACAAACATGATAACTCAACATTATTTTATTATTTCAAAATTATTATTATTATTTATTCAGTGCAGATAAATATCCTATCAGACATTATTCTAACGGCTTTTATTTTAAAATTGAAGAGATAAAAAAATCAACACTTCCCCATTCCTTTTCAATTTGAAAACAACTTGATAATATTAATTATTTGGTATAGCTTTATTTTATTTATTTAATTTCATATTTATATATGAAAGTCATTTTAAATTCTTTTTAAATAATTAATTTTGAGTTTTTTGAATCAAACAAAATTGAGTGCACAACTAAGTTCAGTCATTAGCACAAAATTAAGATTTTTCTCACTCTAAACAAATAGTTACCCGATATTCTTTCAACATTTAGCCATTATGGATTGTAACACGTTTTTCAATATCATTTTGTCACCTAATTCTAACACTCAAATTACAAGGAGAAACACTCACAGAATTGATAAACCATGATATCTTGCAAAATGTTTTTTCTTTATAGCTGAAAGCTTGAAGTTGCATTGAGAAGGTTTTAGTTTGGAATCCAAATTCTCTATACCAAAAGTTTTATATATCTATATATATATTTGTTGTGTAATTTAAATGAGTTGTGTTATTTATTATTAGACAAAATTCTATTAAGTTTGTTTTGCTCATTCTAAATATATTCTTTACTTACGACCCATACTAGTTGCACCTACCAAAAGAAAAGAACTGTTGAAATAAGTCCAAATTGAAAAAAAAAATACGTTCACAAATGAATTCCAAAAATACGTTTACAAATTAATATGTATACACTGACAGTGTAAGTGATTTTTACACTGTCAGTAAATTCTCACTATTCATTTGTTAGCTAGTATTGACTTTCAAATAAAAGTATTACAAATCAATGGTGGATAATGTGCTGACAGTGTAAAAAACTTTACACTGTCAGTGCATAAATTTTAAACTCTTATACAAAATAAAATCATTAGAGTTGTTCTTTCATGTAAATGCGGCATAGTAGTACACTATTGATGAGTTGATATGTGCTTTTGTATTTGATATATATTTGTTGTGGAATTGTGCTTGCACTTTTGTACCTTACCACTCATTTCTTCTTGTAGATATATGTCATTGATTTTATGACAATATTTCAATTTTGTAAGTCCAAGTCTTCATGTAGAAATGTATAGCAAAGATATAACTTCGTTAGATAGATTTGTGAAATAGCCAGATGTTACAAATAGATGTTTGAACTATATCATCTTGAGCCTTTGATCTTCAATTTGATCATCCTTTTTGTATATCCATTTGATTAGTTTTTGGGAATTCCAGAGTGATTCTTTTAAATATAACTCATTAAAACACTTAATCATTAACAATGGTTGTTAACATCAAAGTTACGAATAATAAATATATTGTTAAAATTCTATATCAAAACCAATGGATAATTAGAGAAGAAACCCAACATGTATTTAAAATATTTTGGGGACAATTATATAGTTAATAACTTGATATGAGATTTACTTCTCAACATTTCTCATCAAAAGAAACTTCTCCAACCAAAAGAAATGCTATTATATATGACACATGACTAAAGTAGTAGAAAGTGTCTTTGTCCTATCACATGATTAAAGTAGTAAAAAGTGTCTGTCTCATGACATTTTGAAAGAAATTGATCTCTGAATCTAATATCATATTAAAATTTTATGTCAAAATCAATTAGCAAAAAGAGAAATATAAGTAACTCACTAACCCAACAAGTATTTTTAAATCATCCATGATACAATGAAATAAACGATTTAAGACTTAGTTTCCAATACATATTAAGATCATAGTCACATGATGCTTATATGAGTATGTGAGTCATTTGAGTCTAATAATTGATTTATAAGACATTCTTTACTATAAAACCAATAAATATTATTGGATATGAGGAATTTGGTATGCAACACATACAATAAATGAGATAAATAAATGAGATAATTACATACTCATTCTCAAGAGACATGGCACTCCAACACATGAATATCCTTGACAACATACAAACTTTAAAAAAGTGTTGAAACAGTCAAAATTTGTTGTCATATATTTCATTGATTTTATATTATGAGAAAAGGACATGACTAGGAATCCTTGACTCATCTAACATATAGATTATCTTTGTTGGATGCTTATGCAAAAGAAGTCTATTAACGATATAATAAAAAAAAACTCCCTCATGTCACATGTCATTTTCTTCTTCCCTCATGTCACATGTTACTTTCTCATTCCCTCATGCCACATGTCACTTTCTCTTTCCCTCATGTCACATGTCACTTTCTCCTTACATTTTTTCCTTCATGCCACATGTCACCTCCTCCTCACATATTTTTCTTCCTACTTTTTATATATTATATATTTTATATGCTAATAATAATTTAATATTAATTAGTGATTGGTTCATGTCGCTACCCCATTAAAATTGAGTGTTTACAACATCTATGTTTTGTTATGTTAAAAAGTAATAGTCATTGAACATTGGATGAAATTGAAATCATTTTTCACATTCAAATTATTTCTTTACATTAATCTATCTATATAATTTAATGTTTACCATTAATCTCAGAATAATTGTACTTTTTCACCTCATCAAAGTTTTTTGACATTTTTCGCACTGAATTTTAATATTACAGTTCAGATTCTTTGAATTTTATTTTTTCTCTATTAACAGCATAATAAAAAAAACTCTCTTATGTCACATGTCAATTTCTCCTTACATTTTTTCCTTCATGTCACATGTCACCTCCTTCTCACATTTTTTTCTTCCTACTTTTTATATATTTTATATGTTAATAACAATTTAAAAAGTAATAGTCATTAAACATTACATGAAATTGAAATCATTTTCACATTCAAATTATTTCTTTACATTAATCTATCTATATAATTTAATGTTTACCATTAATCTAAGAATAATTGTACTTTTTCACCTCATCAAAGTTTTTTGAAATTTTCGCACTGAATATTTAATATTACAGTTCAGATTCTTTGAATTTTAATTTTTCTCTATTAA
>NC_032014.1:11849146-11849387 GCF_001865875.1 Lupinus angustifolius | reverse complement strand
TGCGTTTTAACTATGCGAATACATGGGTAACATGTGTTTTCTTAGTAATGCAAATGTACGGATAACATGTGTATTTTTAGCCATGTGAATGCACGGGTCACGTGTATTTAATTACTATCATTATATTATTTAATTAAAAGATAACAATGGTATATATATTCATGAAAAATATATGTATTTTAATTAGTAATATAACAAATCAATTATTAGACTCTTTTTATTATTTTGATTAAATTTATCA
>NC_032014.1:11842817-11849046 GCF_001865875.1 Lupinus angustifolius | reverse complement strand
TTACATATATACTCAAAAATCAATGTTAATATTGCACCTATATGAATGAGAAATATAATGTTTCAATACATGATTTATTGATATTATAAAGTATATGTATATTATATTTGCATTATGCATAAACAAAGAAGCGACCCGTGCAAGTGCACGGGTACACTGCTAGTTGCTAACTAAAAGCCAAGATTTTTGGTGGGGCTTTTGCTTTCAAAAAGTGCTTAAAAACATTTAAGACAGCTAACCCATGATCCACTATTTGCGCAACCTGTAAAAAATATGACCCAGAAAGTAAACTGATGAGTAAAGAGAATCGGGATTAGTTGTCCCACTTTTTATGTTCTATTGTATTCCAATTTAATTGAAAATTGTCATCTAATTAAAAAAGAAATATAAATAAATAATTGGTTTGGAACATGAGACAAAAAAGTTGGGATTGAGGATCCTGATTCCAGTAAAGAAGTGACGGATTTAGGTAAGAGGACATAAATCACTTGTCCAAAAAATATTTCATTTTTTATATTGGACTAATCAGATTTTAATAACTATGGACTCTTCATTGCTATAGACATATATAATCTCAAATATCTACCTACTATTCTATACTACTATGTTGTCATCAATAATAAATAGTCACCTCATTAAACAGTAAATTAAAATATTTAATGACATACCTGTTTTTATTAGTGAAAAAATAATGGGAAAAAGGATTTTATATTCCACATCACAAAGTATATAACTCGGATATGCTCTAACTCTCAATCGCAAAAAATCATGTGTCAACTAAGATTCGAATACTAAACTCCTTCCAATCATGCCTCACAATATGAAATACATTTCTTCTATGAAGCACGGATATACTGTACGCGTGTCGAGTACGATACGTATCTGATACGTCGAAATGTATTTTTTTCCAAAATACAGGATATGATACGTTTAGGGACACGCGTATAAAATAATAAAAACACATAAAATATGATAAAATTATAAGTGTAAATCAAAATATCCGAAGTAAAAAAATATGGAAATTTAAAATCATTGTCATCTATAACAAATATATTTTATTCTATTTTAATGAAAACGAATCTATCCTAAAATCATTGTCTTCCATAACAAATATATTTTATCCTATTTTAATGAAAACGAATCTATGTTATCATGTTTTATTGGAAACGAATCTATCTTATCCTGTTTTATTGTAAACGAATCTATCTTATCCTGTTTTATTAGAAACGAATCTATATATCATATACTTTACTGAAAGCGAATCTATATATCCTATATTTTATTGAAAACGAATCGAATACGTGTCTTAATATTTATTTATTTTATTTTTTAATTTTTGTATACTCTATAGATACGTATCTTTTGCGAATCCGAGCATATCTGTATTGGACACGTGTCGACACCGACACATGCGGGTGTTTGACAAATCCGTTCTTCGTAACATTTCTTTATTTTTAAGGAAATGGGTATATGGTAATAAATTCTTTTGATAGAATTGACACCCCGTCAATTTTCTTTCTAGAACAAAGTATTATTACCTCAACCAAGACTCATAGAAATACAAAGTTTGTACTGGTCATTCTTATTCCTAAAACAACCATGGCACAAAGATCTTTCTACCAAACTGAACTTAACACAAAATTACACCTTGTAATAAGAAAATTAATCATCCTCCTGCAAACCATTTTATTAAAAAGTGTAATATTTATATATTGCTAGTATATAAATTTATACACATTCGATATATCATTCATATTTTATTTATATTATTGATTAAACGTGAATGATGCAGTGACAGTGTATAAAACTTATACACTGCTAGTGGAGAAAAAATCTTATATTATAAGAAAAATAACATGCTTTACTAATTTATACTTTTATTAATAATTGATTTAGAATTAATATATGTTATTTTCTTATAATAAAGAAAATTAAAATTATGTAAACATAAATAGCTAGCATCATACTAAGACAGAAAATCTTCACCACTTAAAGCCCTCAATTTTTAAAATTGAAGCCAAATTAAACTAATAATATATATTTTTTGCTTGCATAGCAACTCCCATTTCACAAAAGCAAATTTCTTGTTCTCATCACACCCACTCCTTAGAAAATTCTATTGAATACTTATTATAATAATGTTCAGCACATTTTTTCAGTCTGAATAATGATAGATAAATATAAGGCAAAATAATGAGGACAAAATTAGTTAACATAATTTTACCGTCCAAAAAGAGCCATTTACCTTTTCAAGCAGCAAGGCTCTTCTTCAAAGAATCTATGACTGGTTAGCCACAATACGCATACCAAAGTACATAGGTAGAAATGAGCTAGCTAATAATATCATAAAAGTCATGCAAAAAACTAATCATTTCTAATAATACAAAGAGAAGTTATTGATTTTATTTTTACGTTTCATCACATTCCATTCAAGAGTAAAATGTTACATCATAAAAAAAAAATCATTTTGTTTTTTGTGCGCTCCTTTTCCAATAATAAAAGGATTCCGACACCTACATTTATATCATAGACAAAACGTTTCTAAAAGTTGAGCTTTAAGTCATATACCGATACAATGTATTATGGATAAGTATTCCCAACAATAATTGCATTGTCCCATACTGAACAAAACAAACTCTCTTCCATACAACTAGAGTTTGTCACTTACAACTATGAAGGTAACTAGAAGTTCGCAAAAGTTGTATAGATAGTTTGTTAAAGTAAAATTATTTGATAAAACTAGTTTTAGAACAAACTGAAATTTGAAAATAACTAAAAAGAACATTAATATTTATTAAAAATAAATTTTTTTAATAATTTATTTTAATTCAACATTTAATATTTATTTATAATTAATCTTATATTGAATCATAAATAAGGTAAGAAGAATATAAGAGGTAAGATTATACAATACTAAATAAATAATAAGGTTTTTAGTTATGGATAACCAATGCAATTTGTTGAAAATTTGATGGAAAGATTGGAAGAGAATGTTAAAATGTCCTTTGAGTTTCACAATGTCACTTCAATCAACTTTCTAAAAACTATTTTTTTTTTATATTCTACAAAATCTTATTAAAAGTTATAAGCCTCAATTTTTATTTACCAAACAACTCTTTAACTAAGTAAAAATCTAGAAAATAAATGAAAAGATACATATTTGCCATGCCTAACAATGCCAATATAAACCATAGAAGTATCAAAATCTTGTAAATAATTTTTTCTTCCTATCATGACTACTTGCCTCATAGCACCATTCAATCCTAATCACAAAGAGAAAAATGAGTGAAGAAGGGATTCCCTCCTTATAAGGGAACATGTCTCCTATTTCATAAAGTGTATTACTATATGTATTATTGTTTGTGACTAATTAAAAAATGTATTTAAGTTATAAATTTAATAATTAAATATTTTTTGATCAATTACAAACAATAACACATGAAATGATACACTATTTTGGGACTGTCTTCCCATTAAACATATCCCAACTTCCACCTCAATAATATCTTTCTAGTATACGTCATTCTAAAGACCATTGAAATCATAACAAAATGACATAAGCCATATTTGATTAATATGATATCACATGTCACATTATGTGTGAGCAATAAACCAGTTGGTGGGTTTGATCCGAGTTATTTCTTATCTAATCCTAAATGTTGGTAAAAAAAAAAAAATTTAATATGAATTATCTCTAGACCCAACTTTGAATATCGATCAGATCAACCTTTAAATCTGAACCTGACCCTAGATCTCATTTAGATAAAATATTCTTCATATTATTAATTATTATGAATATATAATTTGATATATATGTATATATTAATAATGTATATATGATCGAAAAATATATAATTAATAATACATTCGACCAAAGAGATATCATCATGTTGTATATGATTGAATAGATACACATACAAACATGATAAATGAGTGACCATGAGATAGCTCGATAGATCGAGTCATGATTGTCTCTTATCCGATCCTAAATATTGTATGCATATACTTTTTGAATCCAAATTGAACCCTAGACTCTATAAAATCCAACCATATTCAGACCCGATTATGATCGGCTTAAACCAAGTGAACACGTAGGATCGAATCCTCCTCACCGAATTCTATAAGAACAATTTTAATTTCGTTTTATTAATTTATCAATTATTGTTGATGAAAGAATTCTACATCTTGTATTAAATAAATCATAATATATCAAATACGATATAAGCTATCATTATGAAACACGATCCAACTAATTTATTGTTGGTGATGAATCTTATATGTTGCTAAGTGCCAAACAAAGACAAATTATTCTCATGGTGGTTGGAGCTAATGGTAAAACCCAAAGCAAAAATAATGTGAACCATCGTAATCAATCTTTCATTTTCAACAGATTTTGCCGCTTCACCAACCGTAGATCACGATTACTTGTTTACGCAATCTCATTGCTTTATCTTCATCCATTCTTCTTCATTTTCTCTCTCTTTTCTTCATCGCATTTCGTTCCAATATGGCCGAGGATAAGTGTTGGCCTTCAAACGCCGAGGTACTTATATCTCTCTCGATCTGATCTCTGAATTTGTTTAATTTACTTGATTATTTAATTTACTACTAATCATAAATGGTGACAATGTTGTTTCGATTTGATTCGATTTACGGTGATGCATTTGTTTACATGTTTTGATAGGATTGTGTTGTATTTTAGACTTTTAGTCATTTGATCTTGATTGGTTTGTCACATATGGAGCACATCTATTGTGTCAAAAAGTGTCACTGTCAAAAAAAAAAGTATCAGTGCATGTGTCATTGTCCATGATTGGTTAAAAAATACTTTTAACTAAATAATTTAATGATTGAGTACAGTCAGATGTAGTCACACACTTTTCTTTTTGGGACGGAAGATGTGTTCCCCTTTTCATATTTAGGTGCAAAATGATATTTCTACACATTTTTATTAACTTATATTGTTTTTATTCATTTAAATGAAAGAATATTTGCAATGTGTTCCCAAGAATTTACATTGTTTTACCTTTGTGTCATGTTTTCCGGATCGATCCTGTGACTATGATAGCAACTTGTTAATTTTTTTATTGTTTAGTTTTTTATTCTTGTACAAATTTGAGTAGAATTTTGCAATGGAGGTGGAAATAATTGACAAATTAACATTTCCTCATCCAATACTCTTTGAATTGATGATTAATCCATATGTAACCTGCAGCTAAATGAAATCAGAGAGATAGTTTCTTGTATGGCAAGGGTCAATAAAGAGGAAGTTCGAGTAGTAGTATCTCCCTATCGTATTTGTCCTTTGGGGGCACACATTGATCATCAGGTACTTCAATATATCTTTCTGTTGTATTGGTGAAATGAAAATCAATGATTCATCTTCAAAAAGTTTCATAGAAAGCCTGTGAAATTGTGATTAGCAATATGCACTAGAGCACTGAGGCCAGGCAGATAAATTTAACCAGTTCAACGATTAAACAATATTCTCAGCAGTTTCACTTTCCTTTGGTATTTGCAGGGTGGGACTGTTGCTGCTATGACGATTAATAGGGGAATACTTCTTGGGTTTACCCCTTCCGGTAGTAGCCAGGTAAAACTCGATAATGTTCTTGATATACAATCTTGAAAAACATTGAAAAAACATCTGGACATTTCCTTTGTTCAACTAGCAGGTAAGCATATCATTAAGGTGAATCGGTACTGTTTAGACTAGGCTTCTGAAATTTATTTGCTTGTTTGAAGTTTTAGCTTGTAAGTTAAGTTTTTAATGGAAACATATCTCCTTATTATTCATGATGCTTTCATTTGTTAGATGAATGACCCCCTCGGGAATTTTCATGTAGGTTGTAATTCGTTCAGGACAGTTTAAAGGAGAAGTCGAGTTCAGGTCTGTGGTAGTTGATCATAAGGCTTTCTGTTTTCCCAAGTTTATTCAATTATTTATTATTCTGAAGTTTTCTTTCATTGCTCATAAATTATCCTGGGTGAATTTATGCTTCAAGCATTAGTGTCGACGTGCCTCCTCTAAGAAAATCATTAGCATTACAAGACATGCTGAATAATGGTTAGTGAGGATTAATATAGTTGTTAACTCTTACTAATGAAGTGGCGCCTAAGTGGCTATCATTAGTCTTGGCTGAATGATGGGTTCTGTCAGAAGTAACTGGTATATGATTCCAATTGCCAGACTTTCTTCCTCTCCTAGTATTTTTTCTTCTTTGGAGGG
>NC_032014.1:11807906-11842717 GCF_001865875.1 Lupinus angustifolius | reverse complement strand
GTGGTACATTAGTCATGCAAGCATCTGAATAGGCAAGGGGAGTGGGTAGCCTGGTGGAGGATCATATCTGAGCATCACTATTTGTTGCCAACTTGCCATTCTGATCTTCGGTTATTCTCATTTTCATTGCACAATGTTATTATCTTCAACTTTCTAATCAATGCTATATAATTTGCTTAACTTGAGTTTTAAAGTAATTGGTATTTGATAGAGTTGATGAGATTCAACAGCCAAGACAAACCACTCCGACAAAAAACGAGAACGGTGCCAAGGATTCTTATGAGCTAAAAGAACAATGTTGCTGGGGGCGTTATGCTAGAGGAGCTGTATATGCACTACAGAGCAAGGAAAACAATCTTTCTAAGGTAAGAGATAATGCCATGAAGGTTCACCTTTCTGTCAATACTTGACTGTGCTAAACTTTTCTTATAAATACATGATGCAACAGAAGGATATCAGCTCTCTATGATAATTTAGTTTAATTTGTACTTTTCACTTTGAATATGAGAATGATAGGAGATGACAATACCTTTAAATTGAATATCTAGGCTCTGCCATGCAGTGAACTTAGGCCTGAAATTTTGTTTAATAAAAAGTTCCATCCATTCTATATTATCATAGTAAAACTTAGTAGCAATAGGTGGTTGTCAACTTCCATATGAGTGTTTTATGGAACAATCAACAAATCAAACTCAAATTGGAGCCCTTTTTCATGATTATTTCATCCCGTGATTTAAATTATAAATATTCCTTATCACTTAGAATTTAAAGTCAATTCAGCTATGCAAGCTTGCATATGGCAGGAAGATATGATCTGTAATTTTTTTGATGTGATTACTATGGTTGTTATTTCGCTGAATGTTGTATTGATTTTCTATGACTTGTTCTCATTTTTCATTGGAACAAATAAAAGGTTATGGGCTAATACCCTATCAAAAGGTTATATTTATCAGCACAAGTTTAAAAATCTTAAGGTTTAATTTAATGAATGTAATTTTCGTTTTCTGGCGAGGTTGTACCTTTTCTTCTTAGAATGACGGCACGCAAATGTATCACAATACAGAAAAATTGTTTTAGTGAACACTATGTGTAGGGGCCAACTGAACTGTACAAAGAGTAAATAGCTTGAGAATAACCAAGATTCATTGTAATCAGAAATGCAGTGGAACATAAAGACTGGTTTTTTTGCCACACATACGCAAATGCACTAAAAAAAGACACTCAAATATCAGCGTATTGTACCAGTCTACCAGAAGAAATAAAGGAAAGGATTTGTAAATGATTCTCAAGCATTGATTAGGTGGGTTAGTTGTAATAGAAGTTTTCTACAATCGATGTATTGAGTTTCGTGGTTACTTATTTCTGTTTGTGCAAGCAATACTGTTCATGGTATTCTAGGTGGCTGCATTTTTTAACATGCTTTCAGATTTTAAGCAGTGCACAAGATTGTTATGCTCAGCAAAGTTCGGGATCTAAGATCCCATGTCTAGGGTGTTGTTATGAGATTGTATTTTGGTACATCTTTTACATTTTTTTTATTCTTTGAAGTTTTAGATTAGTTTTCCTTGTTTTTCAAACAAGGTTATTACTTATTAGTTATCTCATTTGATCTCTTGTACTTGAAAATAAACATTGAATTGTCTCTGTCAACTTGGTCCTGTCTGGCATTGGTTCTCAATCATGTAATATGAACCACTGCATGCAAGTTATTTCCATTATTTTGAAATGTATACCAACCCATCCATGTCACAATGTTTACAGGGTATCATAGGATACATATGTGGTTCCGAAGATCTGGACAGTTCAGGTTTAAGCTCCTCTGCTGCTGTAAGATAGCAATTTCCACTGCCTACTTTCTCTTGCTCCTGTCCTTAAATTTTGAGAAGTCTGATTCAATGGGCCTTCCAATGAATATTGGTCAAGATTCATTTTCAGTACAGTTAGTTGATTTTTTCCTTCAATAATATTAGTCCTGTAATCAGTAGGAACTATAACACTCATGGATACACAAAGGAAATAAATGGCGCCGATGACGAAGATTACTCAGTCGTGTTTATTTTCCATCCTAATAACTCTGTATTACTAATAAACACCCTAACTACAATCAGTTTTGAATATATTTTCCCTCTCTCTAAGTAATGTTAATATCCATTATGCGAGCAGGCACAATGGTAAGGTTGCTTGTCTTGTGACTTGGAGGTAATGAGTTCAAATCCGAAACCGTCTCTCCGCTTGCGAGGGTAAAGTTGCGCATAGCTGTCCTCCCCAAACCCCATGAGGTGGAAGCCTTGTGCACTTGACCCCCCTTTTATCCATCATTTGATCCTATTCTCATATTATTTTTCGCTAATGTGCTCCACATTTTAGAAAAACACGAAATCCTTTATTGCCCGCCTTTTGGCAACTGCTCAATTTTCTGATTTTTTTGGGAGGATTTCAACTTTCATTGTTTGACAGGTTGGAGTAGCTTACCTCTTGGCCTTGGAACATGCAAATAATTTAATCATGTCTCCCATAGAAAATGTTGAATATGATAGGTATGTTTATTCATGTATTTGGAGACAGTAGCAATGCAATCTTTTTCAACCATGGGCTATGTATGAGTATTTGTTTGATGGGAAAAGGGAAATAGTATTTTCATACCCCACTTCTTACATTTATGTTACACCTCTTTGTGCTAGGTAGTACACATAGTAGGCCGCTGGATAAGTAGCAAATGCTTCTAAAATGTTATCATCAAAGTTTTAAAGTTAAGTTGCCACAAAAAACTTAGAAAGGATTAGAGCCTCACCCTTTCAGTCATTGTGACTAAGATATACTACTGAGTTATTTTCTTAATTTTCTAGTGATATTAGACCAGATCTACTAAATGTTACTTTTCTTATTATAGGTTGATTGAGAACGAATATTTAGGTCTGAAAAATGGCATAATGGACCAGTCAGCCATATTACTTTCAAGCCATGGTTGTTTGATGTCCATGAATTGCAAGGTAACATCTGGATTAATGTGGTGTTGTTGCATCTTCCAAACATATCTTTATTTGTTAAATGCATATCTGTCAGTCGAAGAATCATATCATTTCTGTGAACCTTCAGTGACAATGTTGATCACATGGCCTTTTGTCACTCAGTTGTATTCAATATCATTTTTCTGAATCTTCAATGGCAATGTTAATATGTTCCTCTATCTATGTCCTCACACCCTAAACTAGGGAAACTGAGAGAGCAATGAACTTGATACATGCTAGGGGAATTGCATTTATCAATCAAAGCACTTTCAATTTCTGCCACTGACTTGTATTATATGTTTATATTGACTTATATAAAGAATTCCATGTTCCACAAACTTGAGCTGGATCTTTTTTTACTTTTGCATTGCTTTTAAATACACACTATGTATTGATATCGACTACGGTATAAATTAACTAGTTTCCTGTTGATTTTCTTTTACATTAGTTTGGTATTTGTGATTAGTCATGTGGTGACTTCATTAGAATCTATCTTCTATTCAGACCATATCATAGCATTAGAGTGTGTCCTTGATATTTCTCATTCTTTGTTCTTATACTTGTGGCTTCTTTGGTTGGATCACTTTGAATTCCAAATGCCAGATAAATAAGTTGTATAGAACCCTATAAAAGATAGTAAATACATTTTATATGTAGACAACATTGTTCTCGTTTTCATCATCGTCATTCGTCTGTTTCATAAATTAATTTGGAATATGCAGACCAAAGATTACAAGCTTATACACGTACCAAAGGAGCAACAGTATGCAGAGAGTGGGCAACCCAAAGCAACCAGAATATTGTTGGCACTTTCAGGGTTGAAGCAAGCTTTGACTAGCAACCCTGGATATAATAGGCGAGTTGTAGAGTGTCAAGAGGCCGCACGAATTCTTTTGGAGTAAGTTATTCTTTTGCGTATGTCGGTTATTAGCTAACCCCATGCTTATTAAGATACCATAAAAATTATAAAAAACTTATTAGTGTTGTATAACATGTCTTTTCAGATGGGGGTTAAGTTAATAGGAGAAGGTTTTGAATACTTTATATCAAGGGAGTAAGGGTTGAATCAGATCATGTGTTCATGATATAGGTTGTGCTACAACCTACAAGAGTGTATACTTTTTCATGATAAAACATTATGACGTCCATCGATCCAGATAGTTGACCCCACCTAGTGGGATAAAAACTTGGTTGTTGTTAAAATATGTTTCCTGTGTTGTGTACAGAAATTACATCTTTAGTTGATAAAGGCATAAAGCACGTGATGTTTTTGTTGGTGAATAAGCACATGATGGTTAAGATTTCACTTCTGTAAAATTTGTTAATTAATATTGAACTTTATAAAGGGAAACTACATCACGAAAACTATTATGCAAAAAAGTACATGCGCACTAGCATCTCAATTTAATTTTTGTTCCTGATAATTTGGTGGAGGGATCATGTAACTTTTTTTATTCTGCAGAGCATCTGGAGATTATGAAGCTCAGTCCATCCTATCTAATGGCCAGTATCTTTACTTGTCACATTTGAACTTGGTTATATCTTTTTATCAAATCACTATCTGATCCAAGTTATTCTTTGTCTTTTCCACTAAGCAGTTGAACCAGAAGTTTATGAGGCTCATAAGGTATAATAAGAATTGATATGCTAAAACCAGTATTAAACAAAATTTTCTTTATCCTATTAATTTGTGTGATATAGTGTGCAATTGATGTCTTCTTGATGTTCTGTTTTGTGCTGGCATGTGTTTAATAAACATGAAACATATAGATAAATATAAAGTTTCTTTGTTCAAGTAATGCATTTATGAGTATTGTATAACTAAAGAAAAGTAAAGAATGTACTTAAAAAAATATTGTGCCGTATTGACTGGTTTAACCAGTGAACCGGACCCCATACCAGTATGATACAACAATTATATCGACAATATAGTCATTCCACTGAAAACTGGTTGTACCATCCAGTTTATGAGAGTATCGTACCGGTGGTACTTGTCGGTTTTCATTTTTTTCCTTTAAAAAAATAGTGACCATGACTTAATTTTTACCAAAATATTGTTGTGGAGGATCAAACACCCACCACTTTTGTTTGTACCTCTAAAATATGGTCCACTACCAAGACACACTTTTTGTTTTGTCAAGTGGTGTAAATAAAAGTATTTATTACATTTTTATTAGTTTTCAAACATTAATGTTGGTATAATATATATGTGTATTTAATTTCACCAGTATACGATTTAATTAGTGAACCACCAGTTGAATCGCTATACAACTATACTAGTACCCTGATCAGTTTGATGATCATTATGATATTGATAAAGGTAATTTAGTTTTGGAAAGCCTTGAATGATAAACTGAAATGCATAAACCATATAAACAATTTGAATTGGCATATACCACTTTCATAAACCGTCTGCCACAAAGATTTAATTACTCAGCCTCTGAAGCTTCTCACAATTGAGGTAGGATGAGATTGTGAATCATACATTTCAATGTCTAATGAAAAGAGTAAATGTGATTTCCTGAACTGAAATCAAGAGGAATAGGGCCTTACTTGACTTGATTTGTTAAAGAAGTAATGATCGCATAAATGAAATCCATCAGTTACTATATTGATGTTTTTTCAGAGTAGGTCAATTTTGCCATTTTCTTGATTGTGATGCATACAATAATTTCAAGCCACTGCAATTTTAAATCTTTCCTTTTTGAATGTTCAAAATGCATACTAAACTATGCATGTTCAAAATGTTTTATATATTACTTGTTCCAGATTATTTACCAGTGTTCAATCCTTCAGATGTGTCATATGTATAATTTGAATTCCAGTTATGATTTGAGCATAATCAAGTAGTCCCATTTTTGTTTATGCAGTGCAAATTAGAATCCAATCTAGCGAAAAGAGCAGAACATTATTTCTCAGAGAATATGCGTGTTAAGAAAGGTACAACTTGTTGAATCAATTTAATAAATCTCAATTATGAGTTAACTTTGTGTCCTACTCAGTCTTCTTTTTTAATGTTTAACCAAGGAATTGAGGCTTGGGAATTGGGCAACTTTAAAGAATTTGGAGTTCTCATTGCAGCTTCTGGTCGGAGTTCCATTCAAAATTATGAATGTGGTACAGCCCAAACCTCAAAATTCATTTTTAGAATATTCTGAAATTCCATTTTTTTTCTTGTCCTTCCTTCTATGAACAATCTAAGACTATTACAATTGACTGTTCTTGATTGAATTTTATTCTAAAGAAGTTTTGCAAGCAGAATTAAACACTTCTGCATGAGCATAATCTTCGAAGTGGCTCTTTACATAACAGATAAATTTTGGACTTTATAAATTGTAGTAGTAAGATCTTATCTGCCCCCAACAAGTCTTTGTCTCTTAGAATGCCTTACAATTTCCTTCAGGTCAAAAATCTGAAAGACTTGGGCTGGTGTCAATTTTACTAAATGTTTGTTGGCATTAGTTTTTATTCATGGTTTTCTTGTTTTTTAATTTGGTTGTTCCTTTTAATTAGAACGAAGATGAAATTATGTTCTCCCATTAGGTTCAGTCATGATTTTCCTGTTACTGCTTTATTGAATGTGAAAACCTCTAGGAAAAGGTTGTGTAAGTGCCATTTTCCGGTTCCATCAAAACAGAAGCTTGGAAAATCTTGCTTCTCCAGGCATAGAATAGAAACATACAAGTACTGATACCTGAAAAGTTACCCCAAAAATAAATTTGAGAACTGAAACACCTTCTGTCTGTCCTTGGCTGTAGTTGTATGAAGTTTACATGCATGCCATCCTTACATAATTTGATGTCTACAAGTAACTAACTATTGATGATCATTTGAAATGATGTGTGTGGGAAGGTTCTGAACCTCTGATTCAACTGTATGAGATCCTTTTGAGGGCGCCGGGTGTATTGGGAGCACGCTTCAGCGGTGCCGGATTTAGAGGGTGCTGTATTGCATTGGTGGAGGCTGATCTTGCAACTGAAGCTGCATCATTTGTTAGGAGAGAATATCTTAACCTTCAGCCTGAGTTAGCTAGCCATACAAGTGATGATAAAGCAGTTTTGATATGTGATTCTGGTGATTGTGCACGTATAATTTGAACAGCATTCATTAAATGTTCTGTATTCTTTTCATTTGTGTGTATCTATGTGCTTTTTTTTTATCTCTGCTGTTTGAAGATCTAATAACTAATAAACCAGGAATGGAAATATTATATCAAATATTTCATTCAACTACGTAGTATAATGAAATTGTGTCAAGTTATAAATTTTTAACTTATTTTGCTTTTCTATTAATTTCCTTGTTTGTACTTAATATTATTTAATTTCTTAAAAAACATATAATAATAAGTAATCATTACCAACATATTAATCACCCTTTTTACCTTGAATTCAACATTGTAATAAAAACAAAAAATTGAATATTTTTGACACACTAGTATATATAGTAATCAAATGTAATAACATTAAATATGATAACGAAATTTAAGGAAGAGTATAAAAAGGAGGTAATAACATGAAATATGATAACGAGATTTAAGGAAGAGGGTAAAAAGGAGGTGGAAGTTTTTTTTAGTTTCCCACATTTTTTTAATCCTCGCACTAGAGGCAATCATGTCCAAGTCGAGAACATCCATAGGTACGTGGGACTAACTCTCATATCAGATATTTTTTCATCTACAAGACTCAAATCTGAGACATTGCTTAAGGTGAATCAAACATGTACCATTTGAACCAACACATCTTGGTGGAGGTCGAAGATTTGAGTCCCACCCATTATAAATACTAATATTTACCTATAAAAATTAACATTAAATGTGATAGAAAATATAAAAATGGAATAAAAAACATGATACTTAAAACTTAAAAGACATCAAGGGGGAAAAATAAGAAATGGGCCTTGAAAATTTGAAAAAAATTAAAAGAAGAAAAAAAAAACTAGTCTTCAAAAACGCTAAACAGAATAAAAATGTGTAACTAGTTATCTCACGTGTGTAACATTTAGCTTCCGTGCAAACTATGAAACAGTTGGCATACTAGAGAGTAGAGACTGGGCCAAAAGTTCCTCATCAAACACACATTGACAGACACTGTTGCATCCTTTTTAGTTTCCGTACTTGTGTGGGCACATATTAATTACAAAAGGTAAAGTTTTTTGCACTGATTTTAGTTCATAATCTCTGCAACAGGGTATCAGAAACTCTGCATATTGGAAATGGAAATGAGAGATGTAATGAAAGGAAGATGAGTTGGAAATCATCGTACAAGGGCAAAGTTGTCAATGGAAAAATTGGTCTCCACATTTTTAATAACAAATAAAAATTGGTCTCCACCAATAACTTTCTTAATAACAAATCAATGGTTAATTTTTGTTTTACCCTAATTCAGTGAAATAATAATTTGTTGTCCCAATTCTTGTTTTGTATTAATAAAAATATAAAAGTCAATTAAAAAAATTTAACATTTATTATTTTTTGTTTACGAAAAAGATTTGGAACATCATTTGGATACGAGAGTTTTGTTAACAAATGAGTGGATCCACCAAAAACACCTTTTGAAGCCAGCACTTGCAACCACTACCCACCATCCCAAATCCTTTGATTTCACTCCAAGTTCCTCTCTTTTCCACCTAATCATGTTAATTCACTTTCCCTCTCTCTCTTTCCATGATCACCAATCAATAACTTGAGGGGGAAAAACAAGGACAAGAATCAGCAACAACATAGATTTCATTCAACAACATGGGTTCTGATCCTTTGTCTTCTGCATTGACTTCAACAAAACCAACACCAATTCCAACCCATGAAGAAGATCAAGACCTTCCATTAACTTCATCAACAACTTCTCTTCTCTCTTTCAACACTGACTCATCTTCACCACCACCACCACCTTCATCATCATCTCATAAACCTCTCTTCATCTCTCTTATCTTCATAACTTGCATTTCTCTCTCTGCAGCTTTTGCTTTTGCCTTTCTCTTCTTTTCTTCCTCACCAAAAACAACAACAAAGACAGAAACAACAGCACCATCAAATTCTACTCCCACTGTTTCACTTGCTCGTCCTCTCACAAAGCTTAAAAATCCTGTTGTTCTTTTAGTTTCCTCAGATGGGTTTAGATTTGGTTATCAATTCAAAACCTTTACACCAAACATTGGTCGTTTGATTCAAAATGGAACAGAAGCTGAAAAGGGTTTGATCCCAGTTTTCCCATCTCTAACTTTTCCTAACCATTATTCTATTGCCACTGGACTCTACCCTTCTTACCATGGCATAATAAACAACCATTTTGTTGATCCACTCTCGGGTGAAGCATTTTACATGGGGAGCCATGACCCTAAGTGGTGGCTTGGTGAGCCTATTTGGGAGACTGTGGTGAAAAATGGGTTGAAGGCTTCTACTTATTTCTGGCCAGGTTCTGAGGTAAATAAAGGTTCTTGGACTTGTGAGGTTAAGTATTGTAGTCATTATAATGGTTCTGTGCCTTTTGAGGATAGGGTTGATGCTGTTTTGAAGTATTTTGATTTGCCTAGTGATGAGATTCCTGATTTTATGACACTTTATTTCGAGGACCCGGATCATCAAGGTCATCGGGTTGGACCTGATGATCCTGAGATTACTGAAGCTGTTGCTAGGATTGATAGAATGATTGGGAGGTTGATTAGTGGTTTGGAACAAAGAGGGGTTTTTGAGGATGTTAGTATTATTATGGTTGGTGATCATGGAATGGTTGGTACCTGTGATAAAAAATTGATTTTTTTAGATGATTTGGCTCCTTGGATTAGTATACCGGAAAGTTGGGTTGTGTCTTATACTCCAGTGCTCGCAATTCGTCCGCCTGCTGGTTTTGCAGCATCAGATGTTGTTGCTAAGATGAATGAAGGATTGAATTCGAAGAAAGTTGAGAATGGGAAAAACTTGAGGGTGTTTATGAAGGAAGATTTGCCTAGTAGGCTACATTATGCGGCAAGTGATCGGATTCCACCAATAATTGGTTTGATTGAAGAAGGTTTCAAGGTTGAGCAAAAGAAAACAAAGCGCAAAGAGTGTGGTGGTTCACATGGTTATGACAACGCAGTTTTCTCCATGAGGACCATTTTCATTGGACATGGTCCTCAATTTGAGCGAGGGAGAAAAATACCATCCTTTGAGAATGTCCAGATTTATAATTTGGTTACTTCTATTCTCAAGATAAAGGGTGCACCTAATAATGGATCTGCCTCATTTGTAGAGTCTGTTCTTCTATCTGGTGCATAGAAATATGCAAGTTTTGTTGGTTGACAAAAACAGCAGCTATCGAAAACTAGTAAGTGGAATATTTGGTTGCTGAGCCGCATGATGATGTGCTCTCTCAGAAAGATGCTAAGATCAGAAACATGAACATGATGAGACATTGCAGAATGAATAGGTATCATATGTCTTTACAAGGGATGCTTGAACTAGTAATGTGTAGTTAGTTGACATAAATGATAAAGGTACTCCCATCTATTTGGTTCCGGTTTTGGTTGTTTTAACTTACGGAAGTAGAGGGTAAGCTTAGCTTTAAGAATGTTGTATTCTGTGTCTTACGTGCTATACAATCACATAATTTTCATTTTTTTGAGATAGAGTGATATCCACATTTGGATATTTAGCTTTTTCTCTTGTCCCAAATCTTTTATGTTTCCTTTGATTAAATTTAGATTAGGATTCTTCTGGAGTTAAACTGTTTCCATCTTTAAATTGTTGCTTTAATATCACATATCTGATTCCTTTCTCATAACTTCACTTGCACATCACTGTCATTGTCTATGTCTGATATGTAATATAAAGTGTGTAAGATATGTCACTAACATAAAACTTCAATCCAGTAATAAATAACTACAATGTCCTGCAATAACTTCAATTCTGTTTTTCACCTCTGCATGTATTTCCATACTAGTTCCTGCATCAGCAGACCACTCTAGAATTCGAAAGAATGACGAGACTTAAAGGCGTCGTGCAATTAGACAGGACTGTATATGGTTTTTGAGTTGACTCTCATTTTCTCATAATCCTTCTCACTGTGCATAAAGAGGGCATGAAGATATAGATATGGCCTATGGAGATTGACTTATTCAATCTTGAAAATAAACAAAACCTTAGTTAAAGATGCTATTATCTGTTGTTAACATTTCAAGTGTGAATATGTTTTTAAATAAGTTATCAAAATGAAGTCTCTTGTGTTAACTAGTAAGCTCACATATGTATACAAATGTGTGTTTAAAAGGAGGTATACAAATAAAATTACCCATTTGAACATCAAATTATTTGAAGCAGTTGATAACTCCCTATGTGAATCTATGAAGCTTAAATCTAATGAATACATGTATACAATGAATGACATAAATATAAGAACTACACCACACTATCCTCTTCTAGTTACTTTGTGATTATAAATGTAAGATTTGGAAAAGCAAATAAAGAGAGCCAATCCCACCACACTAAGTCCAGAAAGTAGCCAATAAAAGTAATCAAGATGTGCTTTGTTTAGATTATTAGCAAACCAACTATCTTGTTTTCCATCTTTGCCACACACCTTTTCAATCAAAGAAATCAGAAAACCACTCAGAAAGCTACCCACACCAAAGATGCTCAAATAGAGAGCAAGACCCATGCTTCTTAGATCATTTGGGACCTGGCCATAGAAAAATTCCTGTAGACCAACCATAATAAAAACATCAGAAATACCAAATAAGAAATATTGAGGAATCAACCACCATATACTCATTGGTAAAGTTGCATTAGGATCATCAACAAGACCAGACTCTTGTGCTGTTTTTAATCTTTTCATCTCAACAAGGGCTGCAATTGATATTGCAAATATGGATATAAAAAGTCCAGTCCCAATTCTCTGTAAAACTGTGATGCCTGAAGGTTTCCCTGTGATAGCTCTTGCTATCGGCACGAATAGGCGATCATAGATGGGACTGAAAAGAACGATGCCCGTGAGAGGAAGGGTTTGAAGAGAAGCGGCAGGTATATCGAAGCCTGGAAATATGTTTCTGTCCATTGTAACTGCTTGTTTGGTGAAGAAAGTAGGACTTTGAGCAAACACTATGCCATAAACCAGACTTGCAGCCCAAATAGGAACAAGCCTTAGTACTGCTTTTGCTTCTTCCACCTCACTGTGTCTACAAGTCTCTTTTTCTTTTGAATCATTTGGTGCTAACAATGCTTTATTGAGGAAACTGCACCAGCATATTCATGTCATGATATTTCAATCCATAGAAGATACTCTTACAGATAAGGCTCTATGTGGGATATTAGAAAAATGAATCACACAATTTTTCTTTGATTGGGAGTAAATTAACAGTTAAACAAAACACAGATTCAGGCATTATGAAATGGCCTAGCCAAATTAGTGGGAAGTGGAAAACACATAATCAATAATGAAGCAATGAGAGTTCAGTTTATTAGTAATTTTGTGCATGAGATGATGAGGGACCTTACATGAAACATAGAGTTCCATTATTTGAACATGAATTTGACAACTTTATCTTACAACAAATGAATTTTTCTCTATCTTTATCTGACTTGTTATCTTCTATATATACATGCCTCTCAAAACTGCCTCACAAAAATTAAAGGTATGACAAATGTTGTCCCATATTTGATGTACACATGTACACAAAACAAACTCTGAAACTTAAAACCAAAACTGTAGTTGGACTCTAATGTATCTCAACACATTGACTGAGTTAAGAATCCACTAATAATAATATATATTTGTAACTCTTACTTGAATTGTTGATCATAATTATGATGAGGAACTATTTCACCATGTTCCTCTTCAATAGCAGAGCTTGATAGGTTAGTTCGCCAATTTGTTAAAGCTGCAACGAATACACGACCAATTCTGAGAAAGGGACTACTGTCATTGCCCTGAATGTTAAACCTGTAAGTCATTGTTCCAAGCAAGAAAACAAGCAATGCAATGATCATTGCAACAAAAGGGATTCCAAAACCAAGAACCCAGCTAAGGTTGTCCTGTATATAGTTCAAGATCCAAAGAGTTACCATGCAACCTGCACACATTGTAAAATACCACCAATTAAAGAATGAGCTTCTATCTTTGTACTCCTTCGGATGCTGTTCATCGAATTGATCTGCTCCAAAAGCTTGAACACAAGGTTTGTGTCCACCTTGTCCAATGGCAACCATATAGAGTGAGACAAAGAACAAGATTACTTGCACCCTTGGAGGGCATGATGTGAATTCATTGCCAACTTTGCATTCAGAATTGGTGAGAGAAGGAAGCATAGCTGATAGTGTTAATAAACCTAATCCCTGTAATTCATATTAAAAAATCAAGGGCTAGCAGCAAAAAAAATTAAACCATTTAAAGATAAGGTTGCATATATAAAATTATAAACCCTCCCCCGAATTCCATCAAGTGAGTGTACTTGGCCGCATCTTTTAATTGTGAATAAAACAGAGTTATAGTAGTATGTTTTTCTCTCTACACATGCTTGTTTTATCCTTAAACAAGATCTAGTTCGAATCTTGTATATGAAGAAAACTTCGGTCGAGAGAGATAGTACCACTATATTGTATGATCCCAACTTGAACAGAATTGATTCCAGTGGAGTGCAGAGCTAAGCAAAATATAGAAAAGAGATACGATAAAAGAACCAGTATAAAAATAAAAAGAGCGAAAAAAATGACAGACCACAACATAGAGGAGGGAAGCGATTATTATAGTAGTGTAGCGTCCGAGATGAGAGTCAGCAATGTAAGCTCCAAAAATAGGAAGCAATGAGGCTGTTCCAGTCCAAATGTTAACATTCTCTGCAGCAGTGACCGTAGTTTGGTGAAGTGGTCCTGTCAGATAAGATATAAGGTTTGTCTGAATCCCATAAAAGGCAACCCTCTCGGCTACTTCAACACCTGATCATATATTACATAAAAAATGTTACTGTTGCTAAGATCGACTACATGAATTGAACGATAGTGTCCTCTATGTTCAATGACAATACATTGATCACTAAATTTTACTAATAGTTTCGCGAAAAACTAAAGAAAGAAAGATACGGTGTAGCAGAAGTACCTATGATAAAGCGAGCGGATTTCCAGGAGCCCGATTTGGATCTGATGGCAGGTTGTCCTTTGTAGTCAATAGCACCATCAACTGTATCCAAAACCAGAGAAAGATGAGCTTCCATGGAAACTTGGTCGGATATGGACATGTTGTGTTACTTGAAGCTAGTTAAAGTTTTGTGTGTGTGTGATATTGTCTTCAGCTTCGGTTAAGACAGATAGTTGTTGAGTGAATTAATTAAGGAACATAATGCATCATGCATCACATGTTTTATTATTTATTGAAACTTTAGAAGAAAGCAAGTTAGAAAAGCATGTTAGGAAATTAATTATTATACTCAAGTGTTAGCTTTTCATCATATTGGTTTGGGTGGTTGCCATTACATTTGTCCAACTCTTGTTTTTTTTTTGCATAGAACCTGTAAACCAAGTGGGGCACTCTCCTTTAAATGGTATTTGTACATTTAACTTGTATACCTTTTTGTTTGGGTCAAACTTGTATACTTTTTTAAAAATAAATATAAGAAATGAAGTTTATGGAGATAGAAATTCATCATTTTGATAATAAGCCTAAGATTATTGCTCCCATTGAGTTGAACTCAATGACTAAGGGAAACATAACTTGCAGCTGCATTTTTAACTTGGGGGTATCTGCTATGTTAATGTTATGTCCCTTAATTTCTATTTGTTGAAAACTTTGATTCACCATTTTGCATCACATGGGAGTTCAGATATATGCATACATGGAACATGTGGAGATAGCAAAAGTGCATGCTTTTGAGCTAACAAAGAATGACAGCATGTGAGGCTGGGATATCATATTGTTTGTTTGATTTCATATGATAATAAAATCTGATGTCATTTCAATATCAAGATAGAATAGGACAGAATAGTTTCTTTTTTCCTTTTATGATCAAATTAAAAAGTGAAGAACTCTCAAACAAGGTATTAGATATAATTCTTGTCCTTACTATCCTCATATCCAACAAACTTCTGAATTAATTTGAACTTCACTTATGTGGTCAAATGAGCAGTCAAAATAACTTATATTGATGCTGTGAAATAAACAAAGCCTTAATTTCTGTTATTATCAGCATAGTTGAACATTGAGTCCTTCATCCAGGGGACATAGCAGAAAACAGAACCTTCCTTGTGGCTAGTCCCTCCATTTCCATTCTAGTGCGCCTATATATAATCAAGCACATTTCCCAGAGGTGCTTGTCTTAATTCATATTGTACTTGATTGTGTTCTGGAAGAATGTGTGATTAGATTATGCTACTAGTCTATAAAAATTATGTAAATATATATAGATTTGTGCAACTTTCATCACTGATTTAAATTTCCAGTTGCTGCCACAAACTCTGTAAATTAATTAGCTATTTTTAGCTGCTGCGTACTACCTCCCTCTTTTCTGTGGCCAGAGTTTGTAAATAAGATTTCTTTGCGATTTCAACCATTTAGAACAGATTCCCCGTCTCTCACTCATTTCATCATGGACCAACAAAACATTAGCCCAACACAGATACCGAGTGTTATATATAGTTGCCTCATTTTTAATGTTTAATGTATAGTCAAACTATACGATGGAGCTAAAGGAAGAAAAGGCATCCCCACAACGGGTAAAATGTTTATTGTGTGCCTTTCATTCTTTTCGAATCAATCACTACCCTTTTATATTTAACAAATAAAAGGTTCACCATTTTATAATTTAACTAATGGTCGCAAAATGTGTCAGACCTCCCTTATTCACTCATAAGAGCTTTGTTATTTGAACTACCACTTTCAACACTTCCACCCGACAAAACTACTATAGCAGCACCTACTATTTACTATTTTTTCTTTCTCCCCATAATCATTGCACAACATACAAAAAGTGGCGATCCTATACAGTGTCCCCTTACTGTGTGGCTTTCAGTTGTAAAAAAAACATTTCTACCTATATAAATAGTAACCTCATTATTAGAACCAAATCCTAGCAAAGATCATGTATTGAGCAATGCCTTGAAGTCCACGCAACATTAAGATGAACCAGCTTTGGAAGCAACACAAGTGGCCTGACTGTGGCTTGGCACAAGTCATGGGCACCAGCTTGGCTCAACATGCCTGGGTCAGATTCAAGGTCATGGTACATCTGGTGCTCAGCACGCATCAGCATGCTTCGGTCAGATTCAGGGTCATGGTGCATTTGGTGTTCAACATGCATCGGTCAGCTCAGGCATTGTGGCTCACATGGTGCATTAGATTGGCACGGTCAACTCAACCTTGGTGCATCATGCTGTCTCGGTCAGTGGCGCATCAGATTGTCTTGGTCCAGCGAGGCATTGGCGCATCAGACTGACTCAATCATTGAGCATGCTTGGCGCATCAGAGATACGGTCATGAGCCACACTTGGCGCATCAGACGAGACACGATCAGATTCCAGCACCTGGACTTTTATTAAGCACGTCTGTTTTATACAGACACTTTTTGAATATTCTAGAATAGGGTCATTATGGAGTTAGTTAAGATAGTTAGATATAGATTTTGTTAGGTTTTGATCTTCTTATAAGAGATTGCTTGTTCTTTTAAGCTAAGTCAAGCTCTGTAACATTTGTATATAAGGAGCCTTTTGGCTCACTTACATATCATGAAATGAACTTTATTCAGTCTCAATATCACAATACTCATGACTCACTAGGTGAGATCAATTTGACCCTTTATAGACTTTAACCACTTTTGTTCCCCAAACTTAATGTTAATGTTCTTATGAGTTATCACTTGCAAGCAATTACTCCCTCACACATGTGGTAAATGTCACAACACAAAGGTCCGCCAATTGCTTTAAACCTCAACCCAAACAATTCAAAATGAATCACAATAAACTAACTATTTTTTTACCTCAGCCTTTAAATATGAGATAAAAAAATTAAAAAAGTATCATATGGACTTAATTTTTTGTGCGCATTTTATGCTTCTTTAGTAGTTAGCTGAACTAAACAAAACCCATAAAACAATTACGTTTTTGAATAACTAATTATAACAAAAAAAATGTTGTTAAAAAGTTGTTTAATTACACATATAAAAAGTCTAAACACACAAATTACAAGGGATGAAAAATATATGAAAAACATATATTTTTTTCTATACTAATCCATTTCAAGATCTGTGAACTCACTTTTACATTTTGATCTTTCTTAAGATTTGGCAATACATTACACTGCTAAACCGACATCTTGTTGGTAAAAAATGTAATTACAATTGCTAAAATTAATTATTATTTTCATGAGTAAAATCAAATGCAGTATACAAATTTCAATTTCTCAACAAACAATAACCTTTTTTCTCTCATAGGATGATGTGAATCAAGGATGAGAAGTACAATGAAATGTCTCAAAGTGGCATTTGGGCGAAATAGAACGCAACAACAATCTTGCAGTTTCCTCCTGTTTGATATTTGCTCCTTCCTTCTCCACCAACACGGCACCCACAATCCGATCATAATCTCCACCGCCTCCGGCAACAAAAGCCACCAGCGCCGCCTGTACTGGCCCCAAACTAGGGTTAAACGCCGCTGATTCCACGTAACATCCTTTATATGTCTTCCCTCCACAATCCACAAGCGCCACCGCAGACGGACACTCGCTGTAAGGCGCGTGAGACTCATTCGCACCCTCCAAAGCCGCATCCAACAACTTCACATCACCGTTACAAAATCGGTTACTCGCGTCAGTTACAAGTGTTAATCGATTATGATGTCGTTCTAGAAGGAGAGGAGAATCTTCTGGAAGGAGATCGTGAGGACCGAATCTATGAGGGAGGAAGTGAGACAAAGGTGTGAATTCTTGTTTATCGCTGTTGTCTGCGATGAGAATGTCAATGTTCTGAGGGTTGCGTAGTTCTTGGAGGAACTGGCGGCAGTGGCCGCAGGGGGCGGCGGAGACGGCGAAGGAGAGGAGGTCTGGTTCGTTGTTGAGGAGGAGGTTGATGATGAGGAACTGTTCGGCGTGGATGGAGTGGTGGAGTGGGAGACCAGGGAATTCGATGTTGACGCCGATGAAGACGCGGCCGGAGGATCCGAGACCAACGGCGGCGACGTGGAAGTTGGAGATTGGAGGGCGGGCGAGGGTGCGGGCGGAGGCGACGAGGGATGGGAGGAGGTTGGGGAGAGTGAGGGCGGAGGATGAAGCCATTGATTGGGCTTCTGCTGCTGAGATTATGAATCTGGGTCGATCCATTTTTTGAGAAATTTGGGAATTTAGATGTGAAGTGATTATATGGAGCTTTGGGTGGAAACATAGATATACTGCATAAATGCATAATCTGCCGTGTACTAATTTTCGATTAAAAAATTTAATATTTATTATTATTGTTATTTTTGTTTTATTATTTTTGGCATCTGACACGACATAAGACATCATATCTCTGTTTCTCCGGTAGAAAACAATAAAAAAATATGAGTAAATTACACTGATACTCCTTGAGTTTTAGTGAAATTATACAAATCATTCCTCATTTTTTTTAACTTACACAAATTTCCCCTAGTTTTGTACTTTCATTACACTGATCACCCATATATAATGAATAAGTGTAATCTTTTAAACAAAAAATGTGATAAATGCAATTAAGTTAAACAAAACATGATATATTGTGTAGACAAGTCTAAATAATATACAAATCAATATATCTTTATTATTTTTGGTTNAACCAAAAATAATAAAGATATATTGATTTGTATATTATTTAGACTTGTCTACACAATATATCATGTTTTGTTTAACTTAATTGCATTTATCACATTTTTTGTTTAAAAAATTACACTTATTTATTATACAAGGGTGGTCAGAGTAACGAAAGTATAAAACTATGGGAGGTTTGTGTAAGTTTAGAAAAGTGAGGGGTGGTTTGTGTAATTTCACTAAAACTCAGGGGGTGTCAGTGTAATTTACTCTAAAAATATAATAAATTTATCTAATTTAATGAGATAATTATTTCCTCCTGCCAATGAAATCATGACATGCGTCATGTTTCATCATTTTCTATAAAAATATTTTTAAAAATAAATAAAATAGCACACATGTCACATTTTTACTGGCTAGATGAAATAAGTTATATCCTGATATAAGGAGATACATTATTCTTTTAATTGACCTTAGTTCATCTAATAATTAAATAGGTAAAATACAAAGTTACAAACTAATCTATTTAATTATATTATATTATTCTAATATATCTAGTATAATGACATCTTCATATAATATAAAAAGTAAATAATCTATAATTGAATTGATAAATTTGATGTATACATTTAAAAGTAGAATATAATATATATGCACTATTGGTGTGAAGATCTATATATAATCATTATATTATCCATCATTTATTTGGATTAATTTTAAAACAAAATCAACAATTAAATATGAATGGTTAATGATATAACAATAATAATATATAAAATTCTTATTCAATATAAACATTTTTTCTTTTAAAAGTGTGTATGTTAGTACATTTAAATGAAAATATGTTAGAATGACAAAAAAAAACTAGAATATAATAGACGTTTAAAGCTATATGTTACTATTGTGTCGACCTGCACTCTGTGTCTGTCATCCCCGCATTCTTATTTTTTTTATATAGAATATATCATTTTCATATTATACTGTTTAGGAAAACTATCATGTGATATATACTGGAAGTTAAAAATGAAAATAAATTGTTATGACTAAGTAATTTATCTACATTTCAAATTTAATATCATAATCAATATAATTCACTTATCCGTTGAAAATCCACATCAGTTTAGAAATGGGAGGGTTTAAGAGTTGACATGGTAGTTAAAAATGAAGCATTAATTAACATTAAAATAGATATAATATTCAGAAACATGAAAATAGAATTACTCTATGTAAGTTATTTTATATTTTCTATTTATCTATTAGTATGGAAGATTAGTATAAATAAACATGAAATTAGGAATTATAAAATATAAAGTAGGGAAACATAAAATATTCTAAGTGTAGTTATTTTATGTTTTTCTAATTTCTAGTATACAAATTTATATAAAATACTTCACAATAGTTATTTAATGTTTATTAATATTAACATATATAAAGATAAAAGTATAAGTTATAAAATAAAATTAGAAATTATAAAATTTAAAATTGGAAAACATAAAATAATTCATAGAAATTATTTTAGATTTTACCTTTATTAATAGTATAGAAGTATAGATATGAACTAAAAAAAAAGTTCAATATATTTAGAGCTGATAATGTGTGTGGATGGAATCAGATCATGGACCTCATGATGGGTGGATCTGAATCTCATAATGGATATCATGATGGGTCTTTTTAATTAATGGTAGTCTATTCCCGCCAACAACAGGAGGATTATAAATTTCGTTAGATTTTTACTTTATCTTATTGTACATCTAATTATTTTTCTTTCTAAGGTTATATGTTTATTGTTTTTTTTTATAAAAGTGGAATACCTATACACTCATAATGTAAAAATTATACAAGGTTAATCATCTGTTATTCATTTGGATTATTTTTTTAAAGAGTTAATGATAATAAAATATGAATGATATAATGATAGTATGTAAGACTCATATACTATATATATTTATTCTATTTCTGTAATATGTAGGGTACCCAACCATATACGTCACTAGTTTAGGACATAAATTCTATGGACAAATTAACATAACCGAATCATAACTAAGAGTTTTTAGGCAGAAATATCTGTAGATAATTTATTTAGAGACATGCTGACAATAGGTAAATGTATTAAATAAAACCACAAATTATAGGGTTTAGCGTCTACGAGAAATTATGGTAAAACTAAAAGCCCAAGGTTGTAAAATTACCCCAAGTCTTAGTAGAAGTCAATGGGGACAAGGATTTGAGATTTTAGTGCAAGGAAATTGGAGAAGGATGCAACTTTAGAGATATGTGAGTTCAAGGAATTAGAGAAGAATTTCTTATCTCTTAGCTTCCTGCGGCAAACACAAGGAACTGGTTTTCATATGTTAGGACTTAAGAATATGATGAGATCATATATTAGGATCTAAGAATATGAGGAGAATTTAACTCAAAAGATTCATGTATTTTAAATATTAATAATTTATTTGTTTTTTTTTCTCCATTTGTTAAAAAAGGTGCGTCGCGATGCTCTTTATGTGTTATATGATAGCACTAAAGATGCCTTATGATGATTTTATCTGAAAGATATTATGGCTGTTTATTAGGATCACCAAAATGTGTATTCTGCTAGCTAGAGAAACATAGCCTTCTAAGCTATTAGTAATTTATAAATCATGCTTTGTCCGTATCCATGTAATTATTCGTAAACATATAAGCTAGTAACTAGTAAATATAGGTGTGCCGTGTGTATTGAAAAGGCCATCAATTATTACACTTTTGGAGACCATTCTTAAGTGATTAAAAACAACTAAACATTAATAATTTATTATAAGAGTTAGTTTCTTCTTCATTAATAGAAAGACAATAGTTTCAAAAAAAAAAATGAAATGTAATTTTCAATGATATATCTACTATTTTGATTACAATAAAATTACATTTTTGTTGTCATTAAAAATAAATAGAGAAACATGTATTTGTTTCTCCATTAAAGGAGATGGTCCTAGTTGTTATCATAGATGAAGATTTTGAACTATTTTTTTGGTACTACCAAATTGTATCTTCTCACCTTATACTAATCTATTTTGGAGTATGTGGCTGGTCCTCCCAAAAAATGTCGATCACACTATCCATTAGGAGAGGATCCTAGTTGTTATCATAGATGAAGATTTTGAACTATTTTTTGGTACTACCAAAGATATCTCCTCACCTTATACTAATCTATTTCGGAGTACGCAGTTGTCCCTTCCAATAAGTGTCGCTCACATGAATCGAGCATTTGACATTTTAGTCATTCTTAGGATCTAGCTGGACCTTATACTATTAGACCAACACCTTATTGGTTGAGAAGTTGAGATTTTAACTATTTGGATGCAAGGTTTGCATCAGACAAATATGAAACTTTAGTGGGTTCCCATTGGGCATGCATACCAAGATAGTGAATAGCAGCATAAAAAATCCAACGTTCATATAAAATAAAATCACAAGAACCATATTAATAAAATAATCACAAGCTATGCAGAAAGGTAACTTAAATTAAGAAGCTAAACGTGTAGAGAGGCAACAAGATGAATCAAACCCAACCCTGTTTGTAACGTTGGAATAGGTCTTCTGTTTGAGCATTCTTGAATGCACTACAAGCAATAACATAGACCCATATAAGGACAACCACAGCCACAATGAGAATGATATTTGCTTTCCTCCATTCTTTTCTGAGGTTCCCTAATAGACCAGCCTTACATGCATTACAATTATAGCATAGCTGGCTCTGGTCATTGTTCCACAAGTAGCAATCTGGGTCAGCTATTGCATTCACAGGGTTTGTCCATAATATGGGACTCACATAAGTGAATCCACATGAGGTGGGAGGTTTGCAACATCCTGACTGTAAAACCAATCAAACACAAATTGATTAGCTCGAGTATCGGTGCAAGTGCGACGCATTATTTTTACATATCGAAAATAGTCTCTTCGATTACAGATATAATGACATAATGTTGTTATTGTATACATCTACCTTTTTCAGACCCTGTTAGATTAAAATCTTGTATACCAAAAGATAATGTTGTCATATACATATATGAGCAAAATGTAGCCTAACCTTAAAAAACGATGGTAGAAGTAAGTCAGAAAAAGGGATAAACAACACTACCGAACCATGCCACAAGCTGGCAACCATAACATAAATTTTAACTTCATGTGCAGTGAAGACAAAACAAAGAGCATATAAAGTCAAGGCTGATTACTTTAATATGGGATAAATAAGCACCATTTAACTTTAAGGAAATAAATTTAGTAAGTAAATATTAGAATATTTAATTGCGCATGCACCTTTTCAGGGACTCGATCATCAATTTTTCTTATAGAATATTAGATGTCCCACATAACACTATCTAATGTCTATTGTAATCTGATAACAAGGGACGCGCCTAATGTCTTCTACTAAATATTCATTATTAAGTCATGTTGATTTTTATTTTGATAACCCAAAAACTTATTTAAACAAGTATTAGGAGTGATCAAATCCAATAATACAAAAGATCTAAGCTAAACTCATGGGAAGACAGGCAGAGGGACTTGTACCAGTCAGAAAACATGACAAAACCAATCCCTACAAAATTAAACCACACTCATGGGCCTACCTTAATTAAATCAAACAAAAAAGACACATTATTAAAAATAACATTATTTCTGAACCGCCGCAACCACGAAACACCCCATGTTAGTAAATCATGCTATAATTTGAAACAAAAAATATCAACCACAATTTTCTGCCGGTATATCACAGTATGATGTCGGGTGCTTGTAAACCTCAAATTTCAAACAGAAAAATTATCCACACTATATATGTGGTGGGTGGGTAAAGTTATGAATAAGACGCTACACTAAGTTGAAAATTTTACATGTTTTGATAAGTAACCAGTACAATGCAATAATTGTTGGAGATTTTAAAATCTGGATCCAACACACAGATTTTATTGAACTAAATAACTAATGCATGCTTTAGAGTTTTGTTTAAGGAAATCAAATAAATAATTTTGTATCAAGAAATGACTGTATTAGTTTTTCAATATGCTTACTTGTTTTTGTAATTTTTATACAATGTCTTTAGAATACTTGGTAACATAATCCTAAACAATATATATATATATATACACACACGTATTCATTTACTGTAAGAGTAAGTTTTTTAAACTTGCTCTTCATCCTAACTATCAATTTTAGGAAAATCTAATGGTATAGATCTTCTCACTAATTCAAATCATTAAATTGAATTTCTCTAAAATTAATGGCTAGGATGTAGAGTAAATTAAGTCGATCCTCACTCATATACTTTACTATTATGTATTATTCCCTAATAAAATTTATGTTTATCAAAAAAGCTCCGATGGTCCACTCAAACCATCACGGGCTCAATTCATTCCCAATTACCATCATAGTCAAGTAACTTTAACAACTACCCCTTGGGACCTAGTCCACTGAAACGGAAGGATATCATGCTTTCACTTATTGTTAATCAAACCATGTATCCATTGGGTTTCCTTCTAACTCTAGAACCTATAATTCCTAATTTGATTATTAAATAAATTAATTCTCAGAATTGAGCAATAGGAAGGAAATGTGTCCTACATGGCTAAACATGTAACATGGTGACATGTGATGTGGGTCAGCGCCACGACAAATGATGAATAAATGCCTTAAAAAATAAATTAAATATTTTAATGAAAATACTGAAAATTTACTCCTAGTTTGTTTCCAAGAAGAAGAAAAACACTGACTGATAGATGGATTTAGTAAGTCCTGACTTTGCAGTTTTACCACAGGAAAGAAATATTATATATTATATAAGTTTTATACACGTTTATCCTTCATTATTTATATTTAATAAGTATTGAATAATAGATAATGTATTAAGTGTATAAATCTTTATAGTAATTATGCAATATAAAGATTTTATCCATTGTCAATAGATATAAATTTTGTACATCAAGGACTAAACTTTAGGCAAATTGTTTTTAATCTATGATTTACAATTGAACCAACAGGGCAATATTGTAGAATTTTGATAATCTGAAATATTATGAGCTTAAAACCATGGCAGGAAAACGAAAATTGACCTGTAAAGGAGAGATATGATGAGAAGCAAAGAACTGATCAGAAGTGATATAATTCTGTGTAAGCTTAACACACACATCAGAATCAGCCAAACACGTCTTTATCTTCTCCCAACTCCCAGAATCCGTAACATAATTCCTCAACCACTTGGAAAACCTATCAAGCTTATACTCCTCATACCCTCTTCCGGGAACAACATAGCTCCCATCGGGTCTAGTAACAACAAATGCAAAGACAAGAAGAACGAGAACGATAACAATGAGAAGAGCCATAGAGAAAAGGTATAGAGCTAAGAGACCTTGTTTGTTCCAGTAAGCACCGATGAAGCCGGAAAGTGAGACAAGGAGAATGAGGAGACCGAGGATTACGAGGGGCCAACGGAAGTTGTGGATGCAGATGTTGTCTGGTTTTGATGATAGCCAAATGCCTGAGGCTATGATGGGAATTGAGGTGAGAATTGCTATGAAGTTTAGTACTGAGGTTATGTTGTTGCTGAGACCCATTTTGGGAGTGGGAAAGTTGGAGAAGGAAAAAGAGGAGTGAGTTTGGGGCTGTGTGAAATGGATGGAATTGGGGTGTGTGTTCACACTAATGGAGGAGATTTATGATATGAATTTAAAATTTATGGAGTGTAAAAAAGGTATATTATTTATCATTGATTGATACACTAAGTGAGATATGAATGGGGACATATGATCATCATTCCTTCCGGACAGTACAAGTATGATATTTTTATAGAAAATGATGAAACAATGCACATGTCATTATTTTAGTGACTGAATGAGATAACTTATCTCCTTGTATTAAGAGATACTTTATTATCAAGATTAATCACATATATTGTATTTATTTATCACTCATTTAAATTATTTTTACTAAAAAGTTAATGTTAATTAAATATAAATGGTGAATGATGAAGTAACAATGTATAAAACTCATATATTAATAGTGTATACCTCTTTTTTCTATTGAAAAAGTAATATATATACAATGTAAAATATTTATGCACAATTATTACATTATCAATCATTCATTTAGATTACTTTTTTCTAAAAAGGAAATACTTATTAAATATATCCTTATATGGGAATTTTTTTGTCTTGGAAAAGGTAAATAACTACTAGGAATTCAACGCTATATTTGGTTAAGGAATGAAAGTGAAAGAAAGAAAGTCGAAAGAAAGAAAGTTGAAGGAAAAAGTAGTGAAAATGATATGATAATTTTGTTGTTTCATGTGATTGAAAATGAAAGAAAAGTGAGAGGAAAGAAAATGTGAGTTTAAACATAATATATTTGATATGACATAAATTCTCTCATTATATAACTAAATTACATAACTAAATAATTATTTAAAATAACAATATATAACTATAACTATATAGTATGTCTAATTTTTAAACATTGTTTTTTAATGTTACAAAATAAATAACTAAATAATTTATTTTTAATAATTTTGATTCATATTTTTAAGTAACATATAAAGTATAAACTAAGTTTAATATACCAACTTTTGTGTATAAAGTTCAACAAAATGATTAACATCTTCTGTCTTATTCTACTAATGCATCCAAATAAATTATAATTCATATTTAACCATCACTTTTATATTTCTTACAATCTCACTTCAACATATTTGCGTACAGTCTTTTTAATTTATTTATTAATTGTCACTTTTTGATCATTTTAAATAATTATGCTTATTTTTTTCACTCCATTTTTTAGAAATACATCATTACTATTTATTTGTGAGTTTAGAAGCAATAAAAAAAATCAACTTAATTAATTTTACATGAAAATGACTATAAACAAAGAATTTCAGTACATTGTATATATATTCACATAGATTATGGTTATTTCAATTCGTTAGGGCAAATTTTGAATTTTTTATAATTTTCTCTCCTTTCTTCATTTTTTTCCCACAAATTAGGGAGAAATTTTTTTTTTGTGGGGCTCATGCATATTTTTACTTTTTCCTCCTTTTAAGTGTTGAACCAAATGATGGAAAACAAAAAATTTCACCCATTTTCTTTTCTCTTATTTTCCATATAACCAAACATAGTGTTAATCTTTTAATCTATTTAGAGATAGAGACTTTATTCGTAGGTAAGTTGAAATGTGTTTAAAATTGATTTACCAAAGTACATTGATAAGTCAGATCTAGTTATTTCTTGATTTTCAATCCTAGTTTAATCTTCTACATATAATTGTGCATATTTGAAAATCAGCTTAGAGAGATATAAACCAATAACGTTTAACCTTTGGATTTACTAATTATCATAGCAAATGATAACCATATTAAAAATGATCTTCGCTACAACTTGGTTGTAAGATTTTATTGCTTGGAACCATGATTATTCTTGGTGTGAGAACTATTTCATCACACATATTTGAATTATATGTACACATATGAGTTTCAATTTTTTTTATCTAGTTCCTTATTCCATTTCATAAACCGTTCAATGGGTCTAAAATTCTTAATAACACTATTTTCTTGTCATGATTTAATTTTTGTTAAATTAGATATTATATATCAAGCAATAATTTATTATAATTTATTCTTATCCCTTGTTTGATTTCCTCGTTTTTTCAGTAATGTTTATAGTCAAATTATTTTTTATTATAAAGAGACGTTTTTTATTAACACAACCCACTGCCGTTTCCCCACGTGGTTTTGGAAATTTCTTAAAATGTTAATGTTTTGGATAAATAAGTTACAAATGTGATTATGTCATCACCATACAATTTCACAACTCTTAAAACCTAACCTTAACACATTAACGTAAAACTTAGCTTTAAATAATGTAATTCCATCTACTGGCATGCGCTTGTCACTAATCCTTATTGTGTGCCATGTCAGATGCGGTTGAGGATTCTTTACCTTGATAAAGATATGACATGGAAAGTATGTCATAAACTCTTTCTTAAACCAATGAAATATATTATACCATTTAAAAAATTAAATATTAATTATTTTTTTGTTTCCTTCATTATCATTAGTCTAAGATATAGTTTGGGATATACTCTGAGATAGTAGATCATGGTTTGCATGCCGAACTATTAGAGGGTGAGACTGAGACCTGTACTAATTTCCTATCCGAGTCCAATAAAAAAATGTCACATAATAAAAAATAAAATTCTAAAAATACTACATAATTTTTTTAATTAATTAGAAACATAAGAAATAATAATTTTAGAACACATATTCCATTTGGTCAAAAGTTGATGAGTGTTTGGAATTTCATAAGCTTTACAAGCAACGCCTCCTATAGCCAGCCAGATTTGTTTAAGTGGACCAAGGTATTTTCTGACGGAAACAATGTCCAGTGTTGAAGTGTTTAAGTTGGAGTGATTCAAACATCATGGACAACAGTAGTTGTCCTCTTGTGTCGACATTGAGGAGTAATTATTATATTGTGATTTTTGAAAGAGTTAAAATCTATGCACTAATAGTGTACAGTTTTTTTATACTGTCAACATATCATCTATCATTGATTTGTATTACTTTTGTTTTAGAGTCAATGGTAGTTAACAAATCAATGGTGAATGATTGCTGACAGTATAAAAAACTCTTACACCGTCAGTGTATACATATTAATTCATTTTTTAAATTTATATAATAATATGATTGTATCAATCATTTTTTTTAAATTGCATAAACACAATATTTATATCTACATATTGTTAACACAAATGATGAAGAAAATCAATTTGAGAAAGAAGATGCAAATTTGTTGTAGATGAGTGAGTTCGTGTATATGCCTCTTGTGTATATATTCTTGAGAATGAATTATATTGTGGTGCATTTATATTAGCAACCAGAGTACACAAACTAAAACAGAAAAATCTGAAACTGACTTAACTGTTTTATGTATATGTCATGTTCCACATTGCATTTCTTGAACCTCTCTTTTTGAAGGAATGAGTCTATTATATTGTTCCAGGCTCTAGGGGCATGCTTTAACCCATACGAAGCTTTGTTCAACTTGAGTACTTTATCTTCATGACCTGAGGCTAGGAAACCAGGAGGTTGTTGAATGTAGACTTCCTCATCCAAAGGTCCATTTAGAAAAGCAGATTTGACATCAAGTTGCCAAATCTTCTATCTTTTCCAGCTAGCTAGGCTTACTAGAACTCTCACTGTTTCAAACCTGGCCATAAGTGCAAATACCTCTGAGTAATTCTCACCTTCCTTTTGCATAAACCCCTTTGCTATCAACCTTGCTTTCTGCTTGACTATGTTGCCATAGGGTTTAAGTTTTGTCTTGTAGATCCATTTTACTACTATAGAGTTTTTTCCACTTGGTAGAGTGACTAGTTCCCAAGTGGTGATCCTCTTTATAACCTCCAATTCTTCATTCATTGTATCTACCCACATATTCTGTCTAATAGCTTCTTGAAACTTTACTGATTCAGTAGCAGCCATAAGTGCCAAGTGTACAAGTTCCCCTTCATCAGTAATTGCATCATCAAAAAACATATGGTAATCTCTGAGTCTTGAGAGTAGACCTCTAACCCTTTTCAGTTCTGCCTGGTTGAGATACTGGTTCAAGTACACCCTCTTCAGTTGGTGATGACTCTGTTTGTTGCTTAGCTGATTCTATTAGGATATAGACCATTGTTGATGCCTTAGTACTTACATTCAGGTTGTCTTCTTAGTAGTTCAACTCATCAAATTGTACATCTCTGCTGTAGACTATTTTCTGGTCTTAGGATTGTATAACTTGTAAGATCTTGTAGGGTGATAACCCATGAAGATCATGGCCTCACTCTTGTCATCCAACTTTCTTCTCTTCTGATTTGGAACATGAGAATAGCACATAGTTCCAAATACTATAAGATGGTGAACACTTGGTTTCCTTCCTGACCATACCTCCTTAAGAACTAGAGATGTTGAGTTTTTTGTTGGACACAAATTTAGCACACATGTGGCTGTTTCTACTGCCTCAGCCTAGAAACCTAGTGCGAGTTTGGTGTCTTTCATCATACTTCTCACCATGTCCATGATAATTCTATTTCTTCTTTCTGCTGCACCATTGTGTTGGGGTGTTGATATAAATCAAGGGAGAACCTATGATTTTTGGAGGACAATCTTACAAGTAGGAGAGCCACTTAGAATCCACATTCTTGAAAGAATGGAATTATGACAGTTTTTAGTTATTATTTTATTGCATGAATAAATGAGAATAATTCTCATGGGTAGTCTTAGAATTTATTTTAATTATTGTCTAAGTATTTTATGTAGTTTCATTAATAACACTTTGCATCATTCATTTGATTTCAAATCCTTCATTTATTTATAAGCTGATTAGATTGATAGAAACTTGCCTTATTAGACTCTCTCCAAACCAATTTGAAATTGGTTTATCAATGTTATCTCCTTGCTTAATTATTATGATGATTCCATATGGTCTAGTTGTGCCCTCCTTGGACTTAACTATTTGCCACCATTGGACCATGTTAGAAGGAATTAAAATAAATTCTCAACCCCTATCGTACATGATTTTAATGAAATTAAATAAAATACTTAGATGATAATTAAAATAAATTCTAAGACTCTCCATGAGAATTATTCTCATTTATTCATGCAATAAATTAATAACTAAAACTTGTCATAATTCCCTTCCAAGAATGTGGATTCCAAGTGGTTCTCCTACTTGTAAGATTGTCCTCCATAAATCATAGGTTCCCCCTTGATTTATATCACACTTTCCTTCTTGAAAAGAATTTGTCCTCAAATTTGAGACACCATATTTCCTGGATCAAAGACCACCTTTTTGAATTGTTGGAACCAACTCTTTACATATTCATAATGGGTTATACCCCTAATGAACCATTCAACAATAAGATAAGCATTCATAATTTTTTGATTGGTAGAAATTGAATTTCAGAAAATCCACCTTTCACCATAAAAGTTGAATCTACCTCGTAGAGTTTTTCCTTCAACACATCAACATCACCCATAGAAATATTTCCATTGGGATCAATGTAAAAATAAATCTCTCTTAAAAGTGGAGGATCATGTGGTTCTTCCTTAGAAAAGAATTTACCAATTTCCTGAAAAAATTGCTTAATAAAAATGGACTTCCACGAGAGGGGTTAGTAAATAAAAATTCCCACAATGAGGTAGGTTGAAGACCTGTTTTGAAATCAAAACATTATCAAGTCCATTTTTTTTTGTAAAATAAATTTATTTTCTCTCATCCTCAATAATAATTTTTTTGAATTTGTTTCTTCAATCTTTTCATCACTCTTATTTTCACACTTCTTTTCCACTCTTATTTTTTCTTCTTTTTTTAGCTCACTTTTATTCTCATACTCTTGTTTTTCACACATCCTTTCATTTCTCTCCTCCTCCAACTTTTCTCCCAACCTTTGTTGATCTTCATTTACTTGTTTAGGAGATAATGGAGACAACACCACCTTTCAGTTTTGGTGTAAAAAGTTGAACTTGTTTGAAAAACAATCATGCATGGTTCTTTTATCAAATTGCCATGGACGACCTAAAAGTATATGGCTAGCCTTCATATGAGCTACATCACAAAGAACCACATCTTCATACTTCCCTATAGAAAAGGGAACTTCAACTTGTTCCTTGGCAATTATTTTCCTAACCTCACTTAACCATTGAAGCCGGTAAGGTGTGGGATGTGGTATAGTCACAAAATTTAGCTTTGAGACTAATCTTGAACTAACCATGTTGGCACAACTGTGACTATCAATTATAAATAAGCATACCCTACCTTGGACCAAACATCTAAAATGAAAGATGTTGTCCCTTTGGTTGGCCTCATCTTCCATAACTTGATTTTTTTGAAATATTTCTCACCAAGAAAGATTTACCATGTGACATGACTTAGACATTTCAAGCAACTAGTGGCTCTGATACCACTTGTAAGATTGTCCTCAACAAATCATAGGTTCCCCCTTGATTTATATCAAGTGTATAAGGGGTTGTGATCTCATGAGATATTCCTTTTTCTTTGCAGAATTCTTCAAACTCTCTAGAGGTGTACTCACCGCCATCATCAGTCCTTAAGATCTTGATGTATCTCTCTGATTATTTCTCTACTAGAGCCTTGAATACTTTGAAAGTGTCAAACACTTCACTCTTGGCTTTCATAGGGTAAGTCCATAACTTCTTGCTCCATTCATCAACAAATGACACAAAGTATTTGTCCCCCCTAAATAAAAGACTTCAAATGGTCCACAAACATTAGAGTAAATGACATTCAATAAGTCTTTGTCTCTGCAAGGAACATAAAAGCCAAATGCAGATTTGTGTTGTTTCTCATAATGCATTTTTCACATATATTATGTGGATCCTTGATGTATGGAAGACCTTTAACAAGGTTCTTGTTATGCAGCAAATTTAAATCTCTAAAATTGAGATGCTCATACCTCACATTTCAAATCCATGGGTCATTTGTTTGAGATCCAGTTAGCAACCATTGAGATTTACATGTGCCAATTGAGACCTGAAATGTCCTGTTTGTAGAGAGTGGGGCTATGAGAAATTTTCTATTTCTTGCATCAAATATTTATAGGCTTTCTTGATGTAGATTCATCATGAATCCTTTTTCTAATAGCTGACAAATGATTATCAAATTGGTTTTCATTGTAGGAACATATATAACATATTTAATCATAGCCTTGTTGCCATTTATCATTGTGATCAAAATGTCCCCTGTACTCTCTGCTTGTATGGCCTTGTTGTCACCAAATCTTATTTGACTTTTTCTATTTTCATCAAAGTGTATCAGCCAACTTTTGTGCCCTGTCATATGATTAGAGCATCCCGAGTCTACATACCATATTTCTGCATCATTTAGTTCTTCTGATCCACTCTTCATCTTCAAGATGATGCTCACATCATCTTCATAGATTGGCCCTTTGGCCATATTGACCTCATCACATTGCCTTTCATTCATCTGTGTTTGAGATGAAAACTGACATTCTTTCGAGAAATGTCCCAACCTTCCACAATTATAGCACTGAACTTCCTCTTGTCCAATCTTTTCTTGCTTGCATTGAATCCCTTGTACCCTCATCTCCTTGAAGATTCAGGCACAAAGGTTCCACTACTAGTATTTTCTCTGCCACGACCTCATCCTCTAGATTCACCTCCTCTACCAAGTGAGTCTTTCTTTCTGAAGACATGTGCTTATAGTGCCTGATCTGATGCCTTCCCACCAGAACGCTCCATGATTCTTTGTTCATGAGCTTCAAGTAAGCCCTGGAGTTCTTCAATGTTTAGTTTTTACAAGTCTCTTGATTCCTCTATAGCTACCATTATGTGGTCAAACTTGGGATTCAAGGTGCGTAGAACCTTCTCTACTATGGTGAGATCAGTGATATTCTCACCATAAGACTTCATAGCATTGGATAGGGTAATGATTATGTTGAAGAACTCAAAGACCCTCTCAGCTTCATCAATTTGCATTAGTTCAAATTGTCTGCACATTGTTTGAAGACACACATTCTTTAACTGATTTGCCCCTTCATTCCCTTTTTCCAAGATCCTCCATGCATCAGTCGAGTTTTTTGGGGAATCAAGCATAAGGCTTTGCAATCATTCTTCAAATTTTGCTTATGCTTCACCCTTTGTTCTTTAGTGGCACCTTCGGCTAGTGGTGGGAAACCATTCACCACAATTTGAAGGGTTTCTTGATACCCCCAGAATCACCTTCATTTGTGCATACCACCAAACCCAATTATTTTCATCAATGATTGGTAGATTTGTTGGATAACTGTGTTGATTCATCCTTGATTGCAATCAATTTTTGTCCAGGAACATATCTGCTCTTGATACCAGTTGTTAACGCAAAAGAAGAAGAAAATCAGTTTGAGAAAGAAAATGAGAATGTGTTGTAGATGACTGAGTTCGTGTATATGCATCTTGTGTATATATTCTTGAGAATGAATTACATTGTGATGCATTTATATCAGCAACCAGAGTACACAAACTAAAACGTAAAAATCTGAAACTGACTTAACTGTTTTAACAACTACTTTCCTAAAGTAAAAACTCTACTAACTAACAAAACTGACTTTTGAAAACTATCTTCTAGAAAATGGAATTATTTTTTCTATACTAATATATAAAACAAAAACATATGGAGTAATTTTTGTTTTCCTATTTTATCCTTGACAATTTGAAATTGATAAAATAATACCATTATGTTTCTTTAAATTTACATGTCTCTCAATATAAATTTTTATCTGCACACCAGTTCTTCAACCAATCTCTCGTTCTTACTCTTCTGCTTCAACCATTCTCTCATTCCCACTCTCTCTAAACTAACATGAAACACAAATAAATGTACTTTAACTTTTATAACTCTCTTAAAAAACAACTCCAACTCTTCTCCAGTTACTCACTTAGAATCAATCAAAATCAAGATGACATCATCATCATCTTTAAGTGAATGAATATTTCAATAATGTCTTTGATTCCACATTTCTTCAAATCATTGGCCGTGGAAGCAAGTGACCCATTTACCTACTACTAAATTCTTAATATGCTTTACATTCTTCTATATAGAGAAAATGCTTATTTTGATTTAAACCATTAGCATGAAAACATAATTGTGAATACCCAATTTTGTCCGGCCCAAATACATTTTCTAAAAAAAAAATAACAATAAGATAAACATTTTGGGTTTATATAAAAAATAACATTTTTATGTGTTCCAAAATAAAAATGATTCAAATTTGAATTTATGACTTTTATTAAATTTGAATTTTAAACATCATAATAGCATAAATCAAATTTTTGAATTTTAATTAAAAGCAAAAATCAAAATCTCCTTAACTTTCTCTTTGAAGTTAATAGGGGATTTGATTTGATTTTCAAACATGTGTCAAAATTCAACTTTAAATATGCATATGAGACATGAAATCAAAAGGCTTGAAAAAATCACCATCCTCTAAAAAATCATTCATCTAAAACACTCCTCCATCAAATTTCATCTAAAATTTTTTTCATTCATCACCTATTTCCAAGAATCCTCAACCA
>NC_032014.1:11807260-11807806 GCF_001865875.1 Lupinus angustifolius | reverse complement strand
CATTTTTCGTGTTGCAGCATTTCATTGTTGTTGGATTCGCTATGAGAGGTATGTAATTTTCATTACTTTCTTGTATAGTTGTTTTATTTTTGTTATCAATAATTGCATTAGTAATAATAATTATCACGATTGTAACATATAATTATAACTACATCAAAAAGGTAAATGCATAAACAATTTACTCTTTGTATACATACTACAACATTTTTTTAATAAATATTTAGTTTTGAAGCAAAATATGTAATTAATTAGTTTCTCATTATATATCAATTTAAAACATGTTAAAAAAACAAAAACAACAAGCATCCAAGAGTCAACAAAAAAATGAAATAATATTTAACTCAGATTGTAAGGTATGATGCAGTGTCGGACGTAAGGGCTACACTTCACTTCCTTATGATTTTATTTTTTAAATAAAAAACAAAAATTCGAATTTCTTAACCAAGTTTTAATATGAGATGCGGTATTGGAAGTAAGGGCTATGCTTCGCTCATGTATTCTTTTAAAAAAAAAGAATTTAAACTTTACTATTTTTAATAAATAAAA
>NC_032014.1:11784271-11807160 GCF_001865875.1 Lupinus angustifolius | reverse complement strand
TTTTCTTCATAATAAATAATTAATTAATCACACAATTAAATAAAATAATAATAACACAATTAATAATCCATGCAATATAATAGGGTACCGTTCAAACGGGCAACTAGGGTGCTAATAGCCTAATACCTTCCCTAGGGTGTAATCGACTCCCGAACCTGGATATCAAAGTCCAAGGCCCAATGTGATTGGGCCAAAAGATTTTTCTACATTTTTTGACTGAAAAAAATGTAGTGGCGACTCTAATAAGTTCGTGCAACCGAAAATCGGGGCGCGACAATAATATTTTTCAGTTATTACGAATATCTAAAATTAAGAATGTAGACCAATATAATTTTATAAAATGAAATATTATGTTATTATATGTAAAGTTATATAATTTATATATAAGAAAAATAATAATGTTAATTAATAAATATGATAGTGTCTATCAACACACTAGAAATTATAACTACAATTTTAAATATTATGTTGCCTCGAAGGCTATTTAGTTGAAATGATATAATTTTGTTCTTTTAGGCAGACTCTTTTAAAATATGAATATTAAATGATTCTGTTATCAAAATACAATAAAAATAATTAATTAGTAAATAGACACCATTAATAAAAGTTAATTTTGAGGAGTTGCTAAAATTATTAACAAATTGAATAACATTAACTTATTATTTATGTTACTTAATTATCATAAAACTATTCAAAATGATATTATAAATAGGGCCAAATATAATATAATTTTACTTGTCTTTACATGTAAATTCACTTTAAAAAATTCCTATTCAACTTAAATAAATTTGTTTGTGAGGTAGTATATTTTAACTATAATATTATTGCATAAGAGCATTTTCTTTTCTCCTACATATCTCAATCTTAAGTAGAATGCTAGTGCATAAAAATTAAAATAAATAATTAGAATCAGAATTACATATTTATCATTAAACAGGCAAGATGATAATATATATAAATAACATAACAAACAAATAAAATTATGTAAACCTTAAGTGATGTACATATAATAACTATTGTGTATATCATTGATTGATACTCACAGAAGATCCTTCTTATGTCCTTTACCCTTAACTGAAATTAGATAAAAATGAGTAAATTATTAATCAAAAAAATGCTTATTCTACTAAGCAAAGAAGAAATATGTTATGAGTTTGTGCTAATTAATCAATTAATAGTTCAATATAGTATTTATGAATAGATATAGTAATTTATTTGGTGCATAATAATCAATACTTCAATAGTTATTAATTGATAGATTTTTTAGATATATGAGAGAGAAGTTAAATCCTTAAATAAGTAAAAATATAATAATTCAGGACTTCATAAAGTTAAATAATGACCTTGCTTACCCACTTTGCCCAAGTAATGGTTATATTTAGCTATTCACTCATTCTTTAATTATTACTATCAACAAATGCTTCTTAATTTTGCAACCAGCTACACGCCCCTGACTGCGCTTATCATTCTAATTATTATTATTATACAAAACTTTCAACTAAATAATATGTCAAGTAGTTATTTTTTCAAAATATTATAAAATTCAAATTTTAATATAATTTTCTTTGGTGCTAAGAGTCACTCATAAGAATTAAACATTTAACTTTTTTGTCATACTTTGAATCTTACGTGATTAAACCAACACCGAGTTAATAAATCCTGATATTGTTCAGATAATCTTAATGAAAATAACGTGGCACTGTGGCACTTACTTACTAGTTTAGTTGCTGGGTCATTCTCTTTCATTCTTCCGTTTAGTACTTTTTCAGTTGTACGCTCCATCTCTCAAAATCTTAACTCTTCCTCACGCAATCTCTCTCTCTCTTTGCGTAAAGTAACACATTCGCGCGCCAAACAAGACGGTGTCGTTTAGCTTCTTCCTGCGATGTCGCTTTAACTTAAAACGACTCCTCCTCTTCCATTCCCCTATCTCTCTATCTACACGTGAGAGATGAGGTTAACATTTGATGCGATTCTCAACCTTCTCCTTCTTCTCTCTCTTCCATTCTCTCTCCTCGCCGTTAACTCCGACATGGACCAGGAACTGATACTCACGGAGACGAATGCAACCATCGCTGCCAATAATAATGCCTCGCTTGCGAGATCCGATGGTGAAAGCTTCGCTAACATGATTGATCGTGCTCTCCAAAGAGAGTTTCCCGAGAATGAGCAAAATGAAGGTTCGTTCGGTCGCTCGTAGATCTACATTTTTGATTTCCTCTTGTTTATTAATATTCGGAAATGCCGTTGAATTTGAGTTTTCTTTCTATTTTGAATGTGTTATTGTGCAATTTCTTGATTTTGAATTTTGAGATTGATGCATTGGAATGTGAGAGTTGTGATACGAAATTTGTGCGATATACTTTATCGGAAAATATGTGATTGGATAGTTTTGCTCCGTTTTGTTTTAGACTTTCAGTTTTTTACTTTTATGATTATGATGTTTCACCAATGAAATGTTATCATTATCGGTATGTAAAATATTTTGGTGGATACAATGGCATGAACTTACAGAATCTTTTATGAACCACAAGTTGCATTGTGGGAAGTTTTATTCAAACAAATGCACTTGGCCAATTACCATGATCTTTTCAGGTACTGATGCTGGTAGTTTCAATAATAGCGTTGCTGAACAGCAGGTGTGTGGTGAATTTCTTTTAATGATATATATTTAATTTAATTGCATGCTGAAGTTGTAGATGTTTTTCCATGTGAAAAAGTCACAAAGGAAATTGGTTCTAGGATTCTAGCAGCCTAATCTTGTTAATTTGGACATTTAGCTTTAGACTAGAGGCCTAGAGTTCATTCTGGTAAGTATTTATGCCTTTTGACAATAGTTTCTCAGAACAGCGTTAAGCTGATCAAGGACAGAAATCGGAATAGATGATAACTGAGTAGGCAGATTTCACTTACAAAGCATGTTTTAGAATTTCTGTTGGGATAACGAATTTAATGGCGGGACTGCAAAACCTGTGGCTCGTTTACCCTTCACCTCCATTTTTACAAATGTTATTTCTTTTATTTTTAGGGTTTTTATATGTGTGGCTTATTATTAGCCCTTGAATATACTTTTGATCTAATATCCTTCTTTCTTGTGACGTGTTTGATGTATCAGGCTATTTTGGAAACTGTTGCTAGAGTGAAGCCCAAGAAAAATGAGAGCAAAGAGGAAAAGTATACACCTCTTTCTTGTAGAGTACATTAGATTTTGTGGTTTTCCTTAAAAATGTAATTCAATGCTACTAGCTATCTTCAGCATTTATGATATATGTTAGTGTTTTATCAGGCCATTTCAGTTCCATGATGTTTTTAATTTGGATAGTGAGAATCAGGCTGAGGATATGCCAACTTTAATTGATCGAAAGGTATTCAAGCTTTTGAAGTTAGACCCTTCAAATATAGAGAATGTAGTAATATTTTGTAAGACTACTCTTTTTCAAAATGAATTTAATTTTTATATTTTACTACTGGTTTCATCTTCAGGACAATGTCTTTATCATATCCAATCGCAAGTCAAAGTATCCTGTTCTTCAGTTAGACTTGAGGTTTACTTACAGTTTCTTTCTTCCTTTTCTTTCTTTCTTTCTTTCTTTCCCAAATGGCATTTCATGTATGTGTTGCTAGAACTACTAACTGGTGAGTTGCTTACCCCTTTTGAAATTCCATATTTTTCAGATTGATATCAGATCTTGTGATTGTCATTGTTTCTGCAACCTGTGGTGGCATTGCCTTTGCTTGTGCTGGACAACCGGTTTGATATGATTGCTTTATTGTTTTATGTATATATCTCTACAATATACCTTTTATTAGTGGTGTCATTCATACATTCAAATTTGTAGGTTATGACGGGATATCTGCTAGCAGGATCGATGATTGGGCCAGGAGGCTTGAGTTTTGTTAGCGAAATGGTCCAAGTATGTTGCCTTTATAGTTTTTTTGCAATTTACTTGAAGAAAATTTCCCCCTTTTTAGCCAGTCACATTATTTCATGAAAGAAAAGAAGTGTTAATGGGGTCACAGGGTCATATAATGTCTTCATATATGGTATATTGAAATAAAGTGACAAATTAAAATGTAATCTTATTTATCACCTAGTAATCTAACATACTGCTTCCATTCCATGCAGGTTGAGACAGTTGCTCAATTTGGTGTCATCTTTTTGCTTTTTGCATTGGGCTTGGAATTTTCCACAACAAAGGTTGGTTTGTATTCTCATGTATTTCTTTTAGCTTAAACTCGTGTATTTTTATCTCATCCATGTATATTATAAGCTTGTTTTCTCATGTTTTGCAGCTTCGAGTTGTTCGAGCAGTGGCTATTCTTGGTGGTCTGCTCCAAATCTTCTTATTTATGTGCTTGTGTGGAATAACAACTTTGGTATGCTGTTATTTATTTCTTTAAATATTACCCTAAGATAATTTTATTCTCTATAAATGTGCATTGCCGGTTATATGACCTCTTATTATTCAATATCTTACATCAAGTATACAATGATCCATGATACCCATTACAACAATAAAATCCTTTTCCCATTAGGTGGGAAATAATACATGTTAGACCTCTAAAAATGATAGTGCTTTTCATCCTTGACTTTGTCTAACATCTATCATTTCTCACATGAGTATCTACAGCACGATAGTTTTGAACCTTTGGCATGTCAATCAATTTCATTTTGTTGTCTATATTGGAGGGTGAGCCTAGACGCAACGGGAAGATTGTTGTTTAGTGAGAATGAGGTGATAGATTCAAACCCTGGTATTGAAATTATAGGGTATTAGATACGGAAGAAAAAATATTAATCGTCACAAATAGTAAAATTGTATCGATACTATTGTAAATGATGTGATTATATTGTGATACAAAAGACATAATCCTATATCTAAGTATCGTTGAGATTTTCTTTAAAATATCATTTAAGATACTTTCATATATTCTAATACCTAGGAACAGTCTCTCTGCTTCTAGGGATAAAGTTGCGTAAATCTACCTTCCCTAAACCCCACTAGGTGGGAGCCGCCTGCACTGATTGCCAATTTTTTTGTACTATGGGTGAATTGACCTAGTTATCAAATTTCCTTTGGTACAGGCTTGTAGGATGAGTTAGGATAGTTGTATTTTGCTTGACTTGTTAAGGTTGTAAAAATAGTTCTCTAGGAACATTTTTTTTATATTTTAAGGCTCCTGGTTGAGTGAAATAATGATGTTGTTCTGTACTGTTATTTATCGCAAAACATTTCCATTTTAGAGGCAGTGGTTTTCTAATGAATGCGCCTAAATCCTACCTGCAGTTATGTGGTGGTAAATCATCTGAAGGAATATTTGTTGGTGCATTTCTATCCATGTCTTCAACAGCAGTGGTAATTTCCTGACCACATTTTAACATATTTTATGGTATTCCATTGCTATATTATACAATTCAAGTACACAACTACAATTTGTTTGGCATTTTTATGTTGTTTTACTTCAGCATTATAACTGATAGGTATTTTAATTTTTAACCTATGCTTTCATTTTAATAATTGTAATGTACTGTTGCAAACATTGCCTGGTTGCATTTGTGTTAGGTTTGATGGTGATTCATACTTGAATATTCTATAAAGCCATCACTAACGCCCCAGACAAGTAAGAGTTAGTTAAAACTTAAATGGCTGGATAATGAAAAATGTGAGAAATAAAGATATGTTTGGTTGTAGATGGTGATCATTTCTAGGTCAAGGTGTTAGTTGCAATATGTTTAATAAGTAGATCAAAAAGATAAAAGCTGAAGCACAAAATTGACACCTTTTGCGGAGGAGATTATTTGATCATATGATAATAATATTTCACTAACTAGGGCAGAAGACAGAAAGAAAGATCATCTGTTAAGAATTGATGAAGTCTTTTCCAGGATAAAAACCGTATCAACAGTTTATGCTCTTTTTTAAGTATTTGGTGTATGAGAGGAATGTTTGCATTTTTTAAGGTTCTTTTACTGTTACATATGTTATGGTATAGGATCATGTTTATGCTTTTACGGAGTATCTATTGTGCTATGTCCATGGTCTGTTTAAAGGACTATTGATTACTGATATGCAAATAGATTGCTTGTAGCATCTTCAAGCCCTTTTGATACTCTTTCCATTTGTTCTGTTTAGGAAGAAATTTTAGCCTATCCTTAACTCTCTTTCCACTCCATCAGGATTTCTTATTTTCATTAAAAAAATATTATAGCTAGAACAGAGGACATAGTTCTATTTAGTATTTTATAGAGGAGACATTTGTGTGCCGATGTTTTAGTGAAATCAGAGTTCCAATTGAGTTAAATTTTCTCTCGACGAAAATCTAAAATTTTAGTAATCACTTTAATGCTTGAGGTTATCATTCTTCTTTGCTGTCAGACCTAGACAGAGCATTCTCTTCAAGTATTTTATTTCCCTGTTAAAGTTATATAACTTAAGATTTGTTTTTACTCTTTTTTGCTTCAGGTCTTAAAGTTCTTGATGGAAAGGAATAGCGTTAATGCCCTTCATGGTCAGGTTACAATTGGAACTCTGATTCTGCAGGTATTTAATTTTAGTTCTATATTTAATTATTTATGAATGCACATATATGGCTGCTACCAGTTGTACAATAATAGCGCCTACTAGTGCAATCAATGAGGCTGATATTCTTTGTTAGGATTTTTTCACATATACCATTTAATGCCAAAATAACAAATGATCCATTTCAGGATTGCGCTGTTGGTTTGCTCTTTGCGCTGCTTCCAGTCCTGGGTGGAACATCAGGTGTTCTTCAGGGAGTAATATCCATGACTAAATCGTGAGTAAATTATAGGATGGAATGTCCCTGATTTACACTATCTTAACATAGTTTATGAAGGTCCATGACATGTGACACTAAACCCCTAGGTTCCCATAGTGCTGCTTAGTAGTCTGATCCCGTCATTCTGCCATGTCCAATTTTACCAATAATTTGTACATGTCATGGTATATTCTTGTCATCATTTTCATTTTTTGGCTTTTTATGAGATTATAAGAACATGTAGATGCCAATAAGTGCAGAAATATTGGTGTGCCTGTCTCCTCATTGGGACATTAGTCCATTACTGGAGCATGCTCTTTTTTTTTGTATAACCAAGGGTATCCCCTCACCTTATGGGTAAGGAACTAATAAACGTAATATTCTACATAACTTTGATTGCTGACAATTGTTGTTTTTATCAAAAGAATGATTGTAGTACCGGGATTACATAGGCATTTTATTATTATAATATCACTATTATGAAAATTTTAGTACAAAAAGTCTTCTATAAAAAAAAAACATGAATAAAATATATATGTGAGAGAGGAGTACATACTATAGATGACAAGAAATCACTCCCTAGCAAAGGCACAAAAGCAAAAGAAAGAAATAATCAAACAAGGCCATGAATAGAATAAATCTCTTCACCCCTTGGAGTCGTTCCTTGGACAAAATAAAACATTTATAAGTATGAATGTTCTGCTCTAGCCGTATCCAGGGATAGCCGAAATAACATTCCTAGGTTCAGCCTTCCCTCCTTTCTCCTGCCAAAGAACATGAAACTAATTAAGAGAAATTGTTTGAAGCTCAAAAGGACACCCAGGATTCACCAAAAAGTCCCAATAACCAACACCAGCAGGAGTTGATTGCTGGGTAATTCTGAAAAAGCTGGTAACCTGTAAGATTTTTATAAATCTGAGTTTGAACTGCATATTTTCAAGTTTAGTTGATCAGACTTTAAAATGCAGCTAGACAACTAAATATGTCCTTGAGAGGTTGCATTGGCTAGTTAGGTGCACTTGGATAAATGGAATAAAATTGCGGTAAAAAAATGGAAATTCTGTAATAGCTGTTTGGGTTTGTTTGGAAGTAAGAAATACATGGTAAGGAAATCTAGTTGTTTCTTAGAGTCAGTTATCTAATATTTTGGTTTCCTCTGCTGGACTGGGTGATATTGTATCGGCCCTCGGATGAAATAAATAGAAAATTGACAATATCAGCATCTTACAGTAGATATAATTAAAGAAATTTATGCTTTAGCCTGCTTTGCATAATGACACTATTAACTGTTTCAGGTTGTTAATCAGGGGCAATGAACAAAAGATAAAAGAAAAGAGCATCTGATTCTATCTTCAGGGTTTTTTTTTGTTTGATTTGATCCAAAATAAAAAGAGTGTTTTCATTTGTTCTTATACTGGCACTACACTAAACAGATGATTGCATATAAACTATTAGCCTGTCTGTTGAATATCACAAGGCAGACAGCTTGACTTGATGCCCTGATGATATTAACTCTTTTGTTCTTGCTTAATTTTATGCTTGTTTTAGTCATTTGTTCCTAATGATTTACTAATTTTATTGTTTCAGGCTGTTGATCTTAGTTACATTTTTAGCCATTTTGTCCATATTGTCTCGTACTTGTGTACCATGGTTCCTTAAGCTTATGATAAGCTTATCATCTCAGGTGAAGATAGACCTTTGACTCTGGTGTTAAATGCTTTGCTCATGCGTTAGTTTAACTGATTTTTCTCTTGTGCAGACCAATGAACTTTATCAACTGGCATCCGTGGCATTCTGCCTACTTGTTGCTTGGGTGTGTCTTCTGTCAATTCTCAATCTTAATTACTTGGCAACACTGTTTTTTTCTCAATATATAGTAGTATGCAACATTTTCTACACTGTAAAGTGCCTTTAATCATGTTTCTATGGTTGTTTCCTCTTGTTGTGTAATGACTTATGTCTATGCACCAAACTCTCTTCCCTACATGCATACACACACTATGAATTGTACATGCATTTATGCAGTCCAAATGACTCGTGTGCCTTTTAACAATGTGTTTTAATTTTTACTTTATTTCAGTGTAGTGATAAACTGGGTTTAAGCCTTGAACTGGGTTCCTTTGCTGCTGGAGTCATGATATCAACAACAGATCTTGGTCAACATACGCTTGAACAAGTAACACATTTTCCCACTATAATATATACTTTTTAATTACAATTTTTACTACATATATTATGTTTTCAAGAGTTGGAAGTTTCCCAATTAATAACTGTATACTTTGTACCAAAACTATAAAGAGTGCGGCCCGGTGCACGAGGCTCTCACCTAGTGGGGTCTGAGGATGGTAGATGTGTGAAGCCTTACCTTTGCTAGCAAAGAGGTTGTTTCCAGGATTTGAACTCATGATCTCCAGGTCATGAAACAAGCAACCTTACTGTTTCGCCGAGGCCACCCTAACCAAAAATTCAATCCCAAGTTAATTTAACTTTTCCCTTTTTTCTTGATAAAAACCTGAGGTTTGAGGAGTATTTTTTCCCTCAATATTTGTCATGTTCTATATTTTCTGCTGGGATTCAATTGCGGTTTGTCATGACACGTAAGAATGTTTAGGGGGAAATGCTTGAATATTCTGTGTTTGATACTGTTTGTTTGTATTATAATCATGGATGTCTGTACATGGACAAAGATGATTTTCATGAAGTGTTCTTGCTTATTACAATTTACAAGTTTATTATCTTTCTTTTGTTTACTTGTATCCAAGTGAACTAAATTCAACTCCCAACATGCCCAAATGAATTTTAGGGAACCTCCTTGATGCACATAAATTTTGAGATGATTGGTGCTTTTCCACCTATTTGAGCTTACTCAAGCTTGTTGGTTTTTAGGTTGAGCCAATTCGCAACCTTTTTGCCGCTTTGTTCTTGGCCAGTATTGGGATGCTTATACATGTTCATTTCCTTTGGAATCATGTTGACATTTTACTGGCAGCTGTTATATTGGTGATCATTATAAAAACAATTGTAGCTGCAGCTGTTGTCAAGGGCTTTGGCTACAACAACAAAACTTCAGTTCTTGTAAGATTTTACAAGTGTTAATACAATTGTATCTTCTTGTTGGTTACTTCATTCATTTTCATTGACGGAGGAGTCTTAGGTTATTCCACGTGTGTAGGTTGGGATGTCTCTAGCACAAATTGGGGAGTTTGCCTTTGTTCTTCTAAGCCGTGCTTCAAATCTTCATTTAGTTGAGGTGAGTGCATCATTTTGAACTGTTCATTTTAGGTGATTATGCTTATTATTAGGAAGACAATGAATTTACCTTCTTACATCGTTTGAAACATTTTTAACTCACGAAGGTCTGATCCTTACTGCAGGGGAAGTTGTACTTATTGCTCCTTGGAACAACAGCCCTCAGTCTGGTATGCATGCAGTGTTTTACAGAAGGATAGTTTTCCATAGGAATTGGGATTTGTCAATCATAAAACACTGTTTAAATTCTGATCTTTATTTTATTTGGGTAAATATAAAATACTTGTTTTTTAAGCATCATGGTGAGGTCTTGTCCATTTGCCATGAATTCAAATAAGCAGTTATTACTTTATTGGCATTGTGTACTTTGTCTAACTTGAGCCATTTTAGTGGACAGTCATGATAGGATTTAAGCATTGAATTCTCAGATATATTTAGATAATTGGCCTGTAGAGATTTTAATCTTACTCAGACAGAAATAGTGCAGGTCACTACACCTTTGCTTTTCAAGCTAATTCCTGCTGTTGTGCATCTCGGTGCATTGTTACGGTGGTTCCCTCCTGATAGTCCAGCTGAGGTAACTTCATAGCTTATTAATTTAGAATGGAATTACAAGATTTTGTAAGCTTTTTTTCGTTTAACTGTCTTAAGGTTCTTGAATTGATTGTCCTCTCAGATTGCATTTAAGGTGGACAGCTACCGTTCAGAGAGTGCTAAGCGTATTCCTTTAATGGTTCAAGACTCTCATCATAGTTCATGATATTAAAATATATTATGAAGCAGAAATGCAATTTTTTTCGGCCTTTACCTCATGGCTTCTTTAAGTCGAGGTCAGGTGCCAAAGAGTGCAAATGAGATTGACTAAGTGAATCACACTTTCCATTGAAAAAGCACACTTTAAATGCTGATTGCTTTGAGAACACGCACTGGAAATAGTGAATGCAATGGCAAATGCAGGCTAAGGGGCCTAGGAGTTTTAACCGGATCCATCCACTAACCTAGTAACATGGGGCCATGTTATTGAATGGCCTATTTTTTTTGTATAAAGTAATGTCCAGTTGCAGTTAGTAGTTAGTAGTGTAATTGATTTTAGATGTTAACTTGTTATATTTTTTTCCACTTTTATTTTATAATACTTTTTTTGGTTGATTGGTTTCTGAATATGTTTAAGTTGTCTCTGTATAAGTCTAGAAATCAAGGGAAGTCGACTGTACCATGTTGATGACTGACTTTAATATTTATGCATTATCAATGTAAAGTTTTTCATAAAACATGTTATCTATATTATTTTTATTTAAAGTTAATAATGATTAATATATCAATGGTTATAAACTATGTGGAACCACTAGTCCTGTCTCTGCACGACATAAAGTATAAACCTTGGCATAAATCTATGTGCACTTGGTTATTCTGTCCTGGCTGCATTGAACAACCATGCTCATCGGCAATGAGCTGCAATCCCTGGACTTGCCAATATATTTTTTGGCTTACTGTTCCAAATGAGTTTTATTAATTATTTATTAAGGGAAGAACTGTATGTTTGGTTTTATTGTTTTCGATTTACGCATTGAACTTTTTGTTTGGTTTTGGACTTTTTAGTAAAAATATACTAACAATTTTTTCAATACTCAACTAAAATTTATTGAGTTCATATTCAAAAGATCTAAACAAGGATTTTAAGCTACAGATTTAAAACAAACAAGTGATATGGCCAACTCGAAATTAAAGTTAATTGAAAAGACCAATTTGAAATTTTAAAATATCTATTTGAAAAATTACAAAAATTAGAGTTATGGATTTTTTACATAGTTATGGATTTATTCTTAATTAAAACTGGCCACAAACTGCTCATTATCATAACAATATATGTGAGAGAATCAAATCTCTCAAACTCAAACTTCTGTTCTACTGCTAGAACTAGAAAGTTGGTGGTGGACACTCTTTTGAATACATAATGTACCTATCTCTGACCGCAAAGTATTATAGTACCAATTTAGATAATGAAACAAAAGTTGCCCAATCAAGGTTGGACCAATCAATAAGAGATCATCTTAGTTAGTTACAAAAGAACAGAACAAAAAAATAACAAAAATATAAACAAAAGGACAATCTTGTAATGGAAAAGTGAAAACCCTTACAAAATGGGTATTCAACTGATAAATAAAGAGCTTCCAATTTCATTATACTATCCTCTCTCCTCTTCCAAGTACAAAATCTGATATATCATTTACAGTATTAATCTAAAAAAGTAAAAAAACTTGAAGCTGTTGATAAGAGAAAATTCAGAAGAATCTGCAACAAACTTTAAGCCTCTACGCTCTCAAGTTTACTACAACATCCTACTTGTCTTCTACATACAATATCCCACAAGAGATTTAAGTGCTATCTTGGCAACACACATGCTTCTGATTATCCTTCTTTATTTTCTCTATTAATGTGCTCTGGAAAATGGAAATGTGTATAGCAATCATATAGAATGTCACCTTCCAGCATCCTCAGCACCTTTAAGAGAAAGTATAACAAATAAAATTGAGGGAGGCATGGACCATTAAATAGCAATATAATTCTTTTCTACATAACTTTGTGTTGCATATGCTAATTTTGTACCAAGAGGAAGTTCATTTCATTTTAAAACACAACTCGCAGCTCTGGTATTGCAAGGAATTCCTCTAGATATATGAAGTAAAATTTCAATGATTTTATGACATAACAAGGAAGCATGTAACTATAAACATGTAAAAGTGAGCATGATTTATGATATAACATTATGTAACCGACCCGACTTGTGAGATTTAAGATTTGGTTGTTGTTGTGGAAATGAAATAATCTTCCAACCTGAGACATTCGAGGCCTTAAATGAGGATCGCGTTTGATGCACAAAGAGCAACATTGCAGCATGCGATGAACCTCGTCATCTATATAGAAGTTCCTTAAGTTGGGATCGAGTAAATCGAGAATGTCATGTTCTTCAAGCAAGGGCCGTGCCTAATAAAAAATTGAACCATAAGCAATGATGAATGAATAACTTAAAACAGAAAAAAATGCAGGTACAGTTACTCTGCTGATTAAAGCCAAAGTTATATCTCATCTAACATATGTACCGTGTACTAAATTCACCCTATTGCGTATCACACATATTATGAATAAGGAATCATAGTACCAGATAACTATGAAGCGTTAAAACTGCTTCCTTAAATTCAATCCAGAGTCAATATTTGAACTCATTATGAAAGCAAAACTAAGAAGCATTGGATCAAAAACCACAACATTTAATACATTGAAAGCTTAGAAAGCTATAGCCTATATATATCATCATAAAGAGTAATGCTACAAACACATTCTTTAAAAAATGGCTAAAAACACTGTCACATTATCAGCTACAACTAAAATTTCATGGAAAATATACCCATTCACTAAGGCATTGTTGGCCTCTGGGCCTGTTTATATCCATAGCTTTTCTTCCAGTAACAAGCTCCAATAATACTATCCCAAAGGAGTACACATCAGCTTTTTCAGTAATTTGACCACTTTGAGCATATTCTGGAGCCAAATATCTATGAAACAGCATGGTTTGCATTATCATTTTTTAAAACTAACCAAAAGAAAACAAGAGATGAATAAGAAATTTGGTTTGATCAAACACTTACCCAAATGTTCCTATCACCCTAGTTTCCACACCCATATCTCCATCAGGCTGCCATCTAGCAAGTCCAAAATCTCCGACCTAAAATCCGTTAGAAGAAGTTAGTTGAGCCATTTCATTTCATATCATTATAATTACAACCATAGGTGTGAATGAATATATGATACCAATAATGCAAACATGAAGTAGATTTTATAATTGAAGAATAATAAGACATACTAATGCTTCAAAATCATGAGTTAGAAGGATGTTGTTAGGCCGCATATCGCGGTGTACTATACAACCAACTCTACATTCTTCATGAAGGTATCTCAAACCACGAGCTGCTCCAACTGCAATTTTTTGCCGTGCCGACCATTCCAGTACATTCTGTTTTCGTCCTGCGAATTAAAACTTTTTCAGATTATTTCACCAGGTAAGACATTTAGCATTGGTATATACTCTATATACCAACCAAAAGTTTAAATCTTGTAAGAATAGAGTCATAGAACTTTGAAGGGAATAGTAAGTACAGTTTATATCTATTTGCAATCTGCTAATGAATGTAGCATAAGGATTCAAGGAATTTACCATAAAGATGAGAATCCAGAGAGGCATTGCAAATGTATTCATAAACTAACAATCTTCTTCCATCCTCTACACAAAATCCTATCAGCATCACAACGTTACGATGTTGTGCACAGCTTAAGACCTCGACTTCTGAGCAAAATTCTTTATCGCCTTGAGTACTGGCCAATTTATATTGCTTGACAGCAATGACTTGACCATCTGGTAGGATACCGCGGTGTACAGAACCGAAACCACCTTCAGCCAAGAAATTTGCTTGCGAAAAACCACCCGTGGCAAGTTGCAATTCAGTAAATGTAAACCACCTTGGAGGATTCCCAAATACAGGTGCCTTATGCTGACAAATAGAACACAATGGAGGTGGTCCAAGAGGGGCATTTCTGGCTAGTGAAATTGATTCTCTAACACTTTTGTTTATGTTTACATCAATTTTACAATTAAGCATTCCTACAACAGGATCTAGATCCATCTTTGAAAATTTCTGAAGCACAGCTTCATAGGTAGAAACCAAAGCCTTATCACTGGATCTTTGCATATTGTCTTCATGTTTTGAGAACTCACCATCAATACAAATTACATTCTCAATCCATGGCTGAAAATATGAACTTTTGGATGATGAACTTAGCTTTTCACTCTCGGAGTCAGATTCAATACCCTCAAGATTTGTCAGACCCTCGAAGGGAAAACCTCTCCTTCGTCTTTCATAATTATCAAAGTTGAAAAATGGCGAAGTCCCGTGATCTGTGCTTGATATTGATGATGTTCCAATATCAGTTGCAGTCATTAGCGGCGACCCTTGCTCTGGACTACTAGCAGGAGTAACTGCTGGTCCTCTAATTATATCTGAATTATCAGACTTGTCTTTTAAGTTTCTTGTATATGCATTAAGCTCCAGTGACAACGAATAACCCTCATTGTATTCCATCTTCGGTGAAATGTTCAAATTTAAGCGTAGAATCTTCGGCCCAGATCGCTTCATAATTGCAATATTGCAATGCAGCTGCTCCATGCAGTATTTCTTTTCATGTTTCAATTTTCTGTAATTGTGGAAGAATGAATAGTTGTTTCAGTCCATAATAAACCAGGGAAACTTTAAAACATGAACAACCTTCTTATTAATGGCAATGCATATCAACAAAAAGCTCAACAAACACATGCATTAAACAAGAACAATGTCTCCAACATAGAATGTGAAAATACAAAAGTGTTAATTAGTATTATATTTATTACTTGTCCAATATAACCCAACATGATTGGACTCTCTTGGCTTCAGCAGCCACCTCTCCAAATAAATAGCCTGAAAGAATCTTTGCTCTGATCTTTGTCTGTGTAAATATTTGTCAGGTTAGAAAAGCTGCACACTATATATATATATAAATCAAAATATAAAAAAGAACACATTACAGTACACATATGTTGAAGTTATTACAATGTTATGTTCCAACCTTATCCGGGTCATAAAAACCATGGAGTTGAAGCACCAATTGAGAACAAGAATTTGTAATTACTTCTTTCGGATCTGAAACAGATCGCCACTGACTACTGGTACAATCAGTAGTAAATCTTGAAAGCCCCCACACCTTTTTGCCTGAAAATGTACACATTACACTCAATCATAAATGCAGTTACCAAAATGACTATAGTTGGTTTCAGAATAATCTCTGCATTGTTCAGATCTGAAGGAACTCTAGCTCATCAAATCCACATATTCATTGATTCAAAACTCAATTATGAAAACTAAAATTTGTTGGTGAATTTTCCTCTTTCCATATATAGTGTTTCATTTTCCACATGCAACTATTTATTCTACTCTTTTCCTCTTATGAACTCAAACATAGCATCATATTAAGTATGACACAGACACACATCTGAAGTAAAGGAAATAAAGACATTGCAGATAATTGAATGAAAATAATGAATTAACAGTGAACAATACTTGAAGATAGTGCTGGCATGACAACCAATAACTTAATGCAATCCCCTGGTTGAACAACATGAGTCAAAGCCCAAACCAAAGCAGTTTTTGAAAGATCTTTGGAAGCTTTAACTGCAACCACAACCACTTTGCTATTCACATCTGAGGAACACATTTCTTCTTCATAATCACAACTACTACCCTTTTGGCTATTCATCTCAAATTCTCAATTTGCTAAAGGAACTAATCAATTACCAAATACCCATCTGATTTTTCTCCATCAGAAACACTAAAAGATTGCAACTTTGCATCAGGGAACAGTGAAGAGTGACAACATCCTCGAAAACCACAGTTTCTTTTGGGCTACCCAGAAGAAAAAAGTTGCAAAAAACACAAACTTCAAGGCACTTTAGTTAACAACCTTGTTTTCAAAAACACACACATGTGAAAACTCACAATCTACTAGCACTAGAAGCTACTCTTAGAGGTACATACTAAATAGAGTAAAGAAATTTTGTTACATAAATGGAGTTACAAAATGAGCAGAATTTCATGTTGAATGCATGAGGCTACTATGGAAACAGAATCTAGTGACCCAAGCTGAAAAATTCCATTTTTTATTGGCATTTTGTTGAAAAACTTTGATGCAATAATGATTGTGACTCAGAATAGAAAGAAAAAGCACTAAAAACAAAAAAAGGGAAGGATAATCTCAAGGAAATGATGACACTAAGAAATGGACAGTTTTTCAGGTGAGAGTGTAAGTATAAATCATAGTCACCACTCACCACTAATCCCAAAATTGAATTCAGTGAAAACTGAAAAAGGGATCAGATTAAGTACTGAATTTAGTGCCCTTCTTAGGAACCCACAAAATATTAAGCCTTTGTAATAATTAGAGTATAAGATTTTTATATATATCATTTATCACATTAATGTTTTAATCACACTGATTATATATAAATTTTTTACGCATATAGATATTAAACTCTTTAAGAAAATTCTAAAAAAGTAATGAGCTCTGAAATATGTCACTTGATGAACCGGAGGGAATGTATATTACTATCTAAATGTTTTCTATAATTTTTAAAGTTAAATGGTATATAAAGGGAACAATTGTGTGCCACCCTTAAAGTTAACTATATGATTAAATTTGTTAGTTGTTATGTGCTTTTTGTAACTTCTCTTTCTATTCAATTAACTTATTATTTATGTACCCAAAAAAATTATCTTAAAATGTTATTTTACTAATTAATTAATGTAAGAATATTTTATCAGTAAAATCAATTAATATACATATGATTAAAAGTAGTGGAAATATTTATTATTCATTAGGTTTTACTTTGAAATCACTCTCTAGTCTCAAGGAGTGTGCCATTGATGAGAGGCGAATGGGTTATTATTTGTGTCAAGTGATCTAGAAGCAATGAAATATAATTTACAAAATATCAACCCAAAAAAATTTGCATTGTACAAACATATAATAATATGTATATAGTACTTTTTTCTTTTAAACCTAGCTATACAAACCCACGTTTTTTATGTGATAACCCATGATGTTAGACTCGCAGCAAACTTTCTTTCAAATGAGTTATGTTTGTTCTAACAAGTACAAAATTTGGTTATATGTCAAAATTAAGAACAACCTCATAATCTCAGAAAAAAGATGTTTTATTTTTCCAATTTTCTAGTTAGATTAGGGTCTAAATACCTCAAGAATATGTCAAAATTAAGAACAAACTCATAATACATGGGCTTTCCTTTCTGTAATAAATAAATGGAGAAAGTTTTTTATAATATGAACATGTGATACAATTGTTAACTATGTATAGTGCTGAAATTAAAAATATGAAAAGCTAACAAGTGTCTTAATAACATATGTTAGAGGCTATATTGTAATTTGATTCAGGATTATATTTTTCATCTTCTTTGCCTTGTGTAAATGTAAATAATTAAATGATGCCATCTTTGTTTGATATGGTCAGAATTTTATGATGCTTGGAAAATGTTGAATAACATTGAATATTCTTGCATATGTTAGCTACAAATGGGACATGCCACAATTAATGTGGTTGTTGCTTCCAAAAGGTAAAAGTATATCTGTTATATTCCAAAGTTCAATGTGTAAACTTGTTGGCACCTTCATCAAAATTCAGAATCGATGGGATTTAGAGGCAAGTTTCATTATAATATAAACCATATTTTCATAATAATAAAAGTTTAGTTTGATGGTATTTTTCGTCTCTTTTTAGAAAAATAATATCTTATCTATGAAACTTTGAGCTCTTTCACGGATTGGATATACTTGTACTCTCATGGCTAGTACTGTTGTATTATAGCAAGAACTTATGATGATTTACATTATGAAATATTAAAAATTAAAAGAACTTATGATTATTTAAAATGCCTATTCATTGTACAAAAGATCATAGCAAAACATTTACCTGAGAGGATATCAAGGTGAAGTTCAAAAAAAATCTACCACACTAACATGTGAAGGGTTTGACTTCAAATGATTTGCAACTACATTTCTCAAATAGTACTACAACAATTGATATTATCAAAAACATGTTATTGAGCATTTAATTTTGCTGTAGATTGGTCCCAACAGAAGATTATACGCTACCAGCTACGAGATTCGTACAGCTACAATAATCATCTCATGTAAGAACTAGAAGGATGATATTAAAATAAGAAACCATTGATTCCTCCAAAATAACTATTTTGAAAACCAAATTCTTAATGGAGTTGCAGCATTGAATGTTAACCTTCTACATTGTATTGTTTAATAATGCATGTTTCTCAACTAGTTACATTTGAGAAACAATGCATGTTAGATCAACCAGTAACAATAATTGATTCTATAAAATGCATCAACCAAACCCTCAAGGGTGTGTAACCCTTGTCACTCACATTTACGGAAATAGATCACTTGTTTTGAACGGTGTCTCATTCTCTGTCCCAAGTCAATCAGAATGTTACTTTTTACTTATAAATTTTTTCTTTTATTCATATGACAATATGTGATTGGTCGGAACATGGAATAGGGAATGAGATACCATTTGAGACATGTGATCCGAGTCCCACATTTAATTTACATCTTAAGCTATACCTAATTTGTTGATAAGATTCAGTAGTGTGTTTTCCAATTCCTCACCATTGCTCCACTCGTGAACTTCTGCATTAACTAGTTTAGGATCACTAGAAATTTGATCCCATAGTGGATAATCCTTCCTTGGCATAACAAAATCACATCCCTTAAGGTTCAAAGTTGGGCAATAATCACCTATCCCATCTCCAATGTATATGAATCTTCTGTTTTCAGGTAAAGAACCTCGAATTCTATCTATTATTAAACCCTGAGATGGAAAGACCAAAAGAAAGAAGGTTATGTGGAACAAATTAGTGCAATGGAAAGCAAATCCAAAGAAATTGGGTGAGATTCTCTCCGGTACTGGACAATCAAGTTCTACAATATGAAACCCAGACTTATTTGATGATTTAAAGAAAAACTTTATTCATAAATAATTTAAAATCTGTATTCCTAATTATTTTTTTACTCTCACATGTTTACTTGAAGCAGAAATCACAGTTAGACTTTTATAAGTTCACAGGAATGAAACTACCAAATCCTCCACTAATTCAATGCTATTTTTTAATGTAGCATTGGTGACAAATCAGATAACCACACTGTTATAAATGTTAGCTAGGTGACTGGATGTTTCACTAGAGAAAGTTTTGATATTCTTAATTCCTGAACCAACTTATCAAACATTTTTGTTCAGGAGGAATTCACTTACTCCAAGAGTAAGTTTTTTAAATTTACTTCTCATCTTAGTCATCAATTTTAAAGAAACCTTGATGACTAGGATAAAGAGTAAGTTGAGTGAGTAGATCCCCACTCATCCATTAGGTAAGAACCTTGGATGTGGATATGTTGTCCCCAAACCTGTCCCCAACCCCATCCCTAACCAATCATAATGTAGCAAAAGTTGATAAAATCATGAATATTTGATTTTTTTAACTAATATGACATAATATAATTAGTTTGGGACAGACTTTGGGATAACAGTTATTGTCTAGAAAACTTGTGTATTACGTTGTCCCTATAAAATGGCAGTGATTCTATATGCTCCCATATTTTCTCATTTACCCCATCAGATGACATGTCCCAAAGTAGAAAAAATAGGAAATGCTATATGAAAATAGTGGGTGGGTGTGAAATGAAGAAAGGTGAATGCCAATAGAATCACCATAAGAAATTTAATTTATAATTTGTGTTTACCACTCTTTTTCATGTGATCACTTCCGAGTGAAAAAAGCCATTACAGGCTCATTTATTTTTTAGTCTTTTCGAATGGTTTCACATATTTTTCTTGGTCCTTTTCTGCCAGTGCGTAGTTGGCTATTCTCACCCACGCTTCTAGTGGTCTTCTTCTGGAAAACCACCATAACAAAGATTCTTAATAGTTTTCAAGTCCGCCTCGCAATTGTGGCTGCAATATTACGATTTTGATAGCTTCTGAATAGGAAATATAATTGCAGCCACATTGACTGTGTTTATCCGCAACTACATTAAAATCAACGTGACTGCAACAGCCACAACCCCAACTTAACATTATCTACCTAATACATAGTTAATGTTTTAAAAGAATGAAAATAACTGTTTCATGAAAAGTGAAATAATCATTCTCCAAGTTTGGAAATCAACCTAGTTTCACCAAATATGACTATTTCATAAACAACATATGTTTATATTGGGACAGTTATTATATATATAGCAATCAAATTGTTGGGAACAAGCGAATAATCAAATAGTAAAGAGTACACAGACAAGAGAATAACATAAGAGATTTGGTAACGAGGTTCGGTCAATTATGTCTACGTCCCCGAGAACGTTAAGCGACTACCACTATATATTATTAGAGAATTATGATTAGTGTTTGACTATTCTTTTCATTTTTACATTAGGTTTTACATAACATAAATATATATAGTTCTCTACCCCAACTCCATAACTTGTATTACTATTATCTAGAGATATGAGTCATTGTACAACAATCTCCAACTTGGCGAATATCATCAATCTTCATCTTCCGGCATTGGGTTGGGGGCGCTCCATAGTCCAGCATCAGTGAATGTTCAGCTGGCAATGTCTGACCTTGTCCACGGTAACCGGTTTGGTTAACATATCAGCTGCATTTTCTGAAGTGTGAACCTTCTGCAATAGTATATGCCCACAAGCTACCAACTCTATAATCTTGTGAAATCTCACATCAATATGTTTGGTCCTAGCATGATACATCTGGTTCTTTGTCAATAAGATAACATTCTGACAGTCACAATGCAGCGGAACTCCACCTCAGTCAATGCCTAACTCATTTATTAGTCCCATAAGCCACAGGGCTTCCTTAGAAGCTTCACCAGCTGCCATGTACTCTGCTTCAGTTGTGGATATAGCAACAACATACTGAACTGATGATCTCCACATAATTGGTTCACCTGCAAGGGTGAAGACAAACCCGTTGTGGACCTTCTATCATCCAAGTCTCATGCATAGTCCGAATCAACATAACCAATAACTGAAGGCTTACTCTGTTGGCTGCCAAACATTGTAGTCCCCTTCAAATATCTGAAAATTCATTTGACTGCTTCCTAATGTTGCTTCCTAGTTTCGACATGTACTTGCATACTTGACTAACTGCTTGTGCCAAGTCCGGTCTAGTACAAACCATAGCATACATCAAGCAACCCACTGCACTGGCATATGGAACCTTTGACATGTATTTCTTCTCTTCATCTGTCTTTGGACACTGATCTAGGGAAAGCTTGAAGTGATTTGCCAATGGAGTGCTCACTACTTTAGCATTGCTCATATCAAATCTCTCTAAGATCTTTTCAACATAGCTTTGTTGGGAGAGCCATAGTTTTCTAGCTCCCCTATCCCTGTGAATCTCCATCCCAAGAATCTTCCTAGCAGCCCCTAAATCTTTCATGTCAAACTCCTTACCTAGCATGACTTTCAGCTCATTGATATCACTCAAATGATTAGCAGCAATCAACATATCATCAACATAAAGTAACAGAAAAATAAACGAACCATCGTCAAGGCTTCTCACATAAACACATCAATCATACTCACAACGCTTATAACCAAGCTTCAACATATAAGTGTCAAACCGCTTGTACCACTGTCTGGGAGACTGCTTCAACCCATATAGAGACTTCTTCAACTTGCAAACCAAGTGACTCTGTCCAGCTGCACTGAACCCCTCTGGTTGTGTCATGTAAATTTTCTCCTCTAATTCACCATGGAGAAAGGCAGTCTTCACATCCATCTGTTCTAAGTGCATATCCCGGGTGGCTATCAAGGCAAGCACTGCCTTGATAGAAGTGTGTCTCACCACTGAGGAGAAAATCTCATTGTAGTCGACCCCCTTCTGTTATGAATACCCTTTTGGCACAAGACGAGCCTTGAACTTTTCTCCTTCTTTTTCTGATAATGTTGGCTTCCTCTTGTACACCCACTTGCATCCAACTGTACGCTTGTCTGGGGCAATGGAAAAAGCACCCAAGTTTGGTTCTTCTGTAAATACTCCATCTCCTCCATCGTGGCACCCATCCATTGTTCTTTCTCCTGACTGTTTATAGCCTCTTGAAAGCTACATGGATCTCCTGAACTGATATGGAGAGCAACTGAAGCCATATCCTCAAAGCCATATCTCTCTAGAGGTT